>NW_012267292.1:8362754-8529736 GCF_000151885.1 Dipodomys ordii
CCCTTCCCTTCCCTTCCCTTCCCTTCCCTTCCCTCCTTCCCTCCTTCCCTCCCCTTCTCCTTCCCTCCCTTCCTCCCTTCCTTCCTGGCTTTATGAAGATACTAGGCTTGAACTCAGGGCTTCATGCTCTTGTTTGGCTTTTTTGTTCAAGGCTAGTGTTCTAGTACCTGAACTATAGCTCTACTTCCAGAATAGAAGTAGTGATTGTGGTTAATTCAAGATGCTGTAAGAGTCTTACAGACTTTTCTTCCCTAACTAGCTTCTAACAATGATCCTCAGATCTCTGCCCCCTGAGTAGCTAGGATTATAGATATGAGCCACCAGTGCCTGGCTTATGCTTTATTTCTGAATCTATACTTCCAGATGGCTACTGTTTTCTAATGAGTCAATATTTATTTTGAAGTTGCTATCATGGACTGAAGTATTATGGAAAATAAACATTCAGTTTTTTCAGTCTTCTGAATGTGTGTGTGTGTGTGTGTGTGTGTGTGTGTATGATGTTGAGGAAGAGGAAAGACAACTGATACAGCTTTCCAAAGGCCATTCAGAACTGGTTTGTTAGGTGCTGCCACCTCATAGCTGGGGATCCAAGAATAGCACAACCGGCTTGGGCTGTGAAGCCATGATGGGAACAGCTAAGCAGGATTTAATGCACCCCCACAAAAGCTAAAAAATTGAATTCTACTTGAGTTTAAAATAATTTGAAGCACTTCACCATATAATGGATTATGAGTAATTTACTCTGCAATGTTTGTTTGACTAGAAAACCAGAATGCTGTAGGAGAATGCTGCCCCAATCCTAATCAAGAGACTTTATTTAGTTTCTGAGGTAGAATGTATTAGAAATATACTATAGCACAATGCTTGGAACACTGGCCACATTGGCTTCAATTCTAAACTCAAGGAGGGTGGGTCAGTCCATTTGTGGGTAATCTGTTGCTATAATCTAACACCCCAGCCAGGCATGTAGTGGCTATTAAAGGAATATTTGAATGCATGGGTGAGTTTGTGGGTCCTAGTGTGTGTACATATGCACATACATGTGTGCCTGTGTGTAAGTATCTTAACTTTGAGAGTTAATTTCAAATTTTTGCAATGATGTTGGGTCCTTTGATATCTGATATGAAGTTGAGATAACCACACCCTTCCATATAGGTGCTTTCCAAAATTTTCCTCTGTGGGATTGAGTTAAAGCACACATTTCTCTCCCAACATTTCTTTTTTAGGTTGATCCTTGTTTGGAAAGCTTCCAGCCTGCAATGACGGCAGTCAAAAGAAGACTTTCCTCTGGCTTCTCCTGATGTCAGCACTCCTCTCTGTTGAAACAATAGTGTGGTGGCTTGGACTAGTGTTGTGAAGGTCAAGGCCTGAAGACTGAAGCATGCCCACATAGAAGGCAGAGGAAGACTTTGTATGGGGTTCAAATATGTTTCCTCAACTTTTCTGTCAACAGTTCTTAAAGCTAGAATTTTACATATCCATCAGGAAGAATTATATTGCATCATTTGCAGGGAAATTAAGTAAGTAAGTAAGGGTCAGAAAGACAAAGGATGCATGTTCTCATATGTGGAAGTTCAGTCTAAATTATAAATATATATGTAAATATATACAGGATCATATGCATATATGCACAATGTATTAACTATATGCAAGGGAGAATTTCCAGTGGTGTAACTCCTTTGAAAAATGAAGTTACAATTTAATAAAATGAATACCAGAAAGCTGGAACTTGTGTTCAGTGGGTGAGGAGGTGGGGGCAAGTAAGGGCGGAAGGAGAGGGATAGACAAATGGAAAGAGGAAAGACTGGAGAAGAGGTCGTAATATTCAATGTATACATGTAAAACTAAAACTAGGGAAATGAGGGGATGGATGGGGTTGGGGGAGATGGGAGAGAATTATGAAAGAGGTGACATTGAACAATATGTATTGTGTTCATAAACTGACATGTTGAATTAAAACCTCTTTGTACAGTTAAAGACAATAAATAAAAGCCCTTAAACATAGACAACCAAATCATGATAAA
This sequence comes from Dipodomys ordii, assembly GCF_000151885.1. Taxonomy (NCBI): domain Eukaryota; kingdom Metazoa; phylum Chordata; class Mammalia; order Rodentia; family Heteromyidae; genus Dipodomys; species Dipodomys ordii. The sequence goes on from NW_012267292.1 coordinate 8,364,779, forward strand.
AATTGGGTAGAACCTGGCAGAGAGCAAGGGAAGAGGTGACATGGCTCAAAAAGAAATGTACTCATTACCTGACATATAGCTGTAACCTCTCTGTACATCACCTCTACAATAACCATAAAATATATCTTACAAAATTGGGTAAGGAGCCAGGCATGGAGGCACATACCTGTAGTCACAGATGCTCTGGACTTAAAAACAAAAGGATTAGAAATGTGAGGCCAGTCCAGCTCAACAAAATACAAAACAAAATGATTGGGGGAATGGCTGAAGTGATAAAGCATATGAGAAGCCCTGAGTTCAATCCCCAATACTGCAAACAAACAAACAAACAACCCCCCCCCAAACTCAGAACAATACCAACAACAAAAATAATACAGGAAAAGGAGTATGACTCAAAGATTTGAGGAAAAAATTGACTAAAAAATTTGTAATGGGGGCTGGGAAGGTGGCTCAGTGGTAGAGCACTTGCCTTGCATGCTCGAGGCCCTGGGTTCGATTCCTCAGCACCACATAAGCAAAAAGAAAAAAGCCAGAAGTGGCGCTGTGGCTCAAGTGGTAGAGTGCTAGCCTTGAGCTGAAGAGCTGAGGGACAGCGCCCAAGCCCAGAGTTCAGGCCCCACGACCGGACCCAAAAAAAAAAAAAAAAATTTGTAATGGCTAAAAGCTTGTTCATGTATGTTTAAATGGATAATTGTTGATATCAAATTACTGTGATAGTATTATAAGATAGATATTTAGAATTTTTCTATTTTAAAATTTTAGTATTTTTATTCATCCAAAATCATATCCTTTGAAACAAACATATGAAAAACTGTTTAATATCTACTTGTAAATGTGCTTGGAGTAAAGCTCAAAGTTCTTTTATGGGAGGAAGTCAACTATGTAAATATATATTTGAAGACTAAAAGACATGGTTTTTAGAAAAGTAGCTGGTAGGTGGGGGTTGTACAATAAATATGTAGCAATATTGTCAAGACTCCAACTGATATTTGGCAGAATTATACCAAAGGTACTCCTGGAGAGAGAAAAAATGTGTGAAGATCTCATGGAAAATACAGACTTAATAATCTCTGGGGCTGGGAAGATGGCTCAGTGGTAGAGCACTTGCCTTGAATGCATGAGGCCCTGGGTTCGATTCCTCAGCACCACATAAGCAAAAAGAAAAAAGCCGGAAGTGGTGCTGTGGCTCAAGTGGTAGAGCGCTAGCCTTGAGCTGAAGAGCTGAGGGACAGTGCCCAGGCCCAGAGTTCAAGCCCCATGACTGGAGCCTCCCCCCCCAAAAAAAGAATAATCTCTGGTTCTCTGTAGCTAGCAATCCCTCTCCTGGCTATCCACTCAAAGGGAATGAAATCAATCTGTTAAAGATACAGACACTAATAGAGGCAGATGTGGGGCCTTCTTTGTAGGGAGATTTAGCTCAGCTGAAGTTAGGGAGAATGTTATTCTAGGAGCATCATGTGCATTATATACAATACCTTAGGTCGTACAACACGGAAGCCTTGTTATACTTTATATTTGCAACAAGTATTTATTAAGTGTGCCAGGCAGTAAAGCAAAAGGACATGATTTGACCTTGGCTAGGTTCAGTGTCAGTCTTTTGGGGAAACTAGGAGGGCTTTGGGGGGGGCAGGGAGAGATAAGAGGTAAGTAAGAAAAAAGCTTCCACTCAAGTTTATATGCCAGCACAAAGTAAATACACAGTATATTGTAAGCTATTAACTCCTGAAAAGTAATAGTGCTATTGCTTTCTAACACAGCCATTATTAACTCTAATCCTAACTACAGCTATACTATCACTGCCCAGATCTCTTGTATACTATTCAAAGGCACCATTGGAAAGAGCACCAATTAGAAGACTGTATTATAGGCTGTATTTGCTGAATTATTGCTTTATCAAGTTTGTCACATACCTTGCCTTGTTTATTCCTCACACTAACCTAGTATTTCCTTTGTCTTATAGATGCAATAACTGAGACACAGAGAAGTAACTTTCTCAAGAACATATAGCTATGAAATGGTGGAGCCAGGGTTCAAGCCAAGGTGATCTGGTTTCATGATACTGATTCCATTCTTAGTTATAATAAAATTAATACTGAACATTTGTGCAACACTTAATCATGATCAGTCTTCATGCTATTTTATTTAGATTATCTCATTTAATTTTCACAATCAAGTCACTCTGGTATAATATCCCCCAATTTATAAAGAAATGGGGGCATAAAACAGTTAAATAATTTGCCCAATATTGCAAAGCTGGAAAAGGGCAGAGCCAGGATGTGGATCTGGATCTCTACTACAGAATCCAGAGAAAATTATTTGTATCACTCAGTAGCCAGGCCCTAGGAGGAGTGGTAGATCTGATGGTCTTAACGTTTTAACATACCATATAAGTAACTTCAGTCTACTTACCCTAAAAAATCTAGGGATTAGGTGTGTAGCTCAATTTTAAAGCATTTGCTTATCACAATCAAGGCCCAGTGTTCAATATCTAACACCAAAAATAAATATAGTGTCACTGACACTGTATGATTGGAAAACACGTGAAACTAGTTTACTGATGGGGGTAGATGTGTTGATTTATTTATTTATTTTTGACCAGTCCTGGGGTTTCAATACTCTCCCTGAGCTTTGATGCTCAAGGTTAGCACTCTACCACTTGAACCATAATGCCACTTCTGGCTTTTTCTGAGTAGTTTATTAAAGATAAGAGTCTCATGGCCTTTCCTTCCCAGGATGGCTTCAGACAGCGATCCTCAGATCTCAGCCTCCTAAGTAACTAGGATTACAGGCCTGAGCCACGGGTGCCAGGCTAGAGTTGGAATCTTATCAGCAAATAGCGCAAATTTTGGTGAGAGTGCCTTCACAATGATACCCTCTAGGATAGAGTCACCATCCAGCTACACTGCAAAAAGTAAGACTTATTATTTCATCCACAGGGTCATAATTTGACCTAGCACTATTTGGTTGAAACAGTGGCTTCTGACCTCCTTATTTTACAAAAAGCACTCGCAAGCACATGAATATGCATTCAAATAGCTGTCTGTAGGGCCAGACAACTGGCCAAGTAGTGCATAGCCCAGTTCACAGTTGTCATTGTAGCCAGAAACATCTGCCAACTGCTACTCAAGGGCAAAGAGACAGAGGGTAGGCATGTTGATGTGCTGTGGGAGTGCCAGATTCAGAGGCACTGGGGAAAATTTTTGTTTATGTAGTGGATACTTATTGAGGACCTGTTATTTGGCAAATATAGTTAGTACTAGTTCTGCAAAGAAATAACCAGAACCCCACATAATGGATAAGTGTGTAAACCCATCACTTCACCATATGGGAGCAGATGGTACACCCAAGTCTGGCTTAGCACCAAAGAAACAGTGCCCATCTAGTGCCAGAAGTGAAGTGGGGTGGGGGTCAAGAAATATTTCCCAAAGGTGGATGGTCTTCAAAGGTGACAGGAGCTAGAAAAGTTCTGGGAAGGCCAGAAAGGAGCGTTCCAAATAATACAGTATGCACAAATATGTCGCCACACCGTGGGTTTATGGGAACACGGAGAAGGGTTTATAGGAGATAGGAGAGAAAGAGCCAAGGGCTGCATATCATGGACCTCCTATGCCTTTCCAGCACCTTTGGACTATGTCACAGGCCATGGGGAACCACTGCAGAGCTCTAGGCAAGAGGAGACATGGTGAGATGAACACTTTGGGAAGTGGCTTCTGCTATGGGGAAGAGGATCATCTGGAATGGAGGGTTGGATTGGGGGGGAAGAAGAGCAGTAAGACTGGAAGATGGTAGACCAGGTAGCAGGTTCCACTTAACCATTTAGTAAATAATTTGAGATTGAGGTGGGAGACTTAGTTTTGGCCTGAATTTGGAGAGTAAAAGCAAGTGTTATGGATGATACATTTCTGTCTTGAAAAGTGTCTGGCCTACTACTTTTGCTGCTGCTGATGGCATAAGAGAACCGAATATAGAAGAGAACAGAATATAGAAACTCAAAGCAGAATGTGTATTAGGGACTATTAATTGTCTCCTAAATCTTTAATTTTTAGTTGAGCTAAATAGCAGCTACATTTTTTCAGGCTATTTTGCATCTATACAATTATGTGGCTATGTTCAGGCCAATAGGATAAGAATAGAGTATCATGTGATAATTCTGCCCAGTCTTTAAAGACAGCTGGCATGTACCCTTCTCTCTCTCTCCTTCTCCTCCTCCTCCTCCTCCTCCCTCCTCCCTCCTCCTTCTCCTCCTCTTTCTCCTCCTCCTCTTCCTCCTCCTCCTCCTCTCCTCCTCCCTCCTCCTCCTCCTCCTCCTCTTCCTCCTCCTCCTTCTTCTTTTTCTTGTAATTTCTTGGTTTCCTTTTCCATCCTACCACCAGGAACATGTTTGCTTCCATTTTGGATTATGAAAACCAAAGAAGTATGTTGAGATGATCAGCCTGAGCTCAAAGGAGCTGGGAATATCTAAAGAATGGCTAGAGCATAGCTTCATACCTGTCCTGCACTGCCTGCTTTCAGATTTCATAAGAAAAAAGACAAAGATTTGTATTATTAATTTACTCAATTTCATTTTCAGACTCATAGCTGAACTTAAGCTTTACTACTTAGCACATTAATTAGGAACTTTTCAGTATTATCAAAGGGATGGTTTTTATGGTTATTCATTAAAAAGACTTAGATAGTGAAATTTTATTTCCATAACTTCAGTTTCCATGGCTGCCAAAATCTTAGGATCTTACTGAGAAAATTCCGGGTCAGGTGAAGTAAGGGGTGTGGGGAAGTGTTTGGATCCAATCCATGACTTCCATGGGCATATTGACTAATCATGTCTTTTCATTCTGTATTTCTTGATGCTTTGGCATCTTGGAACCTTACTGGTTTTAGAAAGTGCCCTTCCCAGAGTTAGGAAATTTAGCTATTTCTAATTTGAGTGTACCTTTCATGTACAAACCAACCAATTAGAGGCCTTTAGCCCCAATTACCTCCTCTAATGCACTTTATTGAGCCCAGTGTGACACAGTTCTGCATAATTAACACATGGCAAATACCTCACACCCTGGGACTCTTCACCACAGGACCCACTAGAGATTTTTAACTAAACAGCCATGACTCTTCTTACACTGCTTTGTCCCATTTTTACTGTGGAAACAACTATCAAGGTTCTTGACCATGTTTTGCCCCCTCTGCCTGCTGATCATCCTTGGTGCTTTTCATGTGGCCCTGTATGTTATTCCATGCCTCTTGTTATTAAAAATTTGTAAGACATTAGAAACAAAAACCAAATGATCATTTCCATGTCTTCCCATACCTGAATGAAACAAATTGCAAGTACTCTTAGAACAGTATGTGTCTTAGTTTTCCAAGCTGAAAGATCAGGGGATAACTCTCTAGCGAGAAGGCTGACAAACTGGGAGTGGTGGTACAAGTCTACAATCCCAGAGTTCCAGAGACTAGGTCAAGGCCAGCCTGGACTATATAGCAACACCTTATTTAAAAGAGAAAGGGGGAAAATATTGCTAAGTTATTTTGGAAGAGAGGAAGATACAGAGGAGAGAGAGGACCCAATACAAAGATACTCATGTATATTCATGGAGTTTGATTTACCAAAGTGATGACTCAGCATTGCCGAACCTTCATGGTATGTTTTCAGTGCATAATTAGTTATTAATAATAGAATGTTATCTAATCTTTGGAGTAGGCACAGAAACCTCTTAAGTGCACATTGTTTTTTCCTCTCTGAATGTTTTGTTCTATGAATTCATGTTTATGTAGCATTTATAAACTGCAAGGGGTACTTTTGCACAGGTAAATTATATATGCTCAGTAAGAAATAAATTATCTGTCCCTTGGAACTTGTAGTTAAGAAAACCATGTTATTTAGAATTAGTACAATACACTAGGTGATTATGACTAAGAATGCCTTTCATTTGAAGGGAGATAACCTTTTTTCTGAGTTTGAGCCCTGAGTGAGTCATTCAGCCTCGCCCCTGACACAGTCCTGATCTACTGCCTTCCTTCTTGTTACTAGGTGCTGTTGCCCAAGCAGTCATCCATCAAGAACAGCAATGAATTAGCTGAAGCTAAGGAATAAGTTACTCCTGAGGCCTACTCACAGTTCAAAAGTATCAATGGTTCAAGTAAAACCAGAGTATAAAAATCCATGTTTGCACAACAGATTAAGGATAATTCACTTCCAAAGGATTGACCTCAGCATGCTCAGTAAAATGACATAACTATGTATTTAAAATATGGCTTAATTAAAAAAAATAGCTTGAACTTGGGGGTGTCACACTTTCACTCAAGGCTGCTTGAGGTACTCTACCATTTGAGCCATCCTGTTTCTGGCTTTTTGCTGGTTCATTGGAGATTAGATTCTCACAAACTGGCTGGCTTCAAACTGTTTTCCTCAGATCTCGGCCTCTTGAGTAGCTATGATTACATGGGTCAACAGCACCTGGCTATAATTTTATTTATTTATTTATTTTTTATTTTTTTGGTGCTGGTCTTGGGGCTTGAACTCAGAGCCTGGCGAGAAGGCTGACAAACTGGGAGTGGTGGTACAAGTCTACAATCCCAGAGTTCCAGAGACTAGGTCAAGGCCAGCCTGGACTATATAGCAACACCTTATTTAAAAAAGAAAGGGGGAAAATATGCTAAGTTATTTTGGAAGAGAGGAAGATACAGAGGAGAAAGAGGACCCAACACAAAGATACCCTGAGTTTTTTTTGCTAGTGTTCTATCACTTTAGATGCAGCTCTACTTCTGGCGTTTTGGTAGTAAATTGGAGACAAAAGTCTTAGACTTTCCTGCCTGGGCTGGATTGGAACTGTGATTCTCAGATCTCCACCTCCTGAGTAGCTAAGATTACCAGCACATGGCTATGGTTTGATTTTTTTTTTTTTTTTTGGTCAGTTGTGGGGCTTGAACTTTGGGCTTGAGTGCTGTCCCTGCACTCTTCAGCTCAAGGCGAGTGCTCTACCACTTGAGCCGCAGTGCCACTTCTGGTTTTCTAGTGGTTTATTGGAGATAAGAGTCTCTTGGAGTTTCCTGCCCGGGCTGGCTTTGAACAGCAATCCTCAGATCTCAGCCTCCTGAGTAACTAGGATTACAGGTGTGAGCCACCAGCGCCCAGCTTTTGTTTGATTTTTTTTTTGAAACATCCCTTGTGTAGGAGTGTGTGTGTGTGTGTGTGCGCGCGCACGCAAGTGTGCACACACACGCAGATATTGGGGAGAGATAAGATTTAGGTTTACAGACATAAAATGTAGCAGCTTTTTTTTTGTAGTTCTTATTCTCTCAACTTGTAAGCTGAAACATTCTTTAGAATGTGTCATGGTACAGAGAAGGGGGCCTAATGGCAAGTTATTACAGGATTAACGGAATGTATAAAGTCCTGGCATTCTTTAATGCGATGTAAATGCTAACAGCCTCTGCAAGGATCTAAATAACTCTGTCTTCCATAGGGCAGTTTATAGCTTTCTGAGTGCATTATATGCATTATCTCATTTGCTCTGCAATTTGAGAGGTAGGAGGCAAGGAAATACTTTCCTCTCTGTTTTACTGAGCAGAATCCAATCCAAGATGGAGCTGAGACTAACATACAAGCCTTTTTTTCTCCCTCTCTGAAACACTGAGAGGAAACCATTCTAACTGAAGTTTGTTTTAAAGTGAACCAATGACCTCCAATTAATCATTTTGATTCCTTAAATGTCATATAATATTTATCACCTCTGCTACAAACTAAATCTTTATTCTTCATTGGTGTGTTTCAATCAGGCCTAATGAGTATTTAGTGATTTCTGGATTTTATCTGTAGCTATAGATCTGTTCAGAGGATAATACTCAGTTTTGAAGTCCTAAGGGGGAAAATATGGGTTGCATTGTATTCCTGACAAATCCAAATTAACTTACTCAGAATAGGCTGGAGAGAGGATTGAGAAGTGCATTTATTTATTTGAGTTCATGAATACTTACATAAAATAGAAATTTTAATACTACTTGGATAGTGATCCAAATGTTTAGAAAAAGTTACATTATTCACTCCTCTTTAGTAGTTAGTACATACCTAATATTTTAGGAGTTGAAAATTCAATGCAGGTATTATAAAGCAATTGTGCACTATTAAAACATGTTTTTAAAAGAAACCCTTGAAGACAGGCCCAATTATTGTCCAACAAACAGCTAATTTAGGACAGGCATTTCAGGAAGGTCAACTTTGCATAGACTGAAACCATGTTTTTCACCTAAAAGTGAATTCTCACTGAGAATAGACAGGTACTGAACCCAAATGAAATGGACTCAAGTATAGGTAATAGTAGCCTTCTGTGGCTTTCATACTGATTTTTGTTGTTTTATGTATACAATAGTGTTTAAAAACATGTGGAATTCTGTTTTTATAATTTTATGAGTGTCCTTGTTTTGTAGAGCAGTTTCTTGATTTCTCAGGCATGTGTAATCTAAGTGTAAAATGAGACAAGAGTAATATCTATTATGTAATCAGCTAGCATAATATCTATTATGTAATAAATTGGCAATATGATATGGTAGGAAGACCATAGGGTCTGCACTCTCACCTGTTTCTTTCTAACTGTTATGCTGGATTGATTGCTTAGATATTTGTGTCACGTTTACCTCATATTCAACAGGAATGAACATGCTTGCTTTGCTCAACTGTAGTATTGAATCGCATATGGAGCAAAATAGGCTTTTGGCACGTAGACACCATTTAAAAGTATCATTTTGAAAAAGTTAGATGCAAGCTTCAGCCCAGCTTAAACATGTATTCTAGCTTTTAAGCCATGCACATCTTGGTACTGACAAGGGGTAATGCTGTTATTTGCTGCATTTTCAACCTGGTTCAGCCATCACATGCAAAGCCCTATGCCCTCCCGACTCACTGATCTTTATGCCTTAGTGTTGTGTTAAGGATGCAAGAGTGTATGTAGCTTTCAGAAATAAGAGTAAGTCATTGATTAGTCATGCCTGCTGCTGAATTGGGACAAAGTAGTAGTGGCCTGGGTGCCAGCACTTTCCTTACCTAACACCAGAGAGACTTACAGATACCTGGTTCTACCACTGCTGATTCCGCTATACCTTGTTGTATGAACGGTGCCCAGAGGTAACATCATTATTGGAAAAGCAGCTTGTTTAAGGAAGGGCAGAGAGGTAAAAACTTGTTCTCACTGGCTCAGTGCCTCTGCCACTCCATGCTATGCTTCAGCCCATGGAGACATCTCTCATTTCCTAAGATGGGCCCTGCCACACACACACACACACACACACACACACACACACACACACACACGTATGTGTTGGCACAAAATCTTTCTACTTCTGAGAATGCCCTTTCCTATCTTTTGCCACTTGGCTAATTCTACTCACTCTTTGAAGTTCAGCTCAACTATAGTTTATTATAATTAAAGAAGATTGGATAGATGGCACCCAGCTCATGTAGTTCATGGATATAGAAGGAGAACTGAAAGTCATAAATTTTCCTTAGAAAATAATCCAATCTAACAATGAAGGTTGAATATTTCATTGCTTCTCACTGGAGTTTGCAGAACCATCTTATTTGAGCTACTTTCTATTTTGAAAAGATGCTATTCCTAATTGTTAAAGAAACAGAGTTGGGGGCTGGGAAGTTGGCTCAGTGGTAGAGTGCTTGCCTTGCATGCCTGAGGCCCTGGGTTCGATTCCTCAGCACCACATAAGAAAAAAGAAAAAAGCCAGAAGTGGCGCTGTGGCTCAAGTGGTAGAGCACTAGCCTTGAGCTGAAGAGCTGAGGGACAGTGCCCAGGCCCAGAGTTCAGGCCCCACGACCAGACCCCAGCTTGAACTATTGCTTAAGGATAGCACTCTAATTCTTTAAGCCACAACTCCACTTCTGATATTTCTGGTTGTTATTTGGAGATAAGAGTCTCATGGACTTTCTTGTCTAAGCTGGGTTTGAACTGTGATCCTCAGATCTCACCCTCATGAATAGCTAGGATTATCGGCATGAGCCACCAACATGTAGTTACCAAGTTTTAGTATTTGAAATCATGTCTTGAATTATTATAATTGTATTCTATGTGAACTAAAATCAACAAAATTTAAACTTAAAAAATTTCTGGTAAAATACATATAAAATTAGCTTTTCTGCCAGCTGGCAGTGGCTCACATTGGTAAATTCTAGCTACTCAGGAGGCTGAGATCTAAGGATCGTGGTTCATAGCCAGCCCAGTCAGATAAAGTCAAGAGACTTCTTTGTCCAATTAACCAGGAAAAATATAGAGGTGGGAGTGTGACTGAATGCCAGACAGAATGTAAGGCCCTGAGTTCAAGACACAGTATTTGCACTCATGTGTGCACACATACACACACACACACACACACACACACACACACACACACAAATCAGCATTGCCATTTGAAGTGCACAACAGTTTTGTGGCATTATGTACATTCACATTTTTCTTTCTTTCTTTCTTTCTTTCTTTCTTTCTTTCTTTCTTTCTTTCTTTCTTTCTCTCTCTCTTTCTCTTTCTCTCTCTTTCTTTCTTTCTTTCTTTCTTTGCCATTCTAATTGATATTAGTTGGTATCTTATTGTGCTTTTGGTGTACATTTCTTTAAAAATTAGAATCTTTAGTCCATTGAGTTACTATAACAAAATACCATATGGAAGTGGAGCTGTGGCTCAAAGTGGTAGAGTGCTAGCCTTGAGCAAAAGAGCTTAGGGACAGACCCTGAGTTCAAGCCTCATGACTGACAAAAACAAACAAACAAACATAAACTATGTTGTTTGTAATCATCAAGTTTCTTTCTTAGATATAAAGGCTGTAAAGTTCAAATGAAGCCTATTTAGTATCTATCTGGTAAGGACCAAATTTCTCCTATGTCCTCACATCTCCGGCCTATTTTATAAGGGCACTCTCCCTAGGAAAACTCTAGGGAGTTGCATGACCTAATCACCTCCTCCAAGACCCTACTCCCTCATATCATGACTTTGAAGATTATGGTTTCAACCTATGAGCTTGGGGCAACACAAACATCCAGACCATAGTATTTACTGATGTTAAACCTCTCTAATATTCATTGATTATTTGTATTCTTCTTTGGGAGAAATGTCTGTTTGCCCAATATTAGTTGTTTTTTTGTTGTTGTTTTTGGTTGTCACATTGTAGGAGTTCTTTCTATATTTAGAACATTAACCTCTTATTAGATCTGTGATTATCAAATACTTTCATCCTGTATATTCTTTTGCAGTCTATTCACTGTACTCTTTGATGTACAAAAGTATAAAATTAAAAATTTATCCAGTTTATCTATTGTTCTTAAATGTGTGGTTTTACTCTCATATCTAAGAAATAATTGCCGAATCCAACTTTGTGATGATTTCCCATTTTTTTAAAAGAAGTTTTATGTTTTAACTCACATGTAAAGGTCCCAAACTCATCTTGAGTTAATTTTTGTACATGGTATAAGATAAGGGCCTAACTTCATTTTTTCATATGCAGATATACAATTTCTCCACACAATTTATTGAAAATACTGTCTTTTACATTCTGTTAATCCATTTGTATATCCTAATGCTAGCACCACACTATTTTGATTATTGGAGCTTTGTAGTGAAGTTTTGAAATCAGGATGTGTGGGTCCTCCAACTTTGTTCTTTTGTTGATGTTGCTTAAGATCATTTTGGCTCTTCAATGTCCTTTGCGACAGCGTGTACATTTTTTGCTGGATTTTTCTATAAATGAAAAAAATCATTGGGATTTTATTTTGATAAGGACTTTGTGGATTGTCAAAATCCTAACCACATTAAATTTTCTATTCCATAGACATGGAATGTCCTTCTATTTATTGGTGTTTTTAACATTCTTCAGCAAAGTTTTATGGTTTTAAAAGTCTTTTGCCTCCTTAGCTAAGTTCATACCAAGTACTTTTGATGCTATCACGAAGGGATTATCCTCTTAATTTCTTCCTCAGATGGTTTATTGTTAGTGCATAGCAATAGAACAAATTTGTGTTGATCTTGTATCCAGAAATTTTATTGAATCTGTTTTCTAATTCTAATGTTATTTTGGGGGATCTTTAGTTTTCTATAAATCAGATTATCTCCTCTGAGCCAAGATAACCTTCCTTTCTCTTTTCCAATTTAAAGGCCTTCTATTTCTTTTTTACCTAATTTCTCTGGCTAAGACTTCCACAACCATATAGAATAAAAGTGGCAGTGAGGACATCCTTGTCTTCTTTTTTTGATTTTAGAAAAAACCTTCAGTCTTTCACCATTGAGTCTGATTTTAGCTGTGGGGTTTTCATATGTGGCCTTTATTGTGTTGAGGAAATCTTATTTATAATTTATTGACTTTTTGCCACGACAAGCTTTTGAATATTGCTAAATGACTTTTCCATGGCAATTGTGTAAGCATGTAATTTTTTTACTTCATTCTGTTAATATGGTATTACATTAACTGATTCTTCTATATTGAGCCATCTTTACATTAGAAACCACAGGGAAATGATAGTGGCACTGTCCTTTACAACTTGTTGCCCCAAGATGCCTTGTCTTGGAAAAGGGTGATCATACATGACATACTGTCAGGATCTTTGATCCACCTCAAACAGGTAGATCTTCTAAGGTCTTGGTCTACCTGCTGCACATGTGCAACAATCACTTTTTTATTTTTTTTTGGTCCGGTCATGGGCCTGAACTCTGGGCCTGAGCGCTGTCCCTCAGCTCTTCAGCTCAAGGCTAGCACTCTACCACTTGAGCCATAGCACCACTTCCTGCTTTTTTTTTTTCTGGTTATGTGGTGCTAAGGAATCGAACTCAGGGCCTCATGCATGCAAGGCAAGCGCTCTACCACTGAGCCACCTTCCCAGCCCCAACAATCACTTTTATTTAAAGTGGGAAAAGAACATTTTATCCATTCCAACCAGGCATTTGTTTCACCAAACCCAGTATCCACAGCTATGACCTGTCTTAAATCTTTTACCCCTTCTACAATTACCTCAGAAATGATTGCCTTGAGGCCTAGTAGGCAATGTTGGAACTTGGACATCAGAAGGCTTAATTCTACACAGAATTTCCAATCAGATCAGGAATGCCAGGAAGAGAAATTCTTAACCCATAGCACCTAAACACAGAGGGATCCTCAGTCAAAGAGTGGGAATCTATAACCATGACCAGGGGTACATTGCTTCTCAGTAGTCTATATTTATTCCTATTATACCACTGATTACTGTTAGTTGACCATCCCATATCTCTCTAAGCTTAGCATAGTGGATAACTGTCCTCTTGGATTCGCACACTCATACGTAATCTAATCTTGAAGAGAATGCTCTCTCCCCCAGTCATCACAAAGAACAGTACTATAAGCATTGTGTTGGGCAGGACAGTTACAGGGGAGATCTTGGGAATGCTAATGGTCATAAGGCAGTTTTCCTGGTGGAAGAGAAATAGAGTCATTTGGCCTCTTCAGGATGGGATGATGCAGTCCACTGTCTTCCCTTGGGTGCTGGCTTTACCCAATTGCATCAAGTCCTTTCTGTAGTGTGCGTTGCCCTTTCAGTGGTGAGCAGCACTTGCTAAGGGCGCTTTTAGATAAGCTTAAGTTTCTTTTCCTTCTATGTCCTGATCAGGATATAATCTCCAATCTTGTATTGGTATGCTGGGAACATAAAGGGTGGGGTCTGGGCCAGCAGTCCTTGTGTCCTTGAGGGATGATAGCTCTGAGGAGACACTAAACACACAATTTTGGAGGGACTGATCTTTGGTTTTATAAAAGGAGACCCACTAGGCAAGTCCAGATAAGGGAGTCCATCAATTTGAATGATTTGGAAAGGCCTTAAGCCTGGGTTTCCCCCTCCTTGAGATGGTCCCCTCTAAGGTTGTTTATTACCCTTTTTGCAGGTTAAACCTCTCTCTTCCACCTGTTTTGCAAGAGTATAAATCCCTAGGCATGCATATTTTCTGAGACTATTATCATGCATAGCTTGTGCTCCCCAGTGACTCCTTGATGGACGTTTAGAAACTATTTCCCGAGTGAGGATAGCCATTTTCCTTCTTGATTCTTGGAGAAGCCCATTTCCTCAAGTGGATCCTCTTCCTGAGAGGTGAAGACAAGTGGGAGGGGAGGGGATTGTACAACAAGGATAAGATGTAGCACTTGCACCTCTAGATAAGGTGCCACCTTCTTAATGGCTTCAGCAGCCAAATTATTTTCCCCGACTTCAAGAGCATTCCCTCCGTGATGCCCTGGAATATGAACTATTGCAATTTCCTCAGAAGTATAAATTTTTTTTAAAGATAGATAATTAGTTTTTTATCCACTAAATCTCACCCCTTTGCTATTAATCCTTTCTTAGTCCATATTTCCCAAAGATATACATCGGGATTAATGCGTATTTAGTATCCATGTCCATTGTTTCCTCCTTTCCTTTCTTTGAAGTCTGGCTGAGTACAAGCAACTCACAGGTTTGCTCAGAACAGTTATTAGAATGCTCCCTGGTTCAACAATTTAACCCCATGCACCACAGAATATCCGTGATGCCTCTTTCCTTGTATGATTTAAATCACTCCTGGAAGGGAATTTCTCTGAGATCTTAGCCTTGTCAGACCAAGGTTTGATAAAATTGTCTCACCTTTTAGTATCATAGAATCTGTCAGCCATATTCCCATCTCACCTAGACTGTTGTAACTTGATGAGGTGTGCTAATTACTAGGAACCTGCCAAGGTTAACTTGTAACTCTCCTCAGCCAACAGAGCAGCGGTGACCACTTTCTGAATGTTGATTGTCCATCCCCAGGTGATGGAGGAGTTTGAACAAATCAGCCACAAGCTACTTTCCCACTGCATCCTTGAGTGAGAAGTTTCCTTTCTCCACATTGCCAAGTAAATGAGAAGGCTTTTCCAAAGAGAGCAAAGCAAAGGCAGGGGTTATGGCTAAGGATTGCTTTAAGTCTTCTATTGTCTGGACATCCTCTGATGCCTAATGTAACAGGTTGGGTTTTTCCATTAAAAGCTTATTTTAAGAATTTTAGTCCTGGGGGAGGGAGGAGTTAGGGAGGTGGGAAGGGAAGGGATGGGAGGGGGGAAAAACAAAAGAGAGGGTAACAATGCTTGATAGGAAATGTACTCATTACCTTACTCATGTAACTGTAACCCCTCTGTACAGTATCTTTACAATAAAATATATATTAAAAAACAAAGAATTTTAGTCCTAAAGAATCTTAGAGATCCAGACTCTACAATACTCAATCAGCCCTAGAAATTTCTGAAGGCCCCTCTTAGTTCTAGGTAAAGGCATACTTGAAATTCCTTTTATTGTCTCAGCCCTTAATCGGGTTCAATCAGTTTTCCTTTGATCTAGAGACTCTCAATCCTTGCTTCTCCCTGCCCCCCCCAAAAAAAATAATTTAGAAGATTAATGGTTGCACCAGTCACTTCTTTTTCAGGCAGTCCAGACAAAAGAAGGCCATGCACATATTGTAATAAGTTCACCTGGAGAGGGAGGTCACATTTTTCTAACCCCTGTTCTCCCTTTTATTTAACCCATTTTCCCCCTTCCCCTGGCTGTCAGGAACAATCTATAATATAATAACCATAATCAAGTAGATCTGTGTTTTAGCCATTAGTTGCTTACCATCTTTCCTAGGAGGCCAGCTGACAAGATGGCCTAGTACCACCATTACGAAGATGGCCTCTGGAGTCAGCACAATGGCCATGTCAGGAAGCAGCATCCTGTCTCTTCCACTAGTCCATGGACTTCTGGATGGAATGTAGAAGCCATATAACACACCACACAAAGACACAGAACATAGAACACAGACAACTTGGAAATTTCTATATTTCTGTCTGGGCCCTAAGGATGGAACCAAGACAAGGTAATCTCTCAAACTAGGAGATCCAGCTCCCTGAAGATTAAGACAGACCTGTCTAGACTTCAACAAGCACCACAATAAGCCCCACTCAGAGCAAAGTTCATCCAGAGAGTTAGGGCCTGGGCAGAATGGAACAGAAAAGAGCTACGCATCACCCAGACTTCTGTCCTGAACAATCCAGACATACAACAACAAACAGAAACTCTACTAAGAACACAATATTAAGAAAGATATCCTCAGTAGAAAACTCAACTTTACACATGAGCATGCTGAATTTAACATTGTCCTGGACAGCCTACTGAGGAATGTCCAAGGGAGCTTACTTAGCTCTGCTTTTCTTTATTTCCCTAGGCCTACATTTCATATTTGCATTTTTGGCAGGTTTCGATGACTAAGTTTCCCTGTATATTCAAGCCCTCTTATTAGAGCTTTCTTGTGAACCCCTGTTGAATTCAACCCCGCCCCCACCCTTACTGTAGATTTTTCTGACACCTGAGATGGCTTCCTCCACCTTCAATGTTTAGGTCTTACCTAGCAGGATTCTGCTCCCACCTCTTGTCTAGAACATATCTAAGACACACACTCTTAAACTTTTCTGTAAACTCAATACCTCCCACTCCCTCCCTCCCCCTGGAGACTTTTTTTTGTTGTTGTTGGTCGTGGGACTTGAACTCTGGGCCTGGGCACTGTCCCTGAGCTCTTCAGCTCAAGGCGAGCACTCTACCGCTTGAGCCACAGCGCCACTTCTGGTTTTCTGGTGGTTTATTGGAGATAATAGTCTCACGGACTTTCCTGCCCGGGCTGGCTTTGAACCGTGATCCTCAGATCTCAGCCTCCTGAGTAGCTAGGATTACAGGTGTGAGCCACTGGCGCCCGGCTATCCCTGGAGATTTCTTGTATGCCCCTGTACTCAATTTTCCTTATTGAGTACACAACTTTATTTCCTTACATAACCTGAGATTGCTTCCTCTTTCTTCGGTGTTCTAGTCTTCCCTAGTGGGAGTATGATCAAGACTCTGTTCTCATCCTGTGTCTAGGACATATCTTAGTCATATACATATACAACTCCCCCCAAAAAAATACCTGACCACTAACACAGTACTTATAAGCCTGATTTTTCCTTTTATAGTCCAGGCACAAAGTTACATGGTTGTTACAGTTTTAGTCTGGGCCCATTTGTCCTGGCCTCTTAATAAAGGGCCTATGAATCTATACCAGAGAATGGTGGTATAAGAGGCAGCAGGAAGCACCTTCTACTAAGGATGAGCTTGAGTGATGTGAAAGATCCGAGAAGAGCCCCTGTGTTGTTAGTTATGCTCAGGATGTTGAGGTGTCACAAGGGAATAAGAACACCAACTCAACTTGGCAAGGCGAAGTTTACTTCTGCACAGAAAAGTGCAGTATGCCACTAGCCCAAATTCTGGCAAGCACACAGGGCAGGTGAGCTGCTTCTTTATTTATCCCTAACCCAGCAGGCCCCGCCCCTCTGCTTGAATTGGCCAACCTCAGGTTTACAATCTGTTCACAATTGGCTAGTTTGAAGAGGGTAGGATGTGTTCATTATTCATACCTTCTTCTGCTACTTTCTTCACTTACTGATATTGTTTTAGCAGAATAAGCAACAAGAGCTAAGCCACCAAGGCAAAGAGGAACTTTAAGCAACCCATTTGATTAAAAAATAAAAAGCTGGCTTTTCTCACATTCATCATCATGTATACTTCCAATTTTTATCAATGTCTTCCAGACTATCTGCTTTAGAATCATCTGAGTAGTTTCTTCCAAAAAAGAACTCCCTGGCCCCTCACCAAAGCTTTCCACTCACGGACTCTAAGAATGAGGCTTAGTTGTCTACATTGCTAACATGCTCCCCAGGTAACTCCCATTTTCTCTCACGCTTCAGAGATGTCTGAAAGATGAGTGTAGGTAGATGAGACTGGGCTGGGCTGTTCTCCAAGCGAATATTTCTCTTCTCTTTGTTTTGTTTGTTTGTTTGTTTCAAGCCCTGTCTTAGGGCTTGAACCCAGGGTCTGGCTGCTGTCCCTGGGCTGTGGTGCTCAAGGCTCATTCCCTACCACTTGATCCACAGCTCCACTTCCAGGATTTTGGTAATTAGTTGAAATAAGAGTGTCATGGACTTTCCTGCCCAGACTGGTTTTGAACTGCGATCTTCATTATCCCGAGTGGCTAGGATTACATATGTAAGCCCCTAGTGCCCAGATTCCAAGTGGATCTTTATGATGAATAGGTCCTAAGTGGTGGTGGGGTAGGCAGTTGTCATTTTCTACAAGAAATTCAGTACTAGTGTCTGATCAACTAAAGACCCTTGGTGATACCTGCCATGCCCAACAATGAGGCAGAGAAACTGTTCTGTGAGTCATAGCAGTACAGCTAGGAGAAGCCCTGCTCTACCCTGGCTCATTGGCTCTCAGGATGAGGCTACACCCTAGTGAATGAAGGTGGATTGGGCTTTAGCAAATATGTGTTTATTGGCACTTTCCAGAAATATCTATGGACACCAGGGAGGATATAAGATCCTGCAACCTGAGCCACAGCTCCACTTTTGGCTTTTTTGGTAGTTTATTGGAAATAAGAATCTCATGGACTTTCCTGCCTACGCTGGCTTTGAATCACAATCCTCAGGTCTCAATCTCCTGAATAGCTGGGTTTACAGTCATGAGCCACTAGCACCTGGCTACATCTGTAGTTTTAATGTACACATTTGGAGCCATATCTCTCTGGTAGATGTGTGTAGAGACATTCTTATTTTCCTAACTCTGTCCAGATCTATGTGTCTCACTATTAATGTGTCTCACTATTAACTTACCCACTCATTAACTTGAGGGCTCAAGTTGGCAACGTAGTTGGGATTTCCTTAAGTGGGAGTGTCCTGGTGTTTGCTGTCACCTAGAAAATTCTGGGATGTAGAATGGGGATCTGAGCTAGCGCCCTCTCCCATGGACAATGTGGGCAACTCTCCATTTCTCTACTGCAGCTTTGCAGAATGGAAGAAATATATGTTTGGGGGAGACCCGGAAGGCCTAGAAAGCTTTGGGGACAGCACAAAGCTTCCAGCATTCCCCAGAGAGTCCAAGATCTGAGTTGTTCCTTGGAGAGTGGAGCAATGAAAGACCAGACTGACAACATCCTTTCCACATATGGAAAGAGATCTGTCCAGCAAAATTCAGACTCCATCTTTAAGTACCCCCTGATGTTTCTTCCATGTGAGGAGCCTTTAAAATCAGCTTCAGTACCATCGAGTAAACCAGAGTACTGGGGCTACAAACTGCTAGAAAGTGGAGACTGCTGGGAGCTCAAGCCCCCAGATGGAGGATGTGTAAAAGGAAGGCAGTTGTAAGGCAGAGGGTACCATATGCCTTGCAAGCCTCATGGCCAACAGCAGGCCTTCCTCCTTGAAGAATCTCTATCTCTGATCTAGACAACTCATCTCTCTCTGGATGCTCACATTAATTATGGCCTTTGACAACGTGGATTGTTCAATATAATTCCTCACTATCCTTTTTTTTCACTTTACCAGTGAATAACACTTTTCATTGCCTTAAAATTCAAGTGTTTTCAGAACACTTGAGTTTCTTTTAGATGTGAATGCTCTAATGGTATCTACTAGGCACATAAGGTAGTTTAGGGGTACTCATTAGATCAGACTGTGTTCAGAGGAAGATTTGAAGTTTATTATGCAACTGAACTGTCTGCTTCCCACAATGTGTATTTCTTTCTTTTTGGATGTGTTTGAGGTTATGGACTCTATCAAAAAAAGAAAAGAAAAGGAAACAGTATACCAGAAAATCTGTTATCACACAGGGTAAAACAATATGTGTTCATTTTCCTTAATGTGAGGAGGCCCATTTCAATAACTGAAGGAGTGGAGAATGTTTAATGTTCTGAGTATATGCGAAGCTGAATTTAAGTGAAAGATGATCCCTGGTCCTTTCCTTCTTGCTTTAAAAATAAACTACATAATTAAATGGCTATAGATACTTTTTCTGTGGGGAGGAAGGCAGAAGTCAGATTCTTTGCAATCATGCCAACAGGGCAGAAGGTTTCTTAACCCTTTGGCAAAATAGAGAATCAATACCAATCAGAAAAAAATGCTAACAAAAGGGGAAATCTCATGGGAGCCAGAGGCGATAAAAGATTTAAAATGTGAATAAAACATCACAGGTCAGCATTAAAATAGATGATACATTTCCCTGCCAAGGCAAAGCATCCAGCCTCTAATCAGATGAACAAAAACAGACCTAAATGTGTGGAGGAGGTGAAGAAAAGTCCCAGCCTAGAAACTTCATTCCTTCCATAGAAAGGAGTCTCATGTCCCAGGAAGATATTCATACTAGGAGCAGCAGGGAGAGTCAGGCATTTCACCTTGCTTGAAAATAAAACTCTCTGAAAACCATCTCACCAATGCATCATTTCCTAGATTAGTACACTGTATTTGGAAGTTTAGAACAAAAAAGAATTGACTTGATTTCAAGAAAGGAAAGATGATTATCTGTTATTTCATTTCAAGATCTCTTGAAATACATCCTGGAGAAATGATAAGAGTCCCTTACAGACAGATTAAATTGTGACTGAATGGTAGATACCATCTCTACTCAGGAAGGTTTTGTGGACATGGTGAGAAGGACTTGTGGGGTGTTGATTATCTAGTCAAGAGTCATTAGTTCTTGCCAAGAGATCTGTCAGCAGAAGGATTTCCATGTTCCAAAGCCAAATCTGTGTGTGTGTGTGTGTGTGTGTGTGTGGCACTTTACTATTCCAGCCACAGCTTGACGTTCAACGTTTATAGTGGTTAATTGGAGATTAGAGTTTCATGGGCTTTCCTGCTCAGTCTAGCTTTGAACCTTGATCCTCAGATCTTAGCCTCCTGAGCAGCTAGGATTTATAGGCATGAGCAACCAACAACCAGCTCAAATCCTTATTAAAAAAAACACCTCAGAAAACAGTATTTTGGTCTTCAGCCATGAACAAAGTAATGCACTTTACATGTACAATTTTTTTTTACCTGACCATGGAGAGTGGATCTGTAGTTTTACCATTTGTAGGAATTCAGTCAGCATCCACTCAGTGTATCCAGGGTGGCTTAGGCAACCTGATCATAATTATGATCACCTAAGCCTCTGAGTTTGCAGTAAGTCCTGCCATGATACATTAAATACTGATTTTTGAAAAAACGAGACTCTCTATTGGAAACATATTTAAAAAGACTTTGCATTTAGAATTGGGAATATTTAGGAAATGGTTCCTAGGACTTGATTTATGTTCTTGTGCAAGAATGTCACAGTGGCTTATGTGACAATATCTAGCCCAGGCTCCTATTTCTCAACTGGCCATCTGCTTTTCTTTGTCTTTTGAAATTCATTTAATAAGAGCTAATACTTAATGGGAATGTACAAATATGCAAGGCACTGTGTAAAACTTATAGATTACCTTAGCTTTTGCATTTAATTCAAATAACATTTCAATGAGGTAGTCACTATTATTTCATTCATCTTAGAGATAAGGAAACTGAGGCTTGGAGAAGTTAGGCAAGGCTACCCAGCTCTACCAGAGCCAGATGCCAGGCTAGGCTCTTAACAGATACTTTCTCTCACTTTCCACTAATCAGGTGATCATAAACTTGCATCTGCCTTATTATTCAGCTACCATCCTGCCCTGGGACTGCAAATAGTTTTATTTCTAATCAATTTCATCCAATTTTCCTCCTTTCAGTTTTGCCTTACTCATTTGTTTCCCATTTCTAGAACTGTTTGTTTTGCATGATATGCAGTTATCTGGAAACACTTGTTTTCTCAGTGTTAAATGAAACTCATAACAGTGCTTGATTTATTGCCCTTACTGTTCTAGCTTTCCTAGCTTTTTCAGTATAGTTTTACTTCCATTGAGAGGCAGCCAACAGAGGAAATGGCTTTTGCATCTGTTATTTACATATTGATGTGAGATCTATAAATGATTACAGAGATAATACAGTACTGCTACTTCAGACACTGTGCCCCATCCCTATTCTTTCTGAAATAGCAATGCAAACCTTTCTCGCCTGACTTGACTTCACTGAAGCAATGTGGAATTTACAGAAAGATCTAAAATGCAGGATTTCGTGTGTGTGTGTGTGTGTGTGTGTGTGTATGTGTGTGTGTGTTGACTGCTCCTCCTTGAAGTATACAACTGGTTTTCAACTTAGAACATTCAAATTATGGAACAAAATCCAAGTACCACAGAAGAAAGAAGAGGAGGAAGAGGAAGAGGAGGAGGAGGAAGAGAAAGGAGAAGGATAAGACATAAAAAGAAACATAAGAGATACCTCCTGGTGGCTCATCCCTATAATCCTAGCTAGTCAGGAGGCTGAGTTCTGAGGATCATGGCTCAAAGCTTGAGCCAAAAATTCCATGAAACTAACATCTCCAGTTAACCAGCAAAAAACTGGCAGTGGAGGTGTGGCTCAAGTGGTAAAATGCCAGCCTTCAGCAAAAAAAAAAGGCTGAGTGAGAGGCCTTATGTTCATTTCCCAGTGTTTGAAGAAAAACAAAAAGGGAAGAAGGAGTAGGAGGAGGAAGAGGAGGAGGAGGAGGAGGAGGAGAAAGGGAAGGAAAAAGAAAAAGAAAAACAAAACAAAAAACATAGCAAAGGAGATGGTAACTCGGTAGAGTTTTTACCACAATGCCTTCAGTATCCACGAACTAACAAGCAAGCCAATAAAATCATGAAACAAACCAATGCTTCGCCAATAGCTCAAATGTTCCAAGGTCTCCATGTGTCTGAAGAACAACAGCATGCCTGTAGCGGTGTGTGGTCCAAATGTGCTGCTTATGTGGCGGGTGGCACCTAGATTCAACCATTGGAGGAACAAGTGGCTGTGAAAAGATTTCTTCAGCCTGATTCATTATCTATTTTAAATGATCAGGGCTCCATCTGGTCAGGCCAACAGGAAGCCTGCTTTTGATTTAACAGTGTTTTGAACAAGCCCCTTCCATGGCTTTCCAAGAATTAATTACAGAGCTTAGTGAAGGCGCCTGCTGCTAAGTCCTATGGATGGCTTCAAGAGAAATTCCAGCAGCCATGATGCCAGCAGTGCAGAATGTCTTCTGCACACTGCTCCAGAGGGGCACTGGCATGCAGAGAATAGGCGCATGATAGTTGTCTGTCTATAGTTGCTAAGGAATTTGAAGTCAAGAAGCAAGAAGAGAGTGGTTCAGCATCATACATGTGTGTGGTTGGACACCCAGACACCTGGGTTTCTGGGGGGGGAGAAAAAGAGGAGGGGGAGGGAAAACAGGAGAGAGGGAGGAAAGGAAGAAATGGAGGAAAAAAGTGGAGAGGGGGAAAGAGAGGAGGAGGAGAGAGAATGAGGAAGGCAGAAAGGGAGAAAAGGATAGAGAAAGAGGTAGAGGGAGGAAGGGAAAGGGAGAGAAGGAGAGAGGAGGAAAGAGGGAGGGGAGAAGCATGGAGAGAAGGAGGAAGGGAAGGAAAAGGAGAAAGGAAAAGAGAGAAGAGAAAGGGAGGAAGAGAAGAAGGAGAGGGAGAAGTGGAGGGAGGCAGAGAGGGAGAAGAAGAGAGGGAGGGGAGGAAGGCAGAAATAGAGAGACTGAGGTAGAGGGAAGGAATGAGAGAGGAAGAAAGGGAGGAAGAGAAAAAGGGAAGGAGAGAGGGGCATAGGGTGGGAAGGAGAAGAAAGGGAGAGAGAAGGGAAGGACTCAAAGGGGGTGAAAGAGTATTTAGATGTATAGCAATTGGGGCAGCAATTGGGAACAGAGTAGAAGATGCTGGGGCTGGAGCTGCATAGCCATGCTGAAAAATTCCTCCAACAACAGGACTCGTAGATTAAAGGGGTGAAGCATCATCAGTAACTGCTTACTGACTGCAGCAACCGAATGAATTCTTGAGAACATGCTTATTTTACTAGAACAAACCAACTCCTGTTGGATTCCTTGCCCAAGACTTCCAGTTGGCTATGAGGCAGAATGGAGGAACAAGAGGCAGAGGAAGGTGGTTCCTCTGCTTAGCATGTATGCAGGCGTCTCCCCTGGAAACGGACACTAGCTGTCTCCAGCAGAGAAGACAACTTTCTCTGTTAAATGTGTAGGGAACTGCCTTGGTCTTCCACAGCTATGTACAATGCAATCTTGCAATCCACTCATCTTTACTGTTCTGTGATTGGAGTAGTGGAAGGGCCTCTGCCTTCTTCTTGTGATGGTAAAAATGGCAGATCCCTAAAGGGTAGACATTTTAACCGAAATAATGCTAGTGTAATCACACACACTCAGGAATTAGCTAGGGGTCCTCTTCTCTAAGGGTCCTCCAGGCCCCCCTTTATCTTGTGTCCCAGGGCTGTTGGATATTGGACCAGCCCTGCAAACATACATTCTAGTCTTCTACTGGGAGTCCTCAGGACTTTGCATTGCTTTCTGGTTAGGTCTGCATGCATGTGTTCATCCAACAAGAAAATTCCATGCTTGCTGTCCATGCAAACGTTTCTAAATTCTGAGCCTGTGTGTGGCTTTGGGCCAACTGCTATTGCCATACTGAGGGAACTAAAAAAATTGAAATGGAATTTATTTGCCTGTTTTTAAAAATAAATTCCAGGGCTTTGGGGGAGGAGGGAAAGGAATTATCAAATGTTTTTACTCTTTTCTTCCTTTTTGCATATCTTTGGGAAAAAATTAGACTCTCTAGCCTCACATCTTAATTGTGGCTCAGCCCCTAATCATGAATGCTTACTTAGACACCTTAAATCCAGCCCCTGAGATCCTGAATCACCACTGAGCTATAACTACATTTCTCTCATCTTAAAAAGTCAGCTCCAGCCATTAGCTTACGCCTGTAATCTTAGCTGCTCAGTAGGCTGAGATCTGAGGATTGCCAGGAAGCCAGAATGGGCAGAAAAGCCCTTGAGACTCTTCTCTCTAATTAACCACCACAAGTGAAAAGTGGAGCTATAACTCAAGTTGTAGAACACTAGCCTTGAACAAAAAAGCTAAGAAAACAGTGTCCAGGCCTTGAATTCAAGTTCTGGTACCAGCAAACACACACACACACACACACACACACACACACACACAGAGTTAATTCCAGCATCTATTCGGCTAAGAGCTTTGGCATCATCCAAGACTTTCTCTTTTGTTCAATACTACCTTCCCTGGTCTCCATTCACCATCCAATCTCTCAGGAACTTGCATTATCCATAACCTCATAATCCAACTTTTCCTCCCATCTTTTCTGATAATGCCTAGGTTTGGGCTACTGATGTCTTAGACCTGGATTACTTCTGTTAGATACTTTAGCAACTCCTGATTAGTCTTTTGGCCTTTATGTGGGACTCCTGTAGTATATTTTCAACACAGCAGCCAGAGTAATTGTGTGCATGTACATGTGTGTATTGTGTATGTGTATGTGTTTGTGTGTGTGTGTGTGTGTGTGTGTAAGCCAGTACTGAGGCTTGAATTCAGTACCTCGATACTGTCCCTTAGCTTTTTCACTCAAGGCTGGCACTCTACCACTTGTGCCACACCTCCACTTCTGGGCTTTTTGCTGGTTAACTGGAATAAGAGTCTTATGGACTTTCTTGCCTGGGCTGCCTTCAAACCTTAATCCTCAAATTTCAGCCTCTTAATTGGCTAGGTTACAAGTGTGAACCCATCAGTCCCTAGCAGAACAATTTTTTAAGTCTCACCCATCATATTTTTCCTCAGTCCATGACTGTTGAGAGGCCCTCCATTCCACTTAGAGAAAAGTCCCAGTCCTTCTGGCAGATTCCAAAGCCCACATCAAGGTCCTAACAATGACACATCCCCTTCCCCTTCCAGTTGCTTCTGACCCCCATTTTCTCTCTTGCTCCCTCTGCTTCAGTGACTCTGGCCCCCTTAGGGCTCCTTCTTAGGGCCTTGCACTGGCTGTCCCGCTGCTGGAGTGTTCAGCTGGATATCTGAAGGCTAAGTAACCATCTGTCTTCCAGGTATGCTTGAATATTCTCAGTGAGGCCAGGTCTGATCATGCTAACTAAAGTGCTTCTCTTCCCCTCTGAGTCCCTCTCTGAGCCCTGCCCTTTGTTTTTCCCTCACCCATATCATCTTCTAAAATAATATAATCCACTTGTTCATGATAGTTATTGTTGATTTACTCTCCCAATTAGAATATGAGCTTCACCAGGGCAGATTATTTTATGATTTGTCTAGCCAAATCTATGGAACCAATCTGCCTAGGAACTTCCCTTCCAACTGCTTATTGTTGACAGGGACCAATCAGACCAGTTTGGCACTGACACACAGCAGGCAGATGTTCCAAAGTGCTGGATGAATACACAGGAGACGTTTACCATCCATATAGGCTGCTACTCTAGATCACTGTAATGACTTTAAAAAAAATATTTTTTTGTGCCAGTCCTGGTGCTTGTACTCAAGGCCTGGGTTCTGTCCCTGAGATCTTGTGCTCAAAACTAGCACTCTACCACTTAAACAACTCCACTTCTGGGTTTTTTGATAGCTTACTGGAGATAAGAGCCTCACAGATGATCCTGCCTGGGCTGACTTTGAACTGCAATTCTCAGATCTTAGCCTTCTGAGTTGTTCGGCTTATAGGAATGAGCCACTGGTACCTGGCTTTAAGTTTTTTTGGGGGGGGGGTCCAGTCGTGGGGCCTGAACTCTGGGCCTGGGCACTGTCCCTCAGCTCTTCAACTCAAGGCTAGCGCTCTACCACTTGAGCCACAGTGCTACTTCCGGCTTTTTTCTTTTTGCTTATGTGGTGCTGGGGAATCGAACCCAGGGCCTCATGCATGCAAGGCAAGAGATCTACCACTGAGCCACCTCCCCAGCTCTAAGTTTTTTTTTTGCTTATATTTTTTTAAATTTGAAAAATATATTTAAAAGCCCAACAATTTTTCAATATAAATTATTACTCTCAAACCCGTTCCTACCACTTTATTGTTAAAGTGATGCTGGCATACACATAAGAGAAGGTACTCAAGGCAAGAGAGCACCAAAGAGAAGATTGTATCCAAAGAATAGGTATTAGGATCAGGCTGGAGGTCTGGAGTCCCCCACCTTTCTACCCTATCCTGTTACCCCTTTAGATCTCAGTCTAGTGCACTCCTTAGGGCGGCAAGGTAGGCTGTTTTGAGAGCACCTAGATTGACGAAACAGAGTAAATTGGTAACAGAGTAAATTGATGACCGGTCTTAGACCCTAAAAACTGCAGGAAGTACATTGGAACTGGAAACATGGTAGAACCTCAGCTACTGTAGGTGGGGACAGACTGGACAGACGGTGGAATCAGCAGAATGACTATCAGTTCCTACAATCCTGACCCCACTACCATAAAACAGGCTTCCTATACCAGAGCTAATGATGCCAGATTTCTTGTCTTAGAGCAGGCAGGAACTCTTCTGTCTTATTCTGCCTAATTACCCTTAAAGAAAGGGCCAGAACAAAAAACAAAAATGAACAAACAAAAGAAAAACACCTGAGAAAACTGAAAATGCCTGAAGACCCTGCTCTCCTACATTGCTCTCCCATCTATCTAAAGCACTGTCTAGCCAGGTGAGAGTGGGACATGGTCTTCAGACAAAACTCCCTGACTCTTATTTGTGTCTGGTTCTAGGACTAGGGCACAGAAATAGAACTTGCGGAAGATGACTAAGGTATGCCTGCCGCTTTTACCTCCCCTTTCTCCAATGCCAACACGCCCTAGTCATGTCTCCACACTGCCTCTCTTCCACTGAGCAAGAAAAGAAGCATAGCGCATGTCCACCAGAGAAACTTGAACTCCTGTAAACACAAGCAACACACTGAATTAAGATTATGAGCAGCTCTTTGGAGCATATTCTATAAGAGGGCTGGGTCATCCATGGGTCAAGCTGAACATGAATGAAATCACTTAAGAGAAACATCTGTAGAGCTGTGGTTCTCAACTGTAAGTGATTTTTATATTGGGCAAGTTCTGGAGATATTTTTCGTTGTCTTAACTGAGATGGGCCAGGGATGCCACTAAATAGCTTATAAAATAGAGCTCTTCATTACAAGAATGTCTATGTTGAAGTCTTGTGCTAGCACCTCCCCGTGATCACGTGCTATGAGGATCTTAGGATCATCACTCTCTGATGACTGCTTCCCACCTACTCATCTCACTGTCCCTAAGGATGAAGTCCACTTCAAGACCACGCCTAGTTTTCCTACAATCTGTGGCTTTCTATCCACCCCCTCTTCCTCCTCCCATCTGGGCCAGCAGGGAGGTTAGCAGAGGATATGCTGGGTCCCTCCAAGACTTAAATGGAACGTCATCTGGTTAAGAGCCACCTCATACCTCTCAGTTAATGAAGTTCCTAATAGGGAGGAGGTTAAGGACAGAGGTAGTAGCAGGATAGGGCTAATTGAAAAAAACTCAAAACTATTTTTTAAGGGAACATTGTTGGGGTGCTAGTAATGCTATAGAAACATAGGGGTAGAGGCCTAACTAGAGAAAAACCCTGATACTGGGACAGTGAAACTGAGGAGCTTAAGATCTGAAATCTGAAGAGAAAGAGTGGACTAGGCCATGGTCCCCCTTCCAGCCCCTTGATATCTGCTGTAGTTCATTCTAGAAGGAAAGAGGTGTACAGGGAAGTAGGGGGCTTCTCAGCAAAGCTCACTTCTGCTTTGCTAATCTCATCTTCCTGCTCCGTTTAAGGAACTCCAGATAAGAAGTTTAAAATAGCTGGTACCCAGACCATCATTCAGGAGAGGCGAATTCATTCCAGGTTTCCACAGAACTCCTAGCTCAGATCTTGGGTACCCAGGGCTTCCGCTGAGCTCCTCTAGCCAATGGGTAATCACTTGGTCAGCCCTGCTGCCTTAACCCCATCTCCAGGAGGGGCAATAGCCAGAGGAAAGAGGAGTCCAGCCCCCATGCCTTGAGGCACTGTTAGGCAGGTAGGAAAGAGGGGCCCTTGGGTCACCGGTTCTAGAAGGATCTGGTAGGGGGCAGCATTTCTTCCGGGCTGGACACAGAGTGGAGCATCAAGATACCAAAGCCATTCCCATGGGAGCTACAAGCCCCTAGAATTGCTCCATGGCCTGTGTCGATTTCCTTTGGATTTCATCTGCTCCTGAACTGCAACCTGTCATGGTAGGTCCATCTCCAGCCCCCATCTCCCCAGAGCCAATGTGAGTCGGGTGGACAAAATTCATTGGTTCCCCAATCATGGTCCAGTCAATCTGTCTTCTCTTCTTGTTCAGCTGGGGTTCCTCTACCACACAACAGCCCAACTTATGCCAAAATTCACTCATATTCCCTGATGGTTCCAGCTTCACACCTCGGCTGGAGGCCCAAAACGGCACTGTGCTCTGGTGCCTTGGCCACCCACGCCTCGCTTTTGTCACGTTAAGGCACCCTGGGTTCACTCGGCTGGATGGGTGTGGAGAGGGTGAACTCCTCGGGCTAAGCAATGAAGGTCAGGGTCTCAGAGTCCAAAAGACAAACAGGGCCAGAGAGAAAGGTGGGCGGGCAGGAGCAAGGCTGTCCTCCTCAGATTTAGAATCCTCCTTATTTCAAGGATCCATTTTCCTATAATTTTTTGTCCTGTATATTTAATTTCTACACTCCAGTTATATCTTCCTTTTTAAGCTATAATTTTTTTTCTACCAGTTACTTGTGGAATCTCTACTCCTATAATCTCTCTAACCTCTACTCCCCTAGATTCCTGGCTTAAAATTTTTAATACTAAAAAATAAAATTGACTAATATAAGTTTTGGAGTTTTTTGGGGTAAGTTGTGGGGCCTGAACTCTGGTCCTATCCCTCAGCTCTTCATCTCAAGGCTAGCCCTCTACCACTTGAGCCACAGCACCACTTCCAGTTGTCTGGTGGTTCATTGGAGATAAGAGTTTCATGAACTTTCCTTGCTCAGGCTGGCTTTGAACTGTGGTCCTCAGATTTCAGCCCCCTCAGTAGCTAGGATTACAGGCATGAGCCACTAAGTTATTTTTTAACGTTTTGGTTGCTGTGGTAGAAAGACTCTACCTGAGAATTGGAAAGCCAGGGGTGCTGGATTGAGCCCCCACATACTGCAGCATGTTACCATGTGAAACCCATTTAACTTTTCTGAGCAAGTGTTTTCTTCCCTAAAAAAAAAAAACACTGAGCCCAATGCTGGTGCCCCATGCCTATTATCCTATATAAGAAGAAGCTGAGATCTGAGAATCTCAATTCAAAGGTAGTCCTCACAGGAAATTCCACGAGACTCTAATATCCAACTAACTAGCAAAAAGCCAGAAGTGAAGGTGTGACTCAAGTTGTAGAGGGCCAGCCTTGAGCAAAAGGGCTATGAAAGAGCATGAGGCCAGTACTAGCACAACCCTTCCTTCCTCCCTTCCTTCCTTTACTTTTTTTTTTTTCTCCCAGTCGTGGGGCTTGAACTCTGGGCCTGGGTGCTATCTCTTAGCTCTTCATCTCAAGGCTAGTGCTCTACCACTTAAGCCACAGAGCCACTTCTGGTATTCTGGTGGTTAATTGGAGCTAAGAGTCTCAAGGACTTTCTTTGCCCTGGCTGGCTTTGAACTATGATCCTCAGATCTCAGCCTCCTGAGTAGGTAGGATTACAGGCGTGAGCCACTGGTGCCCGGCTCACTCACTTTTTCTTCTTTCTTCCTTTCATTCTGTCTTTCTTTCTGTCTGTCTGTCCTTTTTCTTTCTTTCTTTTTCCATCTTTCTCTCTCTCTCCTTCTCTCTCTCCCTCCCTCCCTTCCCTTCCTCTTTCCTTCCTTCCTTTCTTTTTTGGTCAGTTGTACACAATTTCTCAAACTCACTTGTTTTAGGACACACATAAAAAAATAATCAAATGGTATCATGACTACACTTCTAAAACAGAACAACAAAAAAAGATGAAGATCATTCTCTTAGAATTGGATCTGCCTTTTTTTCCTTATTACTCTACTCAGCAATTATGGAGACAAATAGGGCCTCTTGATAGCAGATAGATATATTTGACCAAATTTTCTCTTTTCTGCTCTAGAGAACAAAATGTCCACCTTTGTTAGAAAGTAAGTAGCTACCCCTTTAGATTCTGGTCTGGGCTCAGTATAATGGAAAGCTATGATTTTCTAAATTAAAGTAAAAAGAAAAAAATCAGAGTGTTTTTTTTTCTCCAATGCATAATTCGTGAACAAAACTGATGATGGCCTTATGAATGGATCATTTATGATATCTGACAGTCTCTCTTCTTTATATAGGCCATCATTAGCCTCCTCTGTGAGATCTGAGTCTTGCTTGTGTTTAATTAGATGTAATTTTTGGAAATGAAGGAGAAATGATTGAAATATCTGGACTCCAGAAAAAACAAAGGATCTTATTTCAGCCATTCATCAGGCCTTGACACCTAGGGTATTACATGCTATAACTCAAATGAAATTATTTCACTTAAAAGTACAATGCCTCTGTCCATGATATCATTAAAGGAAATCATTAAGCATTTATATAGTACTTTGTGCTGGAAAAAGTGCTTTATAGTTATTTTTATTGCTCACCAAAACCCTCTGAGGCAGGCCCCTTCTCTATATCTAAAAACCAAAGCAGAGAGAAAAGATTAAATGACTTGGGTTTTAGAGCGAATAAATGACTAGATCAGGATGAGTCCGTTGATAACAAAGTCAGCTGTTTTAATCTCTTGAACCCTTAGGTTAGAAATTTCTTCTCTGTATGAAGTATTATCTGAGGTGGGAGTGATTTTTTTTAAGTGAGATCATTGAGACATTGCCTATAAACTACTGTTTTTTGGTTTGAATATGGTTTGTCCTCTCAGAAACTCAAGCTGAAATTGCCCTGGTGTGGGGATTTCTCCGTCGGTGGGAGATGAGAATAGGTCTGTCAGGAAGGGCACTTTGGCTTTTTCTCTCATACTTTTTGCCTTGTGATCCTTTGTACCCACTCGGGACGCTGCTAGCGAGAAGGTTCCATGGACCAGAACCATACATCCAAATAAACTTCTTCCCGTCATAATTTACCTAGGCTGTAGTATTGTGTTATTAATGATAGACTAATATAACTGAACTATTTACCATAAAAAATGTGCTTTCTTTCATCATCAATAACTCTGAAAAGCAAGAAGTTCCCAAAGAAATGTAATTTAAAAGAAAGGCTTTATTATTCCAGGATATGTTACATTTTCCAGCAGAACTGAAATCCCTGTTGCCTAGCTGCACACCAACCACCATCTTGCATTCTAGATGTGTGTGTGTGGGGGGGGGGTACTTCTCCTCCCTGTGGTGACCCAAGCATCTATGCTCCTCCCAATTCAATGTGTGGTTCTCAGGATCAATGAAGCAGGAAGTGAACAAGGGTAGGGGACCAATCTCTATATCTAACCACTATGGACTAAAATGCTGCCCAGTCCATCAGTCTCCTTCCAGAGTTGTAACTAGGGTGAGGCCACTTTCCCACCCCAGCCAACTGGGGCTGGAAATGTCAACAAGCTCCTGGTCCACTTGGAGATCTTCCACACCCTGAGTTTTTTTAATTCCTACTATTGGATTTTGAATTTAAACTGTTAATGATAGCTTTTAGCCAAGTTTTGCCTGGAACAGATATGTTACCCTGTATAATATTTCTTCTACAGTCTTGCATTTTCTTATTAGTTCATTTCTAATGCCCTTTTGTGGTTCATTGCATCCGTGGAAGGAGAATTTCTGATGGTCAAAGGGCCTATTGTCCTCCTCCTTCTCCTCCTCCCTCTTTCTTCTTTTCTTCCTCCTCTTCCTTCGTCTTCCTCCTCTACAATCTCTTCTTTCTCCTCATCCATAACCTCTTCTTTCTCCTCCTCCTTTCCTTTATCCTGAAGATTCAACCCAGGGCCTGATACATACTAGGAAAGTGTTCTGATACTTGAAACTCAGGCCCTTCCTTCTATTTATATATTACTTTTAAGATAGGGTTCACTAACTTTGCACAGGCTAGCCTCAAGCTTCCCATTCCTGACGGTAGCTCTAGCTCTCAGATTACAGGCCTGAATTACCTTGCTTATCTTGTCTTTCCTTTTCATTTGCTCATGCTCAGCAGCTCTGTACTTGTGATGCAAGATCTATCACCAAAGGAGGTTATATACTGATAGTTCAATCCTTGGATCTCTCCTTTTTGCAAATCAGTAGTGATGTTTTTTCATCACTGGAATTAAATCATAGTAAACTGCTACCTCATCTCAAGTTCCCTAGTAGCAATGTCTGTGATGGGCTGGGCTTTGTCTTATTTTTGTGGATGCTGAGAAGACAGAAGGATGAAGAAAGGTGGGTGGATGGAGCTCACAGGACGGAGTCCAGGAGCCATCTACTATTCTTCAAAGTTCAGGGAACCCATTGCTGGAAGCTGTTTGTAGACTTACTTAAGTTCTAGTATTTTTTTTCAGTCGCTATAAGATGATATTAAAGTCAAAATGAAGTACAGATGGGAGTGAAATGGGGGGGGGTGAGTCCTGGACAGTTCTGGTCTGTGCAATCATTTCCTTTGGGTGGTGAGCACAAGCTTAGATTTCAGCGTTTTGCCCTCCTGTACATTCTGAAGACATGATTGACAATGGGGCAGATAAATCCCAGGGAATGGTTTCTGAAGGGGCAATGTAATAGGCCAAAGTCTAGCCTATTACTCTAGAATTTGTCTAGATTGGCCAAATGCTCTGACTTTAGTCCTAAATCCTCAGTGACTGCTGACAACTTTGACCTAATTCTATTTGGCTGGGTTGTTGAGCACTTTCTCAGAACCTCTTCTCAGGACAGTTGCCAAATATTCTTTTGGTAACTGTATTGTAGTCTGTGTGGAATCTGTCTCTGAGGGCCTGGTGCCCTAATTACAGACATGCATGTTAAATCTTCATGTTCCATTCGAGCTGAAACAAGGCATCATCTCCTTGTCCCACAGTTCCCCCAAAGAGCTCTCCCCAAAAATGAAAAGTAAAGGATTTTACCTCTCAATTGTAGTAGTTCCTTAGTCTGGCACAATACTTTCTAATACCCCTAAAATCAGTGTTCCTTTTCATAAGCCACAAGAGATCTCATGCCTAATGTGTTGGAAAGGCTGCTGTGACCCCCTTACTTGCTATAACATCCTTTAATGGGCATAATTTGAATGGGTTTCTAATTTCTTACAATCACTCATGACCTAACTACACCTCTGGAAATTGGGACAAACCTGGAAGTGTCACTGAAACACAATCACATTTTACCTGTCTACAATGTAAATATGATGTTGTTTCCTGCCTAACTTTAATGTTAATTTCATTGGGAACCATAGTGATTACTCACAAAGGCAGTCTCTTACTCAGATATTAACAGTGACATCTAATCAAAAAGGAAACACACACACTCACACACACACACACACACACACAGAGCTATTGAGAAGAGCAGGATGAGGGGGACAAAAAGGAAGAAAGAACAAAAGTATCCAAGTTAGCCTTCCTTTGCCAGTGGGTTGTGAGCTATTCTTAATCATGACAACACGACAGATTGTCCCCAGAAGAAATGTAGCTAGAGGCACTGGCCTGCCCTTCATCACCCTCATACTGATAGTGACAATGTCTAGAAAAAGGTTCCCCAGTGGGACTTACTGGGAAGATGACTCTAAGGCCTTTGGTAAAGTTGTCAACCTCAAGGGCAAGTTAGTTTATGGATAAGAAAATACACAGCTTCCCAGGAAAAGGAGGCATTCCTCAAAGAGTTCAAGCTTGGATGGGAAAGCAGCCGCACCCTGGAAACAGTTTGAAATCTTACAAAGCAGTGGAAATCCAGTGCAAGGGAATGAGCTCCACGGGTAAGAATTCTTTGAAGTGGAGTTTTCATTCTAGGAAGTCAGGGAAGACTTCAGAAGAAGACAGATCCTGGGAAAAGCAGAGGAAATATAGCTGTAGATGGTTAGAGAGGAAACAAGAAAGACTAGGGACAGGGCGTCACATGTTGGGATGGCAGGAATGGAGGGACCTCATTGGAAGGAGGTCTTTGTACTGGGTAGTGACACTCAAAATGGAAAATGTTCCGTCAGGTGTTGATGGCTCATGCCTATAATCCTAGCTTCTTAGTAAGCTCAGGTCTGAGGACTAGGGTTCAAAGCCAGCCCAGACAGACAAATCCATGACTTTTAACTCCAATTAACCAACAAAAAGCCAGAAGTGGAGGTGTGACTCAAGTGGTAGAATGACAGCCATAACTGGGAAAGGCTGAAGAAGAGCCCAAGGCCCTGAAGTCAGTCCCTAGTGCCAGTACCAATACTAGTACCAGCATGCACACACACACACACACACACACACACACACACACACAAATTGGAATGCTTTCACCCAAATGCCAATTACATTCAACTATACTTTCCTATGAAAGAAAGTTAACCTCTCAGTCTAGTTGTATAGTCCAAGACAACATTCAACTTTATTTCACACATGATAGCTAGATGCACTCACCTGCATCTAGCAGTTACTGAATAATTACTGGATAATTTATTTTGATGAACTTAAAGATGTGAGAAAATGGGCAAATTTTTCTTAATTCCCAATCCCAATGTTTCTTCAACACCTGTAGCAATGGGTAGGCATCGTGCAGTAATATAAAAGGCCATTTATATTTACAAAGCATTTGTACATTTATTATTCCATTTGGGCAGGTGATACTGTTTGTTTTTATTTATGCTGCTAAGAGTTTTCCACAGTCAAGGTGGCACATGACAGGAAGAGACCAAATTCAGGCTAAGGAGCCTGATTCCCAGCAAAGTCCTGCTTCAATAGCCCAGGCGCATATTGTGTAGCCAGAGGCAAAAGCAGCAGCCCCGGTGTAGCTAGGCCCAGAGCAAGCAGGCAGCTCACTCGCCATGGTAGATGAGGCTCTGAGAAGCAGCCTTTGGAGAAAGCAATTTGGCAAAATGTATTAAGAATGCTTAATACTATTCCTGCTCTTTGACCCAGTAATTCCACTTCTAGGAATCTCTCCTGAGTAATTGAGATACATGGCCAAAGATTTAAGTAGAAACATGTTTACTGAATGCTATTCATAATATCCAACAATA
The DNA here is from genome assembly GCF_000151885.1 of Dipodomys ordii. Lineage (NCBI taxonomy): Eukaryota > Metazoa > Chordata > Mammalia > Rodentia > Heteromyidae > Dipodomys > Dipodomys ordii. Next base: position 8,400,656 of record NW_012267292.1, read on the forward strand.
GATTAGTTGAGAACATTGTGGTATATTCCAACAAAGGAATATTATTAAAATCATTAAAAAAAATCTGTTCTGAGCCAGCCACTCACTGGTGGTTCACGTGTGTAATTGTAGCTATGCAGGAGGCTGAGATCTAGAGAAGCAAGGTTCAAAGTCAACTGGGGGTCAGAAAGGTTCATAAAACTGTCTCTAAAATAAGTGGCAAAAATCTGGGTTGAAGGCATGGCTCAAGTGGTAGAGCACCATGAACAAGCAAAGCAAGCAAGCAAGCAACGAGGCCCTGAGTTCAAATCTCAGTACCAGCCAAAAAAAATCTGTTTTGAGAATTATGCATTGGTGATAATTAATTATGAAAAATAATTAGCATCTAGAAAATACAACTAGTAAGAAAAAGATAAATACATCAAAACATTAATAATGGTTAAATATAGGTGATTATGATTACAAATAAATTGTTTAAAGATGTTTGTGCCAGTGGCTTACTCCTCTAATCCTAGCTACTTAAGAGACTGAGGTTTGAGGGTTGCAGTTTGAAGCCAGCCCAGGAAAGAAAGTTTGAGAGACTCTTATCTCCAACAAACAATCAAAAAGCCAGAAGTAGAGCTATAGCTCCATTGATAGAGTGCTAGCCTGGAGCAAAAGAAACTAATGGACAGTACCCAGGTCTTAAGTTCAAGCCCCAGGACTGGCACAACAAAAAAAATTACTAATGGAGGCTTGATTCAAGTAGTAGAACTCTAGCCTTCAGGAAAAAAATAAAAATAAATGACAGTGCCTACACCTTGAGTCCAAGCCCCAAACACACACACGCACAATTTTCACCCATCTGAATGTTTCTTATAAAGGAAATGCAATGATTTATAACCAGAAAAAGTTACATTTTAAAATTTAAAAACAAGGAAAGCAGCAGCCAGTTAGAGTCAACTCTAAAAATAATGAGAGATTGGGGGTTTTAAATGGTCATATTTAGCTAGACTGATCTATACACTGTATGGCTTGTTTAGGAAACACTGACAAATAAATATATTACATGTCTAAGGAGAAAATTCAAGGTTTATGACTTAAAGATGAAACTATAACTGCATTACAACCTGAGCAAATATTTAAAGCTAGAGAAGTTTGGCTCTAAATTGTTGAGTCTCTTCCATGATCTGAGTCTACTAAATGTGAACTATTGGACTCCAAGAAGTCCCCATTCAAGAAGTTCCTGAATGTGCAGGGCACCAGTGGCTCACACCTGTTATCTTAGCTACTCAGGAGGCTGAGATCTGAGGATCATGGTTCAAAGCCAGCCTGGGCAGGAAAGTCTGTGAGACTCTTTTCTCCAATAAACCACTAGAAAACCAAAAGTGGTACTGTGGTTCAAGTGGTAGAGAGCTAACCTTGAGCTGAAGAGCACAGGGACAGTGCTCAAGGCCCAGAGTTCAAGCCCCACGAATGACAAAAAAAAAAAAAAAAAATAAGTCCCTGAATGTTCCCCCTGTCCCCCAGGTCTTTTAGTTTCTTCTTTGTCTTTTTTATTTATTTGTCAGTTGTTGGGCTTGAACTCAGGGCCTAGGCATAGTGCCTGAGCCTCTTTGTGCTCAAGGCTAGCACTCTACCACTTAAGCCACAGTGCCACTTCCAGTTTTCTGGTGGTTTATTGGAGATAAGAGTCTCCTTGAGACTTTTCTGCCCAGGCTGGGTTCGAACCATGATCCTCAGATCTCTTGAGTAGCTAGATTACAGGAGCAAGCCATCCATCCCCGGATTCTTCTCTATCCTTTGCCCTGGCTTGTTCTGCATGACACAGAAACAGTATTTGAGGGCAGCGATGGCAGACAAGAGCCCAGAGACATTTTGGAACTTTCTAGATTGAGAGGAAGAGGGGCAGAACCAGTTGCAAAAGCAGCTGACTGGATCAGGTTAACACTTTGCTTTTTGAGACTTCAGTCCTTGGAGGGCTTCTAGTCTGAATTTGGAGAATTCATCAACACGAAAACAAATAGCTGGCGAGCTCTGTATTTACTTTGTCTTTCTCAAGGTTACAACATAATTTTCCCAACTTGGAAAGCATGAAGGCTGAGGAGACTCTGTGTGTGTGTGTGTGTGTGTTCAGGGTCTCTCCTGAAGGCTGTTGAAACTATGTCTCTCCCCAAGCTTGGGAAACACATGGGACCCAGCCCCCAGGTACTGTAGAAGACAGGAAACAGTACTCTTACAGTTGAACTCTCCTAGGACAAGCTAGGGGAGCAAGGCTGGAAAACCTGACTTCTCTAAATGAGAACAGCAAGGCTGCTTTGGAAAAAAAAATTTTTTGACTTCTGCCAGAGGAGCCAAAACCTTGAGAAATTTTCCCTGGCGAGTTTACTGCAGCCTGGCTATGCTGAATACCCAATGGTATTTTACTGGCATTCAAATTATAATACTTGATCAATTCTAAAAGCAACCTTTCATACTATCCCTGAGATATTTGCGTTCTCATCTCCAATATTTTCAATTAGCAGAGAAAGGTTGGAAACCACTACATATAATCTAGAAAAAAAAACCTGCCAATAGAACATTATAAAAATTGAATATATGTCAGCAGGGAATTTAGATTTTTCGGGTTAATATTATTTTAGCAATTAGGTAATGAACTGACCTTACTGTACTTGCACTATGTGATTAGGTTAATTTACTCCTGAATAATTTTACATTTTCTTAAACTAAAAATGATAGTTGAGGCCAGATGCTGGTGGTTCACACCTGTAATCCTAGTCAATGAGGAGTCTGAGATTTGAGATTTGCAGTTCAAAATCAGTCAGGGCAGGAAAATCCATGAGACTTTTGTGTCCAATTAATCACTAAAAAGCCAGAAGTGGCGATATGGCTTGTGTGGTGAAGCACTACTAGCCCTAGCAAAATAGTTAAGGGAAAGCACCCAGAAAGCACCCCGAGTACAGACACACACACACACACACACACACACACACACACACGCACGCACACACGCACGCACGCACGCACGCACGCAGATAAAATGGTAGCCATATCTTCTCTTTATCAATCAAAGTAGCAACAGCACTAGAGAAACACTGTCATCTTGTACTCAATGGTGCTTCGCTAGGACAGGGAATAAGCCCTAAAGGTGGCAAGTCATGGAAGTACAGCTGAGGCTCAAAGTGGTAAAGAGATAGCCTTGAGCAAAAAAAGCTCAGGAGGGGCTGGGAAGGTGGCTCAGTGGTAGTGCGCTTGCCTTGCATGCCTGAGGCCCTGGGTTCGATTCCTCAGTACCACATAAGCAAAAAGAAAAAAAGCCAGAGGTGGTGCTGTGGCTCAAGTGGTAGAATGCTAGCCTTGAGCTGAAGAGCTGAGGGACAGCGCCCAGGCCCAGAGTTCAAGCCCCATGGCCAACAACAACAACAAAAACAAGTCACCATGTCCCTTAGATCTTCATGTTTAAGCACTCACAAATAACTTGATTTATGAATGGTTAAACTTTTACTTTCCCTATAAAACAAGATAAACCCTGTCATAAATGGAAATCTGCAAATAATACTAAGATTAAGTTTAAATCTCATATAGAATAATGCCACAGTATGTATAAAACAAAATAGGCTTAACGAAATAAGGCTAAACAAGTTTACCCTTATGGTTTTTAACCTTCCCAAATACGTGCTTCTCCTTATGGCTTCATAAATTGTTGGAATTCTTTAATGATGCAAACTGCTGACAGCATCCCCACACTTGCTGGAACAATGGTTCTGTTAATACATTGAAGATTACTTTAATTAACCTTATTTTATTTTGTAGTATAATGGTGAAACACTTTTCTATTTTTAAAATATGCATTCATTTGTTTCATCATTAACCTTGGATTGTGGCCTTAGAAATATAGTAATTTATAATGCCAGGTTGCAGTGCATTAGGACAATACATTCTGTGAGTCCTGCTGATTTTAGTGGCTAGGATTGTTTAGCTTATAGGGGCTAGAAACTCAAGTTGGAAAACTGGAAGGAGAGGTAGCAAGATTCAGCACCAAATTCCTAGGGATGGATTTTAGTTGACCAATAACATTGGTGAGGAGGGGGATAATGATATTGTTCAGTGGTGTAATTTTAAATCTCTATTTCTCTCCTTTCTCTCACTCGGCCAAATACTACCACCACATGAAATTGAGTCCTGGATTTTTACATCTGCATCCGTGTGTGTATGTGTGTGTGTGTGTGTGTGTGTGTGTGTGTGTGTGTATGCTAGCATTGGGGCTTGAACTCAGGGCCTATCCATTATATCCTTTGGGGTTTTTTTTCATTCAAGGCTGACATCCTGTCACTTAGGCTACAGCTCCACTTTAAGCTTTTTGGTGGTTAATTAGAAATAATTCTCACACAGTTTCCTGCCCAGGCTGGCTTCAAAACATGATCCTGAGATCTCAGCCTCCTGAGTAGCTAGGATTACAGGGGTGAGCCATCAGTGTTTGGCTACATCTACATTCTTGCTATAACTCTCAAAACTCCAGGTATCAACCCTTACTATTTTTTTTTCCAGAATCCTCACAGAAACTTATTCATGGTCTCCTGCCTTGGGCTCTGTGAAGGCCATGGGCACAGAATACCAGCCCCAGGGAATTTGTGGCCAGCAAAATCAAAGAAGCAGGGACAGAGTCACTGAACACACAGCACACAGCTGCCCCTCTGCTAGAGCACTACAAACCAGGAAAGGGCAAAAATCACTTCAGCCTGGCAGATCTGGCTGAAATCTCGAAAGCTGCATGCAGCATAGTCCTTACTAATTTACCCAGGAATCCAGGTCATTAAAATCTTCAATTCTGCTTTTCTTTTTTTTTGGGTCCGGTCATGGGGCCTGAACTCTGGGCCTGGGTGCTGTCCCTCAGCTCTTCAGCTCAAGGCTAGCGCTCTACCACTTGAGCCACAGCGCCACTTCCGGCTTTTTTCTTTTTGCTTATGTGGTGCTGGGGAATCGAACCCAGGGCCTCAGGCATGCAAGGCAAGCGCTCTACCACTGAGCCACCTTCCCAGCCCCTCTGCTTTTCTTAATATGGACATTCGCTTCATTTTGAATATGTCGTTTCCAGTGACACAAATGTTACCATACCAATCACTGGAGATGTATTTTTTATCTACAGGTTTAAAAAATGATATATTTTGAGGAGTCAGTGCTTTCAAAGACCTTAATTCCTATTTATTCTTCCGATGCTCACCACTTCTCAAGGTCTTGATTTCCACTCAGCCTTAGCCTTGGTGAAAGAAGTTTTTGTTCTTACCCTGACCACTAGGGGGCAGGAGTGGGGTTAGGGAGATCATGACAAGCCAGGGCATGGTCCTTGGAAAGGTCACACAATACATTCATCTGACCTTAGGCTGCCACAGTTGAAGGTTTTTTTCTGCTCATTGCTGTTCAGAAGAGTAGAGAAAAGGTATCATGTGAAATGGAAAATTCAGATGAGTAACAGTTCAGACTTACATCCTCAATTCAGACAACTTTTACATGGGTCAAGAACCATATAAAATGAGCTGCAGGACAGAGAGGATAATGGGTTAGGGAGGGACACAAGGTGAAAGGCTTTTCTCGGGCCGAGGAGCTTTGGTGATTCCTTACTGCCATGCTTCTTCTCCTGATGCTCAGGAAGCTTGTGCCAAGTTCACAGTCACAGACCTGGGCAAGTCTCCTTGGCCTCAGTGGGCAAATGGAAGCCGGTTGGATGTCATTGTCTTCCCTTGCCTATTATTTACCTATTACTTAGCTGTTTCACAAACAAGTTAGAATCATAATGGCTTCACCCAACAGAAGTTACATGTTGCTGTGGCCAGGTTTGGTAGGCACCTCCTATATAATGACTCACGAAACCAAGCATCTTTCTGTGTCTCCACCATCCCCAAGAGCCTCAAAGTTGGCTGCTTCATCTCCACACCTGACTGAAACTGGTTTAAAAAAAAAAAAGAGAGTATGAAGGATCAGGCAGGTGATGGGTACTCCTGGAGGCGGGGTGTCCCCACTTCCGCTCACCTTCCACTGACTGTAAGCCAATATGGAGTCCAAAGCACACTGCAAAGGAGACTGGGAAATGTAGTTCAGCTGTGTTTCCAGGCAGAACATGAAACTGGCTACATTTTGGGGCTACACCTTTACCCACTCAAATGTTGCAGTCCATAGACAATGGTTCATTTTAGTCTTTGGATTCTTTGTTTGGGAGAATGATATTGAAAGCAGACACATGGTCTATGAGGTTAGAAAGACTTTGGATTTGGATTCTTGAGTGACTCTGAGCAAAGAAGTAACCTCTTTAAGTTTTAGTCTGCTCCGCTGGGAAACAGGAATATCACACAGGACCATTATGAATGTATGAAATCATGCATGTGAAATGCCTATGTTCTATAAGTCTATGTAAAATGCATATACTCTTCTTGAACTTGTTTATAGAAAATACAAGGAAACAGACCATCTCATTTATGTGGCAGCCCTACCCAGCAGGACACAGCTGGGTCCAGAGGTACAAATAACCTAAGATGCCCAGCAGTGGCACTTTCTTAAATTTTAAGGTAATTCATTTTGATGAATAGGATGTTTTCAAAGGAGAAATCAGATCCACAAAACATACACAACTTCATCTGGTTCAACTGATCAATAAAAGTTCAGTCATAACTAGGAATTAGCATGAAGTTCTAGCCAGAATTCTCCTCTTCCTGGGACAGTTTTATCTGGAAAACAGCCATTTTGAAAAGCTGTACTTCTACAGAGCAGTGAAAAGAGAAAAATGACCTAAAAGGAAAAATTAATTTTCACTTGGGCATTTTTTTTTCCTCTCAAAGGGTGAAGAGAATTGCATTCGCACCTGCCTGGAGTGGACTGTGGCTCAGGTGTGTGGTATATAAAGAGCCTGACAAAGGTGCTGGCACATGGGCTTGCAACAAATATCTGCTGGTCACATTAATAGATGAATAAAAATTATTATTCAGGTAATGATAAAGATGAGCCAGGCACTGGTGTGTCACACTTGTAGTCCTAGCTACTCAGGAGGCTGAGATCTGAAGATCCAGGTTCAAAGCCAGCCCAGGCAGACAAATCCAAGAGCTTCTTATCTCCAATCAACTAGCAAAATGCCAACATGGAGATGTAGTTCAATTGGTAAAGCACCAGCTTTGAGTAGAAAGGCTAAGCAAGAGCACTGGGCCCTGAGTTCAAGCCCAGTACCAGCACAAATAAATAAATTTAATTAAATAAAAATGAAAACAAAAATAATTCTTAAAAGATAAAGACAATTTTTTTATCTTTTCTCTAAGGGTGCGTGTTGGGCAAGGAGACCTTCATTTCAGATTTTGAACCTCTAAATGGTTTCTTCATTTGCATTTGCTAACAATAACACACACACATTCTCTCTCTCTCTCTCTCTCTCTGTAAAATGAGAGGAAGCCAAACTGCATCTCTCTTTTGAGCGCGTTGTCCTTTGAAATAACCTTCCAGGCCTGACCAGTTAAGCTTGGTGGCGATAAGATATTGAAAGCAATAAATAAGATGACGTCTGGGGCTCAGAAGGTTAACAGTTTTTCAAGAAATTGTGTGCAAATCCATAGATAAAATGGCGTCTAAAAATCACGAAACATGGTCCTGTAGTGACCCCTGGTGTCCTATCTGTGGAATTACAACGTCTATAATTGTGGCCTGCCCTAGTCATTAGCATAGTCTTGTTTTATTTATGAGCCTGGGACTTTGGGGGCCAGGCTTGCGCGAAGGAGGGGGGCTGGGGCGGCGGAGGAAGCTGGGACTCCTTTCTTACCAGCCCTTACCATACCATAGTATCAACGCAGTTTGTGTGTTTAACCCAAATGTAAGATTTAAAAAGCAAAACTATGTATTACCTGGAAAGAAAATCCTTTCACTTCAAAAAGATTTTTTTTTTTACTTTTTTAAAACATTATTTTTCAGAAGACAGGTTATTAAGCAGTTTCTTTTGCCTATTAAGATTCTTCTTTGTAAATCAGTTGGACAGAGGACAGATTTTAATTTAAGAGATTAATTATCACGTGTAATAATTGGGCCATTCTTTTTTTTTCTTGACATCCCTTCATTTAAATAAAAGATACATAAAACCTGTCTCTAAAATGAGGACTGTGAATAAAATCACAATACTCCAAAAGAGAATATTTCCTTATTTTTTAAAAAAAGTTGTTGAAATTCATATCAATAAGTATATTCAGTTCCCAGGATAGGGAAAGTACATTGCACATACCGAGCAGGTAGAAATGGTGGAAGATACTTACGGAGAATTTCAGATTGTTGGTGTTTACCAAATCTCACTTGCCTCTAAACATTGTGGTCAAACTGTATAATGTTATTTTAAAAGGGTGTTTCTTTTCTCATCCTACCCACTGCAAAGGTACAAGTGATTTAATTAGGTTTGCAGGTGTTTAAAAAATGCCAGGCAGCCAGCTATTCAGAAGACTGAGATCTGAGGATCAAGGTTCAAAGCCAGCTTTGGCAGGAAAGTCCATGTGATTCTCACCTCCAATTAACCACCAAAAAATAAGCCAGAAGTGGGGTTGTGACTCAAATGGTAGAGTGCCAGCCAATGAAATGGCTAAGAGTTCCCAGACCCTGAATTCAAACCCCAGTAATGGCACACACACACACACACACACACACACACACACACACACCACAAACTACTTTAAAATTTAAATTTTAAGCGCCAGCTATTGCAGAGACATGACTTTGAGGTGCTCTAGGTGAGGAGAGGAGACATGGAGCTGTGTCCTCTACCCTCCTCCCTCGGGGCAATTGTCAGACATGGCCTTGAAGACAGAGGAAGGAGCCAGAGCCGCTTTCTTTCCATCAAGGGAGTGTGGCGAGGAGGAGCTGAACAACTACAGAATCCCTAGTGCCCAGTCCACACTGGGGGCCTGGGGTAATCTCCCGAAAGGGTTCAGGTAGGAGAGAGGGGTTCAGACAGCTCATCCTCCCTGCTCCAGATTATCATGAAAAGTGGGTGCAGAGTCTGGCACTCTCTCCTGGCTTTTTAAGAACAGCAGCGAGCTCCTGGCCTGAGGAAGGGTGGTGTTCCACAAAGCAGGGATGGGGGAATGGATGCATCTTTGATGAAGATGCGTTGTACAGAGGAGACACAGGAGGCTGGAGACTGGAGCTTGAGGGAGGGTTAGCCTCTTTTGGCCCCGCCAGCCTCTGCCAGGTCTCTACCATTAAATGGAGTTTGATAGTGCCTCCTTTCCAGGACAGGAGAAGCCCTAAGCCTGGCCAGAGACGGTGTTCAGAGTCAGCATTTTTCTTAAAGATTCGTATTGTTAAAGCTCTATATCAAACAAGGGTCCAGCATGCCAAAACCATTTCCAAGGGCCTATGTGGCTATGCATTTTCCCCCTCTTCTTCCTTCCTTCCTTCCTTCCGTTTGTTCTTTCTTTCTTTCTTGGTCCAGGGGCTTGAACTCAGGGCCTGGGTACTGTCCCTGAGCTGCTTTTGCCCAAGATTAGTGCTCTACCACTTGAGCCATAGAGCCACTTCAGGCTTTTTCTGTTTATGTGGTGCTAAGGAATCAAACCCAGGGCTTCATGCATGCAAGGCAAGTACTCTAACACTGAACCACACCCCCAGCCCCTGCATTTTATTTTCCTTCCTTCCTTCCTTCCTTCCTTCCTTCCTTCCTTCCTTCCTTCCTTCCTTCCTTCCTCCTTCTTTCTTTCTCCTTCTATCCCTTTCTTTCTTCTTTCTTTCTTTCTTCCTTTCCTTCTTTCTTCCTTTCTTTCTTCTTCCTACCTGCCTTCCTGCCCTTCTTTCCTTCTCTCATCTTTTCTTTCTCTCTCTTTCTTTTTTGATGCCAGTACTTAGGTTAAACTCTTTAACTTTTTTTGCTCAAGGCTGACACTCTACCAACTTGAGCCACCGCTCCACTTCCAGCTTTTTGGTGATTGAGTTTTACAGACTTTCCTGTCCTGATTGCTTTGAAGAGCGATCCTCAGCTTTCTGAGTAGCTAGGATTACAGGCATGAGCTACTGTGCCCTCCCTAGCTATGTGTTTTTGATGTGTTTCATCATGAATGTCTGCTCCTTTGGCCTAGAAGTCCCTGCAGGCAGGGACTTCACCGACTGAGTCATCACCATTCACCAGCATGCTGGTATTGCCATCAAGGGAAGGACAGGATTCTAGGGGCAGCTCTGAGGACATTCTGCTTTGAGGATGATAAAAACTGAATCCTGTATCTCCAGCCATCTTTCCCCACAACTCTGTGATTCCAAGGCTATTCTGGAGACTGCAGTTGAATTAGAAGCACTAGTGCCCACGTTGGAGCCACATGGGAGGACAAGGAAGAGGTTGTGAGATCTGGCTTGGGAGCTACACTCTCCTCAGCCACCCTGTCCACCTGCAAAAACACCAATAGGGTCCCATGGTCGCAGAATCCCTTTGAGGATTAAATGATATGTTAAAAAATCCATACTGCACCCTGGATGCTTGAATTCAGATACTGTTATTGATTATTAATTTGCAGACAGAAAAGGCTTTTCCATCTTTAATTTCCTGTTCTGTAAGGCAGGAAAGCTAATTAACAGCTAGCTAGTTCAGCTTTAAAAAAAAAGAAGTCTTAAACTGGACGTCAGTGGCTCACGCCTGTAATCCTAGCTACTCAAGAGGCTGAGATCTGAAGATTGTGGTTCAAAGCCAGCCCTGGCAGGAAAGTCCATGACACTCTTATCTCCAATTAACCACCAGAAAACCAGAAGTGGTGCTGTGGCTCACCCAGGCCCAGAGTTCAAGCCCCACAACTGACAAAAAAAAAGTCTTAAAAACGAGTTCTTGCTGGGCACTGGTGGCTCACACTTGTAATCCTAGCTACTCAAGAGGCTGAGATCTGAGAATTGTGTTCAAAGCCAGCCTGGGCAGGAAAGTCCATGACATGTATCTCCAATAAACTACTCAGAAAACTCAGGAAGTGGCTCTGTAGCTCAAGTAGTAGAATTCTAACCTTGAGCAAAAGAAACTTAGAGACAGTGCTCAGGCCCTGCGTTCAAACACCAGGACAGACAGACAGACAGACACACACACACACACACACACACACACACACCACAAACAATACACACACATACAGAGGAATTCTTATAATGCATTATTAAATTCACACCCAAAATTACCAATGTATAGACAGGAAGGTATATTGCTGTAATTACTCATTTAGGGCACCCCCCCATGACATAAGCATCAACCATGAGGTCCTCCTTTCCTCGGGTTCCACTATCTTCCACCAGTACCACCCTGGAAAACCAAGCATTTAACATACAGAAGAACAGTTTCTCTATGACTCATCAGTCTTTCATTATTTCCATGTTTGTATAAATAGATAAACACACACACACACACACACACACACACACACACACATACACGAGAATTTGGCATACTTCTTTTTATTTTATGAAAGCATACGAACACATATACATACAAGATATGTCAAACCATGCTTGTGCAACCTGAGAGTGGCATAAATGGTCCAGGCAGAGGTCTTTGGAGGGCTGTGGACGGCAACTCTATGGCATGTGTTGGGATTTGGGCTGATACTTTGAGTGATCACAGAAATAGAGTGGCAATGGAACGCATCGGTACACAGAGGATGGTGTTGCTGGAGAACCCACAGGGTGTGAGTATGTGACATACACAGCCAGACCATCCTGCCTCCCTGTCAAGGCTCCACCAGACATTCAGCAATGGGGGACCATCCTCCATGTACATATACCTCGTTCCTGGCCACCCTCCATGTACATATACCTCATTCCTGAGCCTGTTGCATCCTCCACATATACATATACCTCATTCCTGAGCCTATTGCCAAATGCAACAGAAAAGTTTCACCATTTTTGCCTTCAACTGTCATCACTTTGAAATTGTAACCATGCCAATCAAACAGAGAGTCCTCATTCACTGCGTTTAGATTTTTTCTAAGCATTTTTCTCCCATAAGTGACATGCTATTTGTGGTATTTGTTTTATGTTTGTTTGCTTGCTTGTGAAGGTCCTGGGGCTTGAAGACAAAATCTAGACACTGTCCCCAAGCTTTTTTTTTTCCCCCAAAGCTGGCGTTCTGCCTCCTGAGCCACAGCTCCTCTTGTGGCTTTTTGGTGTTTTTAATTTGAGGTAATTGTCTCCTGGACTTTCCTTCCTGAGCTGACTTCAAAACACAATCCTCAGATCTCAATCTCCTGAGTAGCTAGGATTACAGGTCTGAGCCACTAGAGCCTGGTTTGCTTGTCGTACTTGAGTCTGACATAGCATGCTCTGAGCTAGGGCACATCTTTGTATTGTGCCATATATATGGATAGTGATGTGTGTGGGTATGTTTATATATGTAGTGTTTGTGTTTATACATATATATGTATATATATGCATATATAATTAAAAGTTTTATTTTCTTCTTTTTGTTGCTGCTAGGCATTCGTTCTGTTGGCTTTGTTCTAATAGTTGAAATGATATGTTTAGGTAGATTTTTCCTGTATTCATTCCAGAAGAGAAGAGATAGCCCTGCAGAATATTAGTTAGGTTGTAGAGTGAGAAGTAACAATCAGAATCTTTGGAACAGAAGGAAAGGCAAAGACCATGCATGAAGAGGCACGGGTTGGAGCAGAACCTCTGGGTAACACAGGAGGCAGAGACGCTGAATGCAGATAGGCTCCAGTACATTTATTTAAGGTGCCATTAGCATAGATATTAGCCAGAAAACAAAAGCATCCATAAGCATCCAAGACAAAAGGTCTTCCAGCAGCACGAGGGAGTGGTGAACTCTCTGTGCTCTAAATTTCATGCCTCTCTAATTTCTTCCCCAACTGGGTTTCCTCCTTGGCAAAAAAAAATCACCAAGCTGAAATTGCAGGGCCGACATGGTATGGAATCCTCTTGGAATGGTGTTCCCAGTGATTTGTGGCCCAACCCGTCCCCCACGTCCCACGCCGCCACCCACACTGCTGGAGATGAGATGGGAAGCCAAGAACCCTCCTTTGCTGTCCACACAAGCATGCCCGATCACCTGCATCTGGGCCTCACAACTCCATGAATTATTTGTGCATTTGCTTTATGGCAGACTAGCAGATATAATACAATTCGTTCTATTCCACAGTATTGACTCGTTAGAATTACATGAGCAAAACCTGATACAATCTCCTCACATCTTCTGTGGTGGAGCAATTGAACAGTCTTGGCGTCGCTCCTTCCCTTTTTCCTTTCCTCAGACTTCTTTTTCAGATTGCTTTCAAAGCCTTTGGAAGAATAAGACCGAGTACAACTGGCTTTTCCTATAGGTCCTAGGTAGGGTAGCTATATAAGGCAGCATACAAACTGGGACAATTATACAAGTGAAAGGCAGGCTATTAATAATTGAACAAGGACAGCGGCATGAGCAAGGCAAGCTGCGACAGGTGGTCATTCTAATTTTGGGGCTAGGCTGACCCTCTCCAGCAGTCTTGGGTTAGTCTTGCTAGGCGTTGCTGTTTTCCCTAATTACTTCAGTTGTTAATTTGGGTCAGGCATCTTTGCAAATTAACATTTCTTCCTGTGCTATGGATGTCTACTGTGCAACTTCAGAACAAATTTAAATGGTAAGGAGCCAAGAGAGTATTTTCATCCAGATCTGTGTGATTGTCTAGAATTTCCTTTGACATGACAACCGTAGTGTTATGTGTTAGGGGAAATCAGGGCTGGCAAAACTTTATACTAAACTTGTGACCTAGACCAAAATAAGGAACTGTTCTTACTTCCCCTGAAACTTGACACCAGTGACAAATCTGCCTCCATTACACAAAAGTCAGATTTGAACAAATAAAAAACCTAGCCAGGCTGGGAAGGTGGCTCAGTGGTAGAGCGCTTGCCTTGCATGCATGAGGCCCTGGGTTTGATTCCTCAGCACCACATAAGCAAAAAGAAAAAACCCAGAAGTGACGCTGTGGCTCAAGTGGTAGAGCACTAGCCTTGAGCTGAAGAGCTGAGGGACAGTGCCCAGGCCCATAGTTCAGGCCCCACAACCGAACCCCCCCCTCCAAAAAAAAATCCAGCCAGGTGCTAGTGTCTCAAGCCTGTAATCCTAGCTAGCTACTTAGGAGGTTGAGATCTGAGGACTGTGGTTTGAAGACAGCCTGAATAGACAAATCGGAGAGACACTTATCTCCAATTAGCCGGCAAAAAGCTAGAAGTGGAGGTATGGCTTAAGTGGTACAGTGCCAAGTCTTGAGCAAGAAAGAATTTGAGGCTGAGAAGGAGAGAGACAGAGACAGAGGAAGAGAGAGAGAGAGAGAGAGAGAGAGAGAGAGAGAGAGATAAGCCCACCCCCATTGGCATCAAAATACAATATTTATCAGTATTTTTTTTCCGGGAAAAGACTTCATTTGGAAATATCCAGGTGGCATACAGAGATCTTGACCTTAACCCTGGGTTGATCTACGTGAAACTGTCTGTTTAATATCCTTGCCCTCAAGACTATTGCCGGTTATCTGTTATCCACTCTCGGATAGCCTAAGAAAAGATTTGCACATTGAAGTGTGAGATGTTTTGATCTTGGTTTCTCCAGTGATTTTAAACACATGAGTCTGAAGCAAAAAAAAAAAAGTAAAATATCATGGAACCTCAAAGCAGAAATAATTTCTCCAATCACAAGGACAGCATTTAAGATTACGCCCATGGTCACACACATGAGTATGAAAACCCACTGTGAACAGATTCACATCAGACACAAGGACATATTTGGCTAATTATACAACACCATAACTATGTGAGGCGCTATCATTTCAGGGTTGTCAGATGGGGTTGGATGTTTGGGGAATCACAAGTTGAACTGTAACAGAGCTAGATCTATGCAGGGTAAGCCATAGATATAACTTACACGTTTCTCTAATGTCAGGACATTAGACAAGATGGTAGTCTCAAGTTAAGATGCATGTGAAGCCTTGGTGAGCTCTAGAGAACAAATGACTGCCAAACAAGGAAGTAGAGAAGGTAAGGAAGAATAAGAGAGACAGAGGAAGGACAAACAGAAGGGAGATAGGGAGGGGAAAAGGGAGAAAGAAAAGGAGGGATGGAGGGAGGGAGAAAATGAGGGAGGAAGGGAAAGAAAAGAGAAAAAGAGGAAAGATAGGGAGGGATGGAGGCAAGGAGAGAGATAGTAGAGAAGGGAAAAAACTAGAAAGCAAAGAAAGGAGGGAGAGGAAAAAGGGGAAAGAAAGAAGGAAACTGAGAGGAAAGATGGAAAAGGAAGGAAAGGAGGAAAGGGGGATAAAAGGAAGGAAAATACTCCTGAGAATTCCTGATGGTTTCAACAGAACAATTTACAACTTCTCCTAAGCAAGAGGAGCAATCACCCTTATGAGCTTCCAAAGGAAAAGCTTACTCTAACGAGCTCATATTTTCCCTTAAAACAACAAGACAGAAAGTGGCAGGTGAATTGAAACCACACGGCCACGTTGCATCACAGGGAAGAGACTTGATTTCTCTGTGTCCTGTGTGTAGGCAAGCCTCAGGCAATTGAGGCTGGTGCCATGCTGGTGCCCACAAACATCAGGACTGCTGAGGTCCTAGAGGACAATACAGCAAATCTTCACACAGCGAATGATGCTTTAAAAAATCATTCTCTGTCTCTGCCTCTCTCTAGCTCTCCAGCTCTCCTCTCTCATCTTGTCTGTTGTATGTGTGCATGTGTGTGGAGGGGTATGTGTGTGAGCAGGTGCATGTGTGTGACTCTTTGATGTCTCATTGGGTGTGATTAAGGGAGAAAATGGGGGGGGCTCTTTGTTTATTTTGTAGATAAATCTCATCTCTAATGCGGATGCACATCGATGTCTTGTGCAAAGGAAGGAAGCCCCCTATGCCATGCTGGTGACATCCATATAAATCACAGGTTTTATTTCTCTGCTGGGAGGGGGTGCTGCAGATTGGAACAACGTTGCTGGCTCTCATTGGGCGATGCTTCATTACTTGGTGGAAAAATCCCCAGGGCCAAAACGTTATTTAAATGTGCTATGAAAATAAATGTGATTTATATCTATGTCGTCTGCTGAGACGTTCCTTTTCTGTGACTGCAGGTGCTGTCGTGCATCAGGATTAGCGGCTCGATTTATCGCCTTTTCAAGTTACAAATATGCTCAACGACAGGACGTTGTCCACAGCCCTCAAAGTTCCAGAAAGGAGATGGTGTTTGCTGAGTGGTGGCTTTTCTCTATTCAGTAGTGTGGTTGACATTTATGGACTGAGAATGTGTGTGCGCATGTGCGCTCGTGTGCGTGTTTGCACTGAACCTGCTCGGTGTTTTGTTTGAAGGATGCAGAGAACTCGCAGTTCCTGCTCAGATGCATCCATTTCCAATGGCAGCAAAATGAGATTTCTGGTCAAAAAGAAAGAAGAAAGTGCATAAAAAAATTTTTGGGCTTAGGGCTGGGGTGCACATGTTTAGCTCAAAGTGAGTGGAAATCTCTGAAAAGCAGGTTTTGACTAATGAATGTCAGCAGGCTTTCAGCCCAAATAGAGTATGACTAGCAGGAAGGCCTGCTGTTTCCATTACTAAAGAACCATCTTTGGAGAAAGGGTCTCTTTTCCTTTCCTTTCCTTTCTTTTTCTTCTTTCCTTTCTTCCCCTTCTTTCTTTCCTTCCATTCTTTCTTCTTCTTCTTTCTCTCTCCTTGCTCTTTCTTCTCTCTTGTTCTTTCTGTTTTTCTCTTTTTCCTCTCTCTCTTTTCTCAATCTCTATCTTCTCTCCCTTTCTCATTCTCTTTCCTTTATTTTGTTCCAGTACTGGGGCTTGAACTCAGGGCCTGGGTGCTGTCCCTTAGTTCTTTTGCTCAAGGCTGGTGCTCAACCACTTGAGCCATAGCTTCTCTTCTGGCTTTTTGGTGGTGAATTGGAGATCAGAGTCTCAGATTTTTCTGCACAGGCTGGCTTCAAACTTCAATCCACAAGTCTCAGCTCTTGAGTAGCTAGGATTGCAGACATGACAAACCATGGAAAGGCTCTTCTTAAGAGAGTTGAAACTGTCCCTCCAAGAGGGTCCAAGGAGAGCTGTTCCAAAAGGGAACACAAACATCCCCAAATCACCAGACTGACATTAGCCCTTTCCTCATGCCTTGGGGCTTTAGCCCATTGTTCTAGATACAAAAATTTGAGGGTAGGAAAGGAGAGCTGAGAACAACATGCCCCTGATTGAACACTGGATAGGTGACAAGTATTATCCAACCCCAAACCTGCTACATCATCCTCACCACAGCCTGCCTTTATGCCTTTCATGTTAAAGAAGTCCACAGATGTGAATGTCACATCATTTGGAGCCCTTAGCCCTAGCACCTTCAAGTCTTCTGCATTGAGAATGCTCCTTTTCTGGATGCTCCATTAAACAGTAGCAACTCCTGCTTTGCCAGCCTTTTCTTGAACTCCCTTAAGCTCTGTTCTTCTTTCAGGCTTCTTAGTGACTGATAGTTTAAACAGGATCTACCTCAAACTTTTTCTAGAGGGTTGTGGGGAAACAAAGGAACCTCCAAGTGTGCTCTATTAGGCTTTTGTTTTAAATAAACAACAGTAACTCTGGGGACAAAAATCAATTTTAAAATAAATCAGCCTCTTTATTTTGAAATAATTTCAGATCCACATAAACATTTCAAAAATAGTTCCAAGAATTCCTGTGTGCCTTTCATCGGGTTTGCCAGATGTTAATACTTTGCCACACTGACTTTATGGCTTTCTGTGCATGTTTGAATGTATGTGAGTGTGTGTGAATGTGCGCACGTGCAAATGTATGTATTAGTTCTTTCTGACTGGTTTGGGAATAATTTGTAGACTTGCTGCCTTTTACCTCTAAGTACTAAGGGTTTTATTTATTTATTTGTTTGTTTTGTTTTGTGCCAGTACTGGGGTTTGAACTCAAGGTCTTGTACTCTTGTTTAGCTTTTCTACTCAAAGCAGGGCTTTAGTGCTTTTTGGTGGTTAATTGAAGAATCTCTTAGATTTGTTTGTTTGTCTGAGTTGGCTTCAAACGTTGATCCTCAGAGCTCAGCCTCCTGAGTAGCCAGTATTACAGACATGCATCTGTCATTGCTTCTATATCTATATCTATATCTATCTATATATATATATATCTCCTATATTCATCTACATAATTACCATAGTGTTACCAACTCCAGAAAATCAGCATTGCTACAATTTATTATCTAATATACAAACTGCAGATTTCAGTCATTGTCTTCTAACTGCCCTTCTAGAAAAATCTATTTGTCCCCATCTATTCTGAGATTATCAGGCTTTTAGCTTATTTGTGAGGAGTTGTATGAGAGGATTGAGCTCATTGAAGTTTTAGACTAATAAACTAAAAACTAAGCATTACCTTTAAATTATGCATAAGCTGTATCTATCTCTACCTTGCTAATCCTCTTTCTTTAGTTTTAAATGTATACAATTTATCCTTAATGATTGATTATCCATTATTTGACAAATCCAAAGCTTTTATATGCTTGGGCCAAAAAAAAATAACATCAGATGTCTTGTATATTTCAATTCAGGGTGTGGCTTAAATAACAGCTCAGTCAGGAGCAGCCATGCTGCTGTTCGTGTGCTTCTAGGTTGCTCAAAGTCTTGTCCCTGGCTTTGACTCTGAACCCAGAGTGTGTGCAATACCATTCCTAAGGGTATTTTGGCAAAGTGTTAAGAGATGGTGTAAAAATTTATTTCTGCAAAAGGTGGAGCTTGGTGAAGTTTGTGGCCTGGGGTGACACTCATCAGAGTTGCTGTGTGTGTGTGTGTGTGTGTGTGTGCGCGCGCATGTGCGTGCATGTGTAAGAGAGAGAGAGAAGAGAGAGAGGAGGGGGGAAGGGAGGGAGACAGAGACCTGGCTACTCCAGTCACAGAATGAAAAGATAACAATGCTAAAGGGTAGAGTGTTGTTCCTGAAGAGGAGGAGGAGAATTAAGTGAACCGCCTTTATAAGGCTCCTGTTGACAGACAGGACTAGAGTCTGTTTTATGGGCTCTTGCCTGAGTTCTATCAGCTTTCTCCTGGGTAGCAGTTATGTTTCAGCCGACATGATTTGACCTGTGGTTTATCAAAATTGATGTAATAATAAGTTGGGTTATAAGGGTGTTGAATTGGCCATGTATGCGCCAATGCAGTAAACTTGTTATAAAACCAAACAAATAAGGGCTTCTGTGGTGCTGTTGCTGGTGCCCAGGGAGGAGGGTATGAGAGCAATCAAGTTGGCCTAGCCAAGCTATATCCATCCAGGAGCTTTGTAAAAAGCTTTTTATTCCTCGTGGGGAAATGATCTGGGTCTTGGGAAGGAAACACATGGCTTTCTTCTTCCAGCTCAGACCTCTTCTTGCCAGCTGCATTTATTTCCCTTGGCTTGGCACTAATGAAAGGAGACTTTGATGAGCTGTGAGCGGTCACTCCAGAGAGAAGGAGGCAGCAAGACTCAACTTTTTGGGAAGATCTCAGGAGTATTTCTGCCTTATCTCTAGCACACTTTGCAAAGAAGCATCACTTTTTTTTTTTTTTAATGAAAAGCCCACAGGTCCTGATTTACCTGCCAGGATAGTTTTCTGCAGGTTCAGTTCTTGGGGAAAGGCCTATTAGAAAACAAGCTTCTCTGCATTCAAACTCTACTTGTGTCTCTCTGAGTTCCTGCTGGGCCTGGTATACTTTAAAGCAAATTCCTGCCTTTTTTGTTTAAATGTTTTTTTTTTTTAAGGTGTTAGCAATCTGTCTTACGTTCTCCCACCCCTGCTGGGATTTATGATCCAGTTCGTATTTTTACTACACCATCTTGGCAGGCTCTCCTCGTTGAAATTCAAACTCAAGCAACTTGATGGGGGAACAGACATAAAAATATTAATTTGGTGGATATTAAAAAAAATCACACTGGTTATAAATCAGAGGCTGTCCAGTGGTTCCTTTCATCATCTAAATGGTCCTTCTAACCAGACCACAAATCTTCCTGGGGAGGAGGGGGTGTAGAAGGTGGGGGCCTCCCTTCCTGAGGTTTTGGAGACAGCTTACATCCAACACTTCCTCAAACCTGGCTTTGTTTTCTAAAAGGTAATAAAAAATGAGTATTTTGGGTACAGGCAGGCTAATTAGCTGGCCTCACAGAACAGGCTTAGGAAAGAAAGTTGACTTGGTCTAAAAGAAGTCATGTTGTAGAAATGTTGAAATGGTGATTTAAAATAGGGTTTGGGAAACTCCAGATGAGTGCTGTGCTTGTCCAAGACATGGGAGAGGACAGTTGGCCAAAATGGTGGTGGATGGGGAACGGATGAAGCGGGAGTGGGGTGGCAAAGACCAGGAGCTGTACATCACAGCAGGTGTGTACCTGCAGAAGTCTGACTGGGCCAGCATGCCTGTGTCTCCTGCATGAGCTCTTGCCTTTTAATAGGGGTTATAACTATACAGAACAGAGTGGGAGGTGTTGGGGGTTAGGATGGGGGGGTTCCCATTCCTGGTGGGTAGAATTAAGAAAATGCGGCAATGAATTCCTCCTCCTGTAATGATATTTTAATGGACTTTTTCATTTCCATCTTACAGCCTATCTTTACAGTTAAAAGACTTGTGATAGGTACTTTAAAATTTCATGGAAACCCAGGGAATTGGTTTTTAACAACTTTGGATGGTTGGAAAGCTAAATACTTCTGTAAGAAGATGTTAATAAAATAGAAAGCTGTAATAAAGGGAGTGAAAAAGAAATGGAAAGCTATCTCTTCTTAAAACTATCCATTTATACAAAAGTTGTCACTATGATGGGAGAGTTGTTAGCATTCTAGAAGTCCGGGTTTCTATTTAGTGGCACAAAAACCAAAACTGCATATAGCCAGGCTCCCAGTAAACACTTGAGTCCCAAACAGTTGACTCTTGATAGAGAAAAGAAGAAAACCTAGTATCTGGGAAGTGGCAGCCTCTTTCTATAAAAAAATCAAAGGAAGTTCTTGACTCAAAATGCTAGCGTGATATCAGGAAGAAAAGGGGCTATTCCAATGCTTTTCACACACACACACACACACACACACACACACATACACCGGGGAAAAATACTGAAAACAATCGGTTCATATAATTTCTTTACTCTCTTTAGAGGCAGCATTATAGAAGAATATAATGATGGAAATTATTTCATCTTAAACAGAGATTTTTCTACTGGGTTAGCATGCAGTCTAGTACTAATGGTGCCTTCAACTTGAAAAATGATAGTCTCATTTTTGAGAAATAGAAAGCAGGAGAAGGTCCAGTCATTCTGAGCTTCACTCTAAAGCAATTATAGGCTCTTCACAACTCTCGGACAAGAATTGGTTTTTATTTTTAGATTATTAAGCTGTGGGGCAGGGAAGTCAAAATATGTGGCCCTCTTTTGCCCTTGTAGATTAGCTTCTTCTTCAATAGATTCAATATGAAAAAGAAAACCTTTCTAAAACAGCATTTCTGCCTTATATTCTCTCCACATGTACTTTGCTTCATCCTTGCCCTTATCAAAACCTCCACATTTATAGAGACAGATGAATAAATAATATCACATATGTGTGATATTAGAAAGAAGCACAAACATCTGAAGTAATTGCAATACTATTTTAAAAACATAGGTAGCCAGGTGCCTGTGGCAATTCAGACAGAAAGGTTTGTGAGACTCTTATCTCCAATTAACCAGCATAAAGGCTGTACATTGGTGGCTTATGCCTATAATCCTAGCTACTCAGGAGGCTGAGATCTGAGGGCCACAGTTTGAAGTGAGCCCAGGCAGGAAAGACCATGAGACTTATCTTCAATGAACTTTCAAACAGTCACAAGTAGAGCTATAGCTCACGTTGTAGAGTATTAGCTAACCTTGAGCAAAAAAGCTCAAGAACAGTGCTCAGGTTTTGAGCTCAAACCCTAGGATACCCAGGCACACACACAAACGTAACCAGTACAAAGCTGGAAGTGGAGCTGTGGCTTAAGTGGTAGGATGCCAGCCTTGAGTGAAAAAGCTAAGAGACAAGCCCCAGTACCAGCACAAACAAACTAAAACCAAACAACAAAACACACAGAAGTGAGGTAAAACCTCCAAAAGGTAGTGATATTATGTTAGGTCTGCTTTACAGTCTTTGATACGTTCCTTCTTCTGCATCTAGAATCTTAAAGAATCTACTCCTCTGAGTGTCTTTTACAAATAGATTTTACCTATGCATTTGGGTACTGTATTTAATTGCCTCTCTGAACCTCAAAGGGTCCTCTCGCTAGAGTAAGGGACCACCCGGAGCCAGAAGGACCATGCCAATGTATTTTCCTCTACATTATTATATTCCCTTCTCTGGCCTAGGGCTCAGAAAGGTCCAGCTTCCAACTTTTAATGCATAGGCAGTTAGGAGTGTGGATTCAAGAGCAACTCACCACTTAGCTTCTTCCTACCCAAACTTGGGCCTTTGCTGAGACCAGTCTCCTTACAGTACCTTGTGAGGCATGTTCATCCTGTCTTCCTCCTCTTGGAGGTCTTTAAAAGAAAGTCCCTGTCTACCTCTCAGCTAGCCAGCTCCAACCAGAGCCTTCAGGGACTTCCATAGCCACCAACTATGACTTTACTCATCTTGCTTTGTGGCCTCTAAAGTGCATCTGGTGGGAATCACCAAGTTTGGCACTTCACAGTGATGCATTTCCTTCCATTGTCTTTGGGTTTCAGATTTATTCCTTGCAAAATGATACCATAAGAAGGATTGCTGTGAAGATAAAGCAAGCCAGAGTGCAAGGCCCTATCCATAGGGCTCGCTTCATATACATCTGTTGCCTTTCTTTGCTTCTCAAAGGACTTTGTCATGTTTCTGTAATATCTCCATCTACTGTGGACAAGATTTTTGAGTGTGCTTGTTGAAAGCTCAAGGAAGGAATGAGCCACTATTCTCTGTCCTTCTTTAGAACAGGCAGATTACACTTTTGCTTGATTTTTTTTCTCATATGGACGCTGCACTGAGGGTTAAAGTAGGGGCCTCACACTTGTGAGGCAAATGCTCTACAATTTGAGCTGCATTCCAAGATTTTTTTTTGCTTTAGTTATTTTTCAGATAGCTTTCACACCTTAAAAATATTGCTATCATAAAGATGATGCACAGAGGGTTTATATTTATTTGAGGTAGGTAAAGAGTACAATTCTTTTTGGACAATATTACCCCTTCTCTAACTTTCTCCCACCCACAAGTTGTATAGTTCATTTTCAGCAGTGTCTAGAGAGTATCAGTGCCACATTTGTTTACCCTATGTCCCTCCATTTCTGTGCCCCTCCTTGCCCTCCCAAAGACAGATATATGGACAAACAAGACAAAATCAAAAGAAAACAAAAATATCAACAAAGAAATAAAAACCCCTTGTTTCCATTTCCTGGAGCTCATTTCCATAGATATTATTTTATATGCTCAGATGTACATAGGAAGTTTTACACTCTTGAATCCAGAACAGCCTCAAAACCTGATCCTCCTACATCTGCTTCTTGCCTACCTAGCTAAAATTACAGATATGCCTACAAAGCCACCTTATTTTCCAATACCTCATTAAGCTTGAATCCTCCTATTTCTGCCCCTCAAGAGCTTCAGGGGTGAACTACTGGATCTAGCCTGCTTTGGCTTGATTTTTCAGGGTCAGAAATGGTCCATGTGCTTGGATGGGGATGAGCTAGTTTCTTGTGGATTTGCCTCAAGAAGCTATGCCTGAAAGAGAAGGAATAAAAAGCTAACTATTCACGGCAGCTAACTCTTCATGCTAATCTGGGGGGTGAGAGGAACTGCGGATGAACCAGTGTAGACATGTCAGATTCCTGCAGACCTACAGTCTCTATGCACTGCTGTTGTCAGACCAAAACAATCACAAATGCAGTAAAGAAGAGCACAAGAATAATGTGGTTAAGGATCCTAAGAAGACATAGATGCTTCCTCCAGGCAAAAATGAAGAGACCCTGGCACTGCTTGATCTTCTGAAACTATCAGTAACATTACCATTGAGACCATGGTGCTGATCTTTGCCCTAAAAGCAATCTTCTTGCTTTCTTCACTCTGGGTCTGAAGAGATCTTCCAGAAGCAAAAAACAAAGCTTCAGAAGGTGGCATATCTGCACACTTGGGGATGGCACACCAGGCCTGTGATCACACACTGCGACACTGCTGGGCGACAGACCGCTTGCTTGAACACAGACAGCGGAGGCCTCAACTCACATTGAATATTTGCTCTGCTTAATTTTTGCCAAAAGCGGCCAAAAGTGTAATGTATGTGCATACATAAATGCTATAACATTCTGAAGACAGCTTGCAGATCATTAATTAACAGCCATAATGGTCTTCAAATAGCACCCTAGGGAGGCTACCAAAAGATGTTCTCATGGTTTCAATTTTGCCCATGGACCTGAATTTGTCCTCGGAAGAAAGCAGGGATTTGAGATAGAGAAGAAAGAAAAATCTATATAGATGCCACCACAAGACTTTCCCCCTGGTTTGCTCCTCTTCAGCTCCAAAGAGAACAAACAATAAACAAGCCACACCCCACCTCTGTCCTCAAGGCAACCCCCAAACAGACTGACGCCAAATGAGCAGCGGGCATATGACTCTGTGCCCAGCGCAAGATAATTGTGCCATAAATATAATTAAAGTCAGCAGGAAGACCATTACAGAGAAAACTAAACTTAAAAAAAAAATTAGTCCGAGTGAAGAAAATATCATACATTCTTTTTTATTTCAGCCTAATTTTGTTTACATGATTCATACAGTTTCCAAGAGCATCCCTGGAGAACATTAGGCTGGCACCACATGCATAAACATTCATATATAACATGTAAATTAGAAACAATCTCAGGATTTATATAGAAATTACAGCCACTTCTAGCAAATTAATTCAATGACGGAAAAGGGTTACTGTCTCTCTTCAAATCAAGAGGAGAAAATATTGGGCAATGCAGGTTTATTTATTCAAGAGGCTTGTTCCTTGCCAAGAGCTGATGTCCCTTGGCCTGGAGTTTCCCATTTTTTTTATTGGATATATATTGGTGATTGAATTTACTCTGAATATAGAAACGGTCAATGAGGGCCATAATGGGCTGTTTTAAGTTATAGCATTGCTAATAGAGTCATAAAGCCGATTAGGCTAGAAGAGTTTTCTGCAGAGAAATGATGGAAGGAAGCAAGTTGCTCAAGTTAAAATATTCAAGATTATTGAATTGTTGAGCTGCAAGACCCCAGGAGTGCAAATATGCCATTTTATAGATGAAGAAACTGAGCCCCAGAGAAGATGTAATTTGGCCAAGAAAACAAAGACAATTATTTACAAAATCAGACCAACCAGAACCCAAACCCTGTTGCCCAAATAACTCATCAAGACACTACTTGAGCTAGGCATTGTTGCCTCATGCATGTAATCCTACTTACTTAGGAAGCTGAGATCTGAAGGCTGTGGGTCAAAGCCAGCCAGGCTCAAAAAGTCTGTGAGACTCTTATCTCCACCTAACCACCAAAAAGCCAGAAGCAGAGCTGTGGCTCTGCTCTGGTAGAACACCAGCCTTGAGCAAAAACACTAGGGGACAGTGTCCAATTCCAGTGCTAACCCAGTACCTCCCGACACACACACACAGGAGAGTCATGTATTTGCAAATGGCATTTGGATATGTTTTCTTCTAGGATTTTGCTGAGATCTTTTGGTGGTGATTTTGTGGGGGACTGTGATAGATTAGATGTTTAAATGGCCCCAGTTCTTCATCTTCCTTATATTTATCTTTTTCTCACTGTGTTTTCACAGTCCTTGGAAAGGTGCTGTGATTTGTTTTGGCCAACCGAACACAGCCAAGTGCCCATTCTGAGCCCAGATATAGGGCAGCCTAGCTTGAGCTCATTGAACTTCCCTTGCTGGCCATCAGGAGCTGCTTGAGTAAGCCAGCTGGAGGGATAGAGAAACACACAGGGAAGCTTGCTGGTAGGGAAGATTTTTAGGATATTTATTTTTACGGTTCTCAAAATTTATTTGTTGTTTATCTGCAATTCTAATTTAATGGAGTGTCCTGCATTCCATCTGTCAACCCTACACATGGAAAAGATCCCGGATGACATCAATCCTTGAACATATGGCAGAGCCCAGCTAAGATCAACAGCTCTATGTTCACCCATGATGGGCAACAGATACATCAAGGAACCCAATGGAGGTCATCAGAAATGCCTCATGAGCAAAAATGAATATTTATTACTGCATCATACCAAAGTTTGGTGGTTCCTTTTGTGTGCTACTATGGAAATATATATACATATGTATACACATCTATATATATATGTGTGTATATATCCATACATTTGTAGTACATATACATACATGTATTTCCATACATAAATATAATTGTGATATATTTTCTATACAGACATAACAAGGAAGGATTTATTTATTTACTTATTTGGTACCAGTACGAGGGCTTGAACTCAGGGCCTTAGCTTTTTTTTACTCAAGATCACCACTCTGACCATTTCTGCTATAACTCTGCTTTCAGTCTTTTGATGGTTAACTAGAGATATGGCTCTCACAGATGTTTTCTGCCTGTGCTGGCTTTGAACCTTGATCCTCAAATCTCAGTCTTCTGAATAGCCAGGCTTGAGCCAATGTCACCCAGTGGACAAAATGTTCTGATTTACATTTGGAGACTAAAGATTCCAGAACAAATATAGTCAACAGAATATATGTTGTGCAAATTTCTCTCTTGTTGGGGTCTTGCCAGTGTTTTTTGATGTTTTGCTTTAACTTGACCCAGTTTGAGGTTATGTCTTTGTTAGAGAAGAAAATGCTGGAATGAGAGCATGGCTTCTTTGGTTTCCTGTAGGCCTTTGATGTGTTCGCTCCAGTGTAGTGGTTTTTTGAGCTCTCTCCTTCCTGTCTTTATGTGTCTCCTTTTTTCTCCCTTCACACAAGTGGGTGATTTAAGTGAAGGTTCATAACAGAGCCAAGCAAATGTGCTTCATCTCTACTCAAAATTACATTTTCCAAAGCTCAGCTTCATCTATCGGGGGCCCTGCTCTATTTATCTTGGCATTGTATTTTTCAAAGCTCTTTCCCATGTGTTACTTCTCTGACATCCCACAATCACTCTGTGGGATCTAAGCCAGACATTGTTATGTTCCTTTTACAAATAAAAAAGAACTGAGGCTGAGAGAGGCAACATACTCTACCTAATGGTAGAATCAAACCTCGAGTCCAGATTATTATTTCAGAACTTGAAACTTTTGGTGTGTGTTCTGTTTTCTCCCACTCAATAGATGTTGTAACCAGGTGTTTGAAGGATACTTGAATAATGCTTCTGTCTTGGAGACACTCAAGAGGAAATAAGGTATTTTTTTTCTTTTTCTTGTCTTGCTTTTTTTTTCTTCTTTTTCTCAGTCACGGGGCTTGAACTCAGGGCCTTGGCACTGTCCCTGAACTCTTTCACTCAAAGCCAGCATTCTACCACTTTGAGCCACAGTGCCTCTTCCAGTTTGCTGGCTTTGAACCATGATACTCAGATCTCAGCCCTCTGAGTAGTTAGGATTACAGGTGTGAGCCACCAGTACCCTGCTAAAATAGGTATTCTTTTTTTTATTTTTTCTTTTCCAGTCGTGGGCCTGAAGTCTGGGCCTGGGCGCTGTCCCTCAGCTCTTCAGCTCAAGGCAAGCACTTGAACTACAGTGCCACCTTCGGTTTTCTGAGTGGTTTATTGAAGATAAGAGTCTCATGGACTTTTGTGCCCGGGCTGGCTTTGAACCATGATCCTCAGATCTCAGCCTCCTGAGTTGCTAGGATTACAGGCCATGGGGCCAGGCTAAAATATTCTTAAAAGGGGCATTAGAGAATGGATCAAGAAAATGTGGTATATATACACAATGGAATTCTATGCTTCCATCAGAAAGAATGACATTGCCCCATTTGTAAGGAAATGGAAAGATTTAAAAAAATTATATTAAGCAAAGTAAGCCAGACCTAAAGAAACATAAATTACATGGTTTCCCTCATTTGTAATAATTACTAATGGGCCTATAAATTTACAGGCAAATCCAATCCATAGTAAAAACAAAAACAAAAATTACATTTGGACATGATAAATTAAATAGGACTCTAAATATTCACACAATGAGAACAAAGGAGGATTTTTTTTTCTTCTGTCGGTCATGGGGCTTAAATTCTGTGCCTGGGCGCTGTCCCTCAGCTCTTCAGCTCAAGGCTTGAGCACACAACACCACTTCCAGTTTTCTGGTGGTTTATTGGAGATAAGAGTCTCACAGACTTTCCTGCCCAGGCTGGCTTTGAACTGTGATCCTCAGATCTCAGCCTCCTGAGTAGCTAGGATTACAGGTGTGAGCCACTGGCGCCTGGCTAAAAGGAGGATTTTCTTAGGAGAGGATCACATATGATCATATAAAAGGATACTTATCAAAATGAACTCCAAGAAATGGAAGCAAGAGGTTTTTTTATTTAACTTTTTGTGGTTCTTTTTTCTTCTTCCTCTGTTTTCCCCCTTTGTCCTTGCTTTAGATGTACCTTATGTCTTCTATGTAAGTGTATCTGATTTGGGGAGGGGAAATACAGCAATGGTGAGACAAAGGATGAATTAATTCAGCAGTAATACTAGACACATGTTGGAAATGAACTATACAACTTGGCGTGCATCAGGAGGGAAAAAACTGAGAGAAAATGAGGGAGGGGTGACACTGTTCAAACAGAAATGTACTTGATACCTGACTTATGTAACTGTAATCCCTCTGTACGTCACCTTTACAATAAAAATTTTTTAAAGGCATTAGAAAATCCCCAGACCTACACTTAAGCAGATTTGGGAGCAGATGACTGATGATGGTATAAATGTATTCACCTGTAGCAGTTGGCTTCAACCTCCAGAACAGAGTATACATTGTGGATTAATCACTTCATATCTCTGTTTTAAAGTCATGTTAGAAAGGTATATTTTAAGATGTAATGTGGTGCAAGAAGGCATGGTCCATTTAAAAGCAGGGCTGCTTGTAGGGTGGTGGGAAAAGAGGTAATTAAATACAGAGAAAGGGAAAAAATAGGGTATTTCTTCAGGAAACTTCTTTTTCTCTGATCCTATGAAACAAAAGCATTCACTTCCCACTCCAATGTGGTCCTTGCGTTGTGTCTGCTTTATCTGGAGTCTGGAAAAACAGGGAGTGATATTATTATTGGTCTTAGTGTGAACAAATATCCTAAGGAGTTTCTAGGATGTGGGGCATTCAAATCAGTCTCAGGCAATGTGTGGTCCATACAGCCCTTAGAGGAAGCTTACAAACAACCTGCCCCCCACCAAGAAGCAACTCATGTCTGCCACCAGGCCTGTCCTACTCCAACAACTGTGGTACAGAGGAAATGCACAACATGAAGTATTAAAAGAAAGGATAACTTATGCTGGCTTCCAGAACTGGGTCACATTCTAGTGGGGAAGAAGATGCTTTAAGAATTAAGAAAATGATTCAGTGATAACCTTTTGTTAAGCCACTAATCCTCTGTTTTTTACTTCTTCTATCTGTAAAGAGGGGTAGCCATTAAGGCTAAGATCCCTTCTCCACTGTGTAGACTCCAGCTATATTGTATAAACACAAATATGCCACCTCTGCCATGGCCCAAAGTCAGAAGCCATCTTGGAAGTCTCTTTTTCACCACAGTCCAAATAATATATCCCACTTCAGGGATCTATGAGGAGGAGTCTCAAAGTTTTTGCTTAGTGGTAAGCACTTTAGCTCAAGGCTGACCAATAAAATTTTCAACAATGATAGGAATGTTTTATGTGTGTACTGTCCAAAAGAGTGGCTGCTCTTGATTATTTCTAATTAGGTTAAGCGAATTTGTTTCGGTGGGACTTGAACTTAGGGCCTGGGCACTGTCCCTAAGCCTGTTTGAGCCACAGCACCACTTGTGTTTTTTGAGTGACTGATTGGAGGTAAGAGTCTCATGAAGACTTTTCTGCCAGGGTTGGCTCTGAACCATTATACTTAGTTCTTAGACTCCTGAGGTAGCTAGGATGACAGGTGTGAGCCACCAGCTCCCAGCTTAAATGAAATTTTAAGTTCAGTTCCTGGGTTACAAGAACCACATTTCAAGCACTCCATAACTACATGTAGTTAACGACTACAGTGGTGGACAGTACTGATCTAGATCATTTCCATCAACACAAGACATTCTATTTGAAAGTATAGCTTTACAGGTACATTTTGAGTTTTTTCCTTGATATCCTGGGAGATAGTCAGGGTAGAAAAGAGAGGAAGAGGGCAGAAAATGGGAGAGTTTAATCATCATCACTAAATTTTATTTATTGATGTAGAAAGGAGGGAATCATATTTAGCTGGAATTGGATCATCTTAAGACTGTTGTAGGTAGTTATGTTTTAAAAGTCAATAGAAAGAGCCAGGCACCAGTAGCTCACGCCTGTAATCCTAGCTACTCAGGAAACAGATCTAAGGATCATGGTTCAAAGCCAGCCTGGGCAGGAAAGTCCGTGAAACTCTTATCTACAATAAGCCATTCAGAAAACTGGAAATGGTGCTGTGGCTCAAGTGGTAGAGTGCTAGCCTTGAGCTGAAGAGCTGAGGGACAGCACCGAGGCCCAGGGTTCAAGCCCCATGGCCAACAACAACAAAAATCAATAGAAAGCCTGAAAATATACCTATGTCTATCAGTTCTTTGAATAGATATTTTAACTGCGCTAATGCTTTGGTCAACATAAAGCATCAAGAAACAAAATTTAATAGCTAAATATAAGAGATATGGAAAATCCCCTCTGCAAAGGATTGTGGTGGAAGATATTCTGAAGCCTTTTGTAGAATAAGAAAATATATTCAGACTGCTTTGTTTATCACTGAAATAAGATGCAAGTCAAAATCCAGGTGTGAAAGCAGTAAGGCAGTAAATAAGAACACCAAATAAATTGTTTTGGAAGCAAATAATGTGTGGAATTAAAAACCTTAAATATACATATGGAATCCTAGGACCAGATTCTTTTGTTCTGACTATGTTCCTAGAGGTGTTGTGATCCAGGGTAAGATACTTTCTCTCTACTAGGCATCCGTTTCCATCTCTAGTTAGAAATTAATGGTGTTGGATAGGCCCCCATCATCCTTGACACTGTGGGATTACTTTTGTGATCATATTCTTAACTTCTGCACTTGTATCCTTTATCATAGCCATGAACATTGTGTGTGTGTGTGTGTGCCAATATTGGGGCTGTCACTTTTTTGTTCAAGATTGGCACTTGACCACCTGAGCCATAGTTCAACTTCTGGCCTTTAGATGGTTGATTAGAGATAAGAACCTCATGGACCTTCTGCTTAGACTTCGTTTAAAACCACAGTCCTTGGATCTTAGCCTTCTGAGTAGCTAGAACTATAGGCATAAGCCACTGGCATCCAGTATGAACTTCAAAAAACCACTCAAAGATTCTCAGTGGTGTCAACTGCCCTCTTAAATTTCCGATAATCAAACCTCCAATGCCTGGCAAGGGTTTCAGGAAGCCAGCTGAATGGCTTAGAATGGTCCTTTTACTTCTCAGAACTTGTTTCATACTCTGCCAAGTAGTGATAAATAATTCTTTGGGAGTATGAAAGGCAAGTGCATGAAGCTTAGACTCTGAGCGTCTCACTCATATGAGCTTCATGCTCAATGTGCCATCCTGGCTTTCTGTAATTTCATAATGTTTTTCCTCAAAAAGGAGCCCCAGAATTGAATAAGTTTGGTACTCTACAAATGCTAGTTATGATGTTTGAAAATAAGATGACATTTGAATATATTGTTATATCCCAGAAAAAAAAGCCACCCAACTGACAAGATCTGGGAACCAACCTCATCTTCAGCTTCTCCATCTCCCCTAGATGTCATCTTGCTCACATCCCAACAATATACCTGTGAGCTATGCAGGCCTAAACATCTGGATGCCTTTGAGCCACTAATATCATTTGGGCACCATGGTGCATAGTTATTGAGGATATATAAATTTTGGAATCTGAGAGTCTAAAAGGACCTTCAGGACACCAACCCCCTCCAAATCTGGTCCTCTTTTCAACGTACCATTCTTCAATTTTCTTTCCAATTCTCCTCACATAAACATTCCACAGTCTTCTGGAAACCTGATCTGATCTGACATCGTCAACATTTTCAGGAACATGTTCCTTATGTGTGACTCTAATTTCTCTTCTTCTGATTTGGGTAGGAGAATGCTTAAACATTCTTGCTAGTTCTGCTCTGAGATTACAGGGCACTTGCATGCATGTACCTTTGCTTCCTAGAACGTGTTGTAGGTTACTCTTCTTTTAGAAAGGTAGAGCTAACTAAGATTTGGTGTAGCCAATGAGACCGGGGTCGGGGTGGAGATCTGCTTTGTTATCCCCATTGTCTCCCTATCTGCAAACATCACACAATTTGCAGGAGAGCCAAAGCTTATGAAGTGATTGCCTGACTCCCAAAGGGTACTGTTCTATTGTGGGATGCGCATCTCTACTGCTATAAGCTGCCACTGGCTCTGTCATTAGAACCCAGAATTCTGTTTCTGTCCTTGGTGATGATATTAGTCAGTTTTTCCTCACTGTGACAAATAGCTGGAATAAACAATGCTTTAAAGGAGGAAACATTTACTTTGGCTTCTGAGTTCAGAGGTTTCAGTTCATAGTCTACTGGCTTTGTTTCTAGGCCACAGGTAAGGTAAGAACATCATGGCAGAAGGTCATGGTAAGCAAATCTGCTCACCTAAATGGTGGCTGGGAAACAGAGATAACAGAGAGGGACCAGGGCAATGCATCCTTCAGAGGCAACACTCCAATTACTACCCATCCTTCTTCCCTTCAACCAAATCCTCACCTGTTACAATGCTGCCATCCCTCAATAGTTTATTTAGATTCAGCTTCATAATCTAATTATCTCTAGAGACAGCCTGAGAGATATACACATCAGTGTCTAGGGTATGTCTCAATCTTCAGGTTGACAATCAAGATTGATCTTCACAATAAGTATCCAGCAGTGTGTAAGAAAGGGCCTTGTGCCTCAACTTTTCACTCATCTTACCCCTCTCCTGACTGGTGGTGGCCTCATCCATTATTGAAAAAATGAAATCGCAGGCTACTCTTTCTTTACTCATTCAATCCAAAATTCAATCCAAAATATCTGTTATGTGCCTATTATGGTCATGGAATCAATCAAGTGCCCCTCAAAATTAATGGGGGAAATTAAATATGGCAAATGACTTCGGCAACACAGTCAATGAGGAAGTTCCAGGATCTCAAGTTCCCATAGATACACCAATTTACCAACAATGTATGGACCAAATTGCCTTTAAGCCTCTTAAAGAGAATCAAAAATCCTTTATTCTAAACCTGTAATCCCAGCTACTGAAGAGGTTGAGAGAAGACAAGGTTCAAAGCCAGCATGGGTAGAAATGTCCAATAGCTAGCAAAAGGCAGGAAAGGAGACTTAGCTCAAATGACAGTACCAGTTGAGTAAGTAAGCCAAGCAAGCTCCAGACTTGCTTGGTTCAAACCCTAGTACAGATGCATGTGCGCGCACACACACACATCTCTCCCCCGCCCCCTCCCCCAAAATCTATTTTCTAGAAAAGGAGACACTTTAGGTATTTATATTGCTAAGTACTCAGAATAAAAAAAAACAATTGTGTTGCGTTCTGTATCAGGCTTTATAAATATTAATGCAATTTTTACCCTAGTCTTGTGAGGCAATAGATACTATAATTATTCTCATTACATAGATGGGGGAATTGACACATGGAAAGTCTCTGACACTGCCTAGGGTCCACACAGGTGGCTGGAGCTAGCACATCAGGCAGCTTGGCTCCTGAGTCCACTTTCCAGATTGAATTTAACATTGGAAGTTGGCACAATCTGGGCATATTCCTGAGCTGCTCAAATGAACAGATGCTTTACTTATGCTGACTTACAGATCTGCCTTTCAAAACAAATCTGTGATCCTGAAGGAGTAATTGAATTCACCCGGTCTAAGCTCTTGATTTAATAAACAGAAGATGGACAAAATGAATTGGCTTAAAGGTTTGATTCTCCATCTTTGATCCAAACTCTTGATGGATTTTACTAGATAAAAGAAATGACGGATGAAAGAGGGTAATGGGCAACGAATGGATGAAATCTTTAATCTAGCTCTCAATTTCCACATATTTGTATGAAGAAGCTGTTTTGCATTCCTAATGTTTCTGTATCAATAATCCACAGTTTGACATATAAACAATAAATATAGAAATGATAGAATTACAATAGACAATTGTGGCAACTTAGATTTCTCTACAACTCAGAAAAAAAGGGCAAGTTAGGAAAACATAGTTAATAAGATTGAAGGGAACCTTAGAAAAATAGAAATGGCTCCAGTGCAGGAATTCCTTCGATTTGGAACTGTGTTGTTCACATCAACTAGTAACATGACAAATGTGTCCTTTCTTTTGTATGGTGAATCCGGGTCACACAAAAATGCAATCACAAAGATTTAGTTTGTTCATAGACGACAGGGCATCACTTGTGATGTCAGAAGCTTGTTCTTCTATAGGGTTTTTTTTTTTTTTTGCCCCCTGAAAGACTCAATCTCTTTGGAAAAGAAAATAAATGAAGAGCCAGGACTTTTCTAAAAGATCCATTGTTTTGTCAGCACATCTAATAAATAATCATTATTTTCTCCAATGTAAAGATACTATGTAGTTAGAAGGAGTTGGGTGTTGGTTGACATTTTCAAACAGAAGATGAACAAATGGAAATACTTTCTTTTTTTCCAGGCTCTTTCTTTATTTTTGGAGTTTTTTTGAAATACAGAGAGGAAGTGAGCCCATCTGTTTCTGATACACCAGACTTGAAGTATAGCAGTCATTTGATGTCTGTATGCCTCCAAGTATTTTCCATAAGCTCAGAGCATGTTCCTTTACTTATAAGAAGTTTATTTGCATGGCATTGGAGGGTCAGTTTGACACTCAAAAAAGGAGAAATGAGTCGATTTCTAAGTTCTTCTATGTGTTAGTTAAGTTGGCTTATTTTTGTTTTAAATCCATGTACTTGGCTGGGAGAAAAATCCAAAGAGAACAAAAATGAAGTTATATTCTGTTCTTATTTTCCCTTACATTGTGGGTCATCTTCTCTTCTTCTTACTACTTTATTGCTACCATATTGTAGTCAAAGTCTTCCTTTTTTTTATTAGGAAAGGGTTACCCCAGTGGGGAGGTAAAATAATGTCAGATTTCACACTGAAAGGAAGAGCTGGATGCTGAACACAGTGTAAGGGTCAGAAGAAAGGAGAATGAAGCACCCCACAATGTCCCAGCATGCTTCACATTGGGGGTTGGGGGGGCGGGTCCTGGAAGAAGGGTCTTGCCCAGGTGATCAGGGTGTTATCTACAAGGAGAACTCACCCTTGGACCAAGCTGTTTCTGGGGCATCTCACTTGCCTTCCATGCCCCTGCCCTGGGTAAAAGAGTTTAAAAGCCTCAAAATTCAGTTGCTCCTATACTTTCTATGCAGTTGGCTATTTACCAAAGCAACTATTCTATTCTATCTAGCTTTAAACTTCCGCATTAAGGCAAAGTCCTAGCTCCGTCTTCATTCTGTACCTATCTTTTGGTGTTAATGGTTATTCTTATGGAGATTAGTGGGGAGATGCGTGGAGACTCTGAGCAGTACTCTAGCTGGCTGCACAGTATTGGGAGGGATGGGATTGCAGAGGCAGGGGCGATTCTGCGATTCTGCAGGGTGGTCCACAGACTTCTCATCGCTTCTCTCTTCTGACCCAATTGTCGGCTAATATCACACCAGGATCACAATGCTTAGATCACAGTTGGATCAAAATTCTAAGCAGGAAATAAGAACCAGGAAAATCTTAGCTTCTTTAGCTGCGCTGATGTCTTTATTTGGCCTGCTAATCAGCCAAGCCTTTATTGATTGATTGATTGATTTTTCCTACCCCCGCACTGCCTCGCTCAATCCCACGCCCTTGCTTCTCTTCAGCTCAGTTGTCTGGCTATTTTTGAGAAAGACTGCAATCTAAATTATTATAATAGCATTTAAGACTAAGCCACAGAAGGATACGTCTTCTATACATAGCCATGTTATCTGTTAAAAAAAAAACAAACAAACTCAGAAAGGATTCAAAAGTTGCACCCTAAATTGAGGAGGAAGAAGGCGATCTAAGGGAGAATTTTTTTTAACGTTTTGATTATTTTTTAGAGCAAGAAGAACGCATGAGTTACTTTTCTGATGATAAAAATTAAAACAACCTCCCATGTACAAAGAAAAAAAACAAGAAAGGGAGGGAAAGAAACGAATGAAAAGCTGTGAAAATATGCAATGCTTTTCCATTGGGCATTTGTGTAAATAGCTGCTGATATAGAATTTGTTGAATGAATCCGGTTATGGTCAATGAAAGTAGATGTCCTAGCCAACTTAAATAATATAGTGTAAGAAGCCTGAATCATGAGAAGCTTTCCAAAATCCATCAAGGCTAATTAAAAACTTGGTAGTTTACAAAACAGAATGTATAATGCTTAATTTCTTTGAAATGTTGTATGTAGGTAGACAAAAAAGATTTCAAGACAAAAAAATTTCAAGCTGAATAGAGGCTTTCTTTGATTGGGATAAATTTTGTTCTTTTCTATTCTTTACACTAAAATTTTATCACATGCTTATAAATTACAACATATATTTTATGTTGAGAAATATACATATGCTTTTTAAAAAATGTATAAGCTGATGTGCGGCATCAGTGAGTCTTTAAAATCAGGGAATCAGATCCCAGATATACTGAGCTAAAAGCCAGTTGCACACTTGAATTTGGTCATCAAGATACCATTCATTTACTTCTAAGATCCCTTCAAATATTTTCATGAATAATGCTGGCATTTCATATGAGAGAAGATAAAGTAAAAGGGGAGAGGAAAGGCTGCAATATTAAAATATTTCTTTTTCTGGGAACAATTCCTCCCCCATCAAAAATAAGTACTATATCAGTTCTAGAAGTTAGAGAACTACTTCACAGTCACAGTTTTAAGAAGAAAAAGATTTTCCTGAACACAATTGCTCACATCAGTGAGTGGCAATGAGCAAATAGCACTGTGGTTGAGATGCCTTTCTGTCATGGATCCCGGTGCTGGACCAACACTGAATTAATTTCCTTTTCTTTATGGAATTTATTTTACAATCAATTTTAAGTTAGTAAAACTGCTCACTTTGGGGAGAATGACTAAGACTTCAAGCCTTTATTTGAAGCCACCCCTCCTTTCTGTGATATGAAGAGAAAATTGAGGCAATTTTCAATATAATTCACACTTAGAAGAAGCAAAAAACACTTTCTTTGGAGACAGAGGCATCTACTTTTCTCTCCTCACGTACTTTGCATGGTAAGATGGCATTCCGCATTACTTTTATTTTATATCAGACATTTTTATATCAATGAGAGTCAAGCATATTTTGTTATTGCTTTGTTATCTTATAGAAACAGCTACCAGGACAGTGGTCCTTAAATACAATAACTTAGTAAAGCTACTCATTTTCTTTTCTCAGACTATTCTTATTAATTATGGAACTCTGGGTTGGGGGAGGGAGAAGATGTGTACGCAGGTGATCTACTTGTAAAGGCCCAGGTACCCCCTTCCTAGTGTATTGTTGCTGTTACTATTTTTTAAATACTCTGGAAGAAAGAAACTTGAAATAAACAAAACAAATTCTCCACCCACTGAGTTCTTAATTTCCTTTCTTGTGGTTAGTACTTGACCACAAAAGCAAATGAAGTCTTTAAAATGTAGATGAATAAGCACCTTCCCGCTGTGAGCATGGAATTGGTCCATTAGTTCTTATTCTGGGAAATTTGTAAAACAAACAAAAAAAAACTTTTTGTTTACTCTTAATTCGTAGATCCTTGCGTCTGTAAAAATAGTGGCCCTAATTGTTGCTTCTGGGGAGAATATCAAATTTTCATGTTCTTTCTTATGAAAACATAAGAGAAAATAGATGAAAGTAGTAAGCTTAAATAGAATAACATGGTACACAGGTTTGTTTGGACATTTTCATAGTCGGTAATTTGGTGTATATGTTTAGAATATGGTTCAGTTCTATCATTTGAACCTTTCTTTAAATACACTACAGTTAGTTATTACTGTAAGCTAAAGAAAACTGAGAGGCAAACCAGATTTCTTTCCACAAACATCTGCCACCACAGCAAAATAATTTGGGTCAGAAATTTCTGGATCCACAATATATTATAAAGGGTGTGTTGCTGTGAGTTTACCATTTAATGATAAACAGGGATATTTGCTTTGTTACTGTAATCACCATATCAAGATGCAAAAGAAGAAAATAGCTTTAGAAGTTGTATAGATGAATTAATGAGATATGTACTTTGGCTCAATGTAGAGGACAGAAACGGAGCTAGTCATGCATTTTTTTGGTTAAATATTTGTTTGATGATATTCTTAATTATATGTCCTTTGTGGCTTGTTGGTATTTTCAGGTGCTATTAATACAATCAGTATATTCCTAAAAGTGCAAATAGATTGGAAGCAGATGCTGTTAGTAAAACATAATTGGACTAAAGGGGGAAAAAAGCAATTTGACAACAGACTTATGTCTTTAATGCACTGGTTTTCTGTAGATTGAGCATTTTTGCAAGATTTGGAATGAGAGCAATCAACAAATGCATCTTTAGAACAAATAGAAAGTATAAGGAGCATGTTTTTGGAAAAGCTCTGAGAAAGTGTATAAATAGTGCTGAAACGATAGACATACATTGCAGAAGATAAACTAAACATGACGAAAATGCTCAACTCAGCCTTTGTGAGATTCCAATCTTAAAATGTAACTCTTAACGAATCTTTAAAAGTACAGAAAAAGATAAATAAATTTTGTGCATATTTTTTACCTAGAGGTGCTATCAGTTATGTTTAAAAATAATTGTACAAATGTTTGCAAATGCTTTCTAGATGTGCAATAATACTTATCAATAAGCAGTCAAACTTTGGCACATTTGCCTTTTATGTAATTTCAGTTAACTGATCACTTCAAATTACTCATGATTCTATTACTTATAAAATACTGCTTTTTAAAAAACTGCTAACAAGCAACATTGGGAATATGAGCAATAGTATTATGTACTACTTTCTTGTTGGTAGTTTCAAGTGATTATTTTCTGAATACGCATTTCTTTATACTAAAATGAGGTTTTCATCATAAAAACATAATAACAGTATGAATTTTTGCCAAGTCTAATTATGATTGAAAATGAAAGCAACATAAACCTGAGCTTTGAAAACTAAGTTGTTAATATAAAGCCACTTTGAATTTTGTAACAAAGCAAAAGAACAATCCTGCTAGTTGTACAAGAAATAGGAAACACAGGAAACTTATATTTAATTCTTGACTATGGATATTTACATACCATTTGAGTTTTT
The DNA here is from genome assembly GCF_000151885.1 of Dipodomys ordii. Classification (NCBI taxonomy): domain Eukaryota; kingdom Metazoa; phylum Chordata; class Mammalia; order Rodentia; family Heteromyidae; genus Dipodomys; species Dipodomys ordii. Next base: position 8,440,034 of record NW_012267292.1, read on the forward strand.
TTCTTTTCTTTCCTTTTTCGTTTTAATATTTCTTAGGATTCTACTTCCTAAATATATGCTACTTCACAACTAGAAAAGCCTTGCTCAAAAAGAAAAGTGTAACAAAACCCCAAATAATACAATGCGATAGCTTGGATTAAATTTTTTATTTGATTCTAAAATTAGTATGTTACTAATTATCTGGATTCTTATTAAAACCACTAACAGTCATAATAGAGCAAATTCTTAAAATTAACAGGAAATGTATTTTTTATCATGAGGTTTAAGTTAACTGTAATTGCCAAGGTTTATGTATACAAAAGGGATATTTTATTACTCTAACTTAGAGTTCAATTTCTAACCATTTGCCAAATTATCAGCTGACATGTTTCTTGAATAAGGATGGATATACAGTACTTTAATTATTACTAATATAGTAGACATTTAAAATTTTGTCAGTGAATCACTTGTTAGGAGTTAAATAGTATTTCTAGCTGTTACTTCATAAAGAAGGCATAAAATAATGCTTCAAACTGCATTCTCTTTTTAAATTAAATTATATTTTTATTATCTGTAATTAGTTGCACAAAGGGATTACCATTCAACAAATCTTTCTATAAGTATAATGCATCTTGATTGATAGATATTTTTACTTTTAAGACTGCAAAATTAAATATGATGTGTCAGATGTGTTTGACTTACTGATATACTTCCAGAGACCATAATTAAGAATTTTTTCTACTGTTCATTACATATCAGCCATGTTTTTGAGGAGGAAAAGTTATTCTATATTGAAAGTGACATGAAAACTTTTCTCCTTGATTTTAACTTTTCCAAACATAGTTCTCCATGGAGAATTTCAGTCATGAAGACAGAATTGTGATGTGTACATAATAACTGTACATTAGCTTTTTATTATATATTTTAATTTGTTTAAATAAAGCCCCAAAAGCCCTCCAAAAGAAATCAGTTCTTTGGTTCACTCCATACACCCTCTGTTTCTTTACATTCAAAGGACCTCGCTGAGGGAGTTAAGCGCTCCCAAATATTACTTTGGTGCGGGCGGGGGTGATGGGGCGAGAAAAACATGCTACCATAATTACTTTTTTGAAGGCTAGATAATGTTATCCAACATAAATGCATAGATGGTATTAAAACTCGGCTTCTTGGATTCTGGCTCATCTTTTAAATCTTATTTTCCAATTATTTGCCACCTAACATCTTATTTCAAAAATCTTAAAACTGTAAAAATCTATGTTCGGTTGCATACAAAACAGAAGGGAATTTTTCATGAGGAAGCATTTCGTGAAGCTCATCCGAAACACTTTCATGCTTTTTTGTTTTGTTTTAAAAAACAACCACCACCACCACAACAACATACTTCAACTCAGCCCAAAGGGTGGAAAATGATTGAAACGAAATTCATAGTAAAGAAAACAACAATTCTGACGGAGAAGTTTATTATAAATGTTTTCCTTCACAAAGAGCCACCTCGCAGAGTAAGCCTCGTGCAGATTAAAAGGACAGTAATTGAGGGAGGCTGTCAGTATTTCAGGGTGCAGCCCTGAACAAAACGATGCATTTAAAACAGGCAGTTTTCTCAGCTGTGTGCGTTTAAACGAATCGTTTCGCTCCTTCAAGATCTTGGCGAAAGACTGGCCGGGGCGGGGCGAGGCGGGGCGGGGGGCGGAGGGAGAGGGCGGAGGGGACCCGTCCGGACCCGCCCACATCCCCCGTGATGATGGGCGGAACGTAGTTCTCCGGTTACAACACGGACACTGAATGCCCTCCTACTTTTATGCAAATAGACACGCCCCCTTTTTTTAAACTAATTCAGCCAATGACTAAACGACAGTCTGCTTGCCGGAAGGAGGAGCTTGGAAGAGGAAGTGCGGAGGAAAACCCATCCCACTGACACGCCTCTCACCGCCTCTTCCTCTGGCCCGCCCGCCACCGTCCTAGGGGGGGGAGGAAGGGGCGGAACTGGGCGGGGACAGAACACCCACTGTCTCTCATTTACATGCAGCCATACTATTGGCTTAGGCTGGCTGAGAACAAAGGGAGGGAGGGCGGGGAGCTTGTCAAAGAGCGCTTCAGCGATTGGTTTAGCATTACGATGACGCAAAGCAGACGCTGTAAGCAAATGAGAAGGCCCGAAACGCACCTCCTCCCTCCTGGTCCACGGGGCTGTCAGCCATCCAATAAAAGCAGAGCCCGTGCGCTTTCTGTTGGACATTTAAATGATATTAGAAACCTAGTTTTAAATATTTATGAAGAGGCGGGGAGGTGTACGGTGTCTCCAGGAAGCGCTTCTGATTGGCTGGTTTTCTCACACTAGCGTTACCTTGAGGAAATGTGTGAGTATTTCCCCCGGATCAATTAAATGACTATGTTTCCTGTTTTTTCTTTCTTCCTCCAAAAGCGCCACACCATATACACCTATTTGCTCCTTAGTAATTGTTTTCATGTGTGGTCCGAGTGGCTTTAGCTTTGCCACTATTTTCACTCGAAATGTATTTTCATTTCTGTAACTCAAGTTTTATTTTCATCAGTTTTTTAAGTTGCAAAGAACTGAGACAGATGGAAACAATTAGAACCTCCGTTCTGTTGATGTGTATAATCTTATTAGTTTAATGGGTCACAGGGAGCAGGACCTATTTCCTACGGATCAAAGTGAAAACAAACACGGTTAATATCCCATTTTGTTTTAGAACCACAGCGGATCAGGTTCCTTCTGTCCACCATGGTAATGACAATATTAAGAGAATGTGGGTTTCCTTGAAGATTAGAGGGAAAATGAAGCCATTTTAAGCTTAAAACTCATTAATATTAACACCAGGTAGCCACTTGCAAGCTCCCTAGGCTCTCCAGTATATCGCAATAGCATGGTTATTAAAGGATTCTGTATTGCTTGTTTTGATTTATTGACTTAGTGGAAGCAGAAAAATTATGCGTAGCTTGCTGATAATTATACTGGCTTCTCAGATTCCATATATTCAGGCTCAGTGCAGACTTCTGAGCTCTTGGGACAATTTGCAACTATAGTTTTTTTTTTCTTTTCCACTGGGTGGTGATCATAGATGCTTTTCAGAAATAATTAGTTAATGTGAGGCAGGGTCTTTTGTAGCCCAGGCTGGCCTTAAAATGAATCTACCTGCCTCACAGTCTCCTGAATGAGTGCTACTATACCTGGCCAGATTTTTTTTTGTAAAATTTAAGTTTAAAAGCCACACAATCTACACCCAGAATTGAAATTCAGGGAGTTCTTTACCACCTAAAACTAGTCCACAGACTCTTAAGTATTGGTGGACGCCAGTTTAAGAACTCAGACTTTAAGAAAATGTTTTTCCTATTTTGAGTTGTGTTTGGCTTTGCTATTCCTAGGCCATATGTGTATAGATATATACATATACATACTCTAAGCACCTAGTGACTTGAACCAGGGCCTCTCACTGGCAAAGCGCCCCTTTAGACCTCCATGCCCACAGTAACTTGTCACTCCAATAAATTAAATGCAGCCAGAGTGTGGTCCATTATCCTAAAGTGTGAGGTGATGGCATCTGTCAGAGGTGGCTGGCCCAGTACAGACCCTTAAATATTCCTACAGATAATAAACATCTGTGCAAGGAACGGATGTAAATAATAAGTTCCTATTCGTTTAAAAAAAACCTCTGTAGTACAGCAATGAATAAACGTATTGCAGACTTGATGAACGCCCCAGGTTTTCATGGAGGAGGTGGGAAGAGGAGCAGGTCTGAGTTTGGAGGCCTGATGCAGGGTTTACCCCACAGTGTGTGCTAGAGCCTCAGCTTCCTTGGGGCCTCTAGGAATGTAAATATCAGGAGTCTGGACTAGCCAGGGCTGCAGAAAGAGTAAGCAGTGGTTATTAGCAAATCATTTTAATTCTGAAGCTGTCACGAATATTTACTTTCACTTGGCCTCGCAAGAGCTGGGATTAAGAGAAAAAACAATGTTCTCGTCACCTTTTCCTCCTAGATTGGGAAGCTGTGACCTTGGGCTTGGATTTCACAGTTCTAGTGGAGTTTACCCAGGTACCCAGAGCCTAAGCAAGCATTACACCATAGTGTGGCCAGCCACTTCTCTTCCCAAGCACTGGTCCTTCAGTTCAGAAACAAAATTTGAAACTGGCAGTGCCAGTTGCACTGAGATTTGACTTCTGGGACAGATGTGATTACTTTATTCACCTTGATGGAATCCCTTCTTTGAATTTCATTATTTTTGTGTCTAACCTGTAACTATGTCTCCATGCAACAGTCTTTTGACTTCATTTCTTTCTAAGAGCCTGTCTTCTATATCAGTGGTACTGTTTGTGTGTGTGTATGTGTGTTTGTATAAATACAAACCCAAAATTATCATGTCCTGGAATTAATTTAACCTTGCTATTTCTCACCAATCAAAATATTTAAACTGCTAAAATCATGTCCATCATAGGTCAACTTTAGAACTACTTTATGTTTTTAAAGTGGAATTGTAGTCTCTCTCTCTCTCTGTATGTGGAGCTAGATTATGACACCTCCCTTGGACCAAAGAACATTTGCATGTGTAAATCTAGATAATCATTAATTCTACCAGGTTTCAGCTTTCCTTTTCTAATTGTTAGATGCACTTTTTTTGGCATCTAATAGTGGGACATTAATGCTCTCCTCAATTTTCTGGTGTGGAGGAGGGACATCTGCCCTTTCTGTTTCTTTCCTTCATTCTTTTCTTCTCTGTCTCTCTGTCTCTCTCTATGTCCCTGTCTCTCTCTCTGTGTCTCTCTGTGTCTCTCTGTCTCCCTCTCTCCCCCTCCCTCCTCCCTATCTCCCTCTCTCCCTCTCGTCTCTCTCTCTGTCTCTCTCTCTCTGTCTCTCTCTCTCTGGCAGGGTTTCTCTGATAGCCCAAGAGGATCTCCAACTTCTGGTCCTTCTGTCTCTACAGAATTATAGGCATTCACTATGAGGCACTGCTTTCCCTCCCTCCCTCCCTCCCTCCCCCCTCTCTTCCCTCCCCCCTTTCCTCTTCCTTTCTTCTGTTCATTCTACAAGCTTTTATTTTTCTCGATCTACACACTTCTTCAGTCATTTATCTGTGCTGGATAGTATATGCAGCAAGCGCCCAGTCAACCTGAGCGTCTAGTGGTTCTGAACCGGTGGGCATGGGTAGAGCCACGCGACCCTCCGATTTGCAGAGTGCGGAAGGGAAATGTCATCTCTAGAGTGAAGAAATCCCGCTGTGCTCTTCCTGGAAGAGTCTGAGAGCCAGAAGAATCTTAGGACCTAGTTCAGCATCCCGGACCATAACGATCCCTGTCTCAGGTTTTCGATAAGACGTTTTGTTTTATTGTACATTTTTACTAGTTAGTTATTGATGCTGGGACTAAGAGCACGTATTATGAAGACCTGCCTGCCCTTCCTAGACAAGGCCCATCTTTGGTCTGTGCTGTGACAGCCTTCATCTAGGGAGTGCCAAGTCTCTGGCTTCCGACGACATTCCCTAGCATCCATTAATTTCAAGGCACATGGTCATCCCTAGAGCCTTTCCCAGAAGACTGCTGGAAAAGGCCTCGAGTTGACATTCACTGACAACATCTCCAAAGTGGGGCCCTCTCGGGACAGGAGGCAAACCCTTTCTGGTTCCCCAATCTTCTCCGTCCCCCGCCCTCCCCACAAGCCTGGCGCAGACAGCCTGGCCAGTTCCGGGCCAAGCAGCGCACCGCGGGAGTGTCGGGCCAAGACCTAGGAGATCTGAGGCTGCGCACACGCCCAGGTGGAAAGGGGGCTGGGCTACCGGAAGTCATTTGACAAATCTCAGGCAGGCCTTTCGAATCTTTACTGTAGCGTAGAGCTTTGCACATCTCTAAGCACGCGGTAACCTTTTTCAAACAGCACACCAGACACTTGAAAATCCCCAAACCCCTCGGGATCAGGCAGGATGGAAACTGCATGCGCCTTCATCATGGCCAGGCCCCACTCCTCCACGTTCTCCCCCACTCCCCAGCTTTTTTCTTGGACCCCCCCAATCTCCTTGGGTGCGGGCTCACCCCGCCCTGGGGAAGGCCGGAGACCCGCAGCGGTCTGCGGTCTGCGTGTGCAAGAATTTTCCAGCGCTCGCTCCCTGGCCAGGCGGCGGGAAGGAGGAACTCTGGAGGAACGCGACAGGGCCAGAGGATGGCCTGAATGATTTATGACCTTGATCAACTTTTTTTTTTTTTAGGAAGCAGAAATTAACCTGTAGGGGATTAGGCCCGTGCTTTGAAGTTCACGGTTTTGTTTTCCTTCAACTCTGTCCTGTGATCAAACAGTTCGTGGTTCCTTGCACCCCTCTCCTCCGCCTGCAGCCTCTCCTCATTCCAACAACCCCCTTTGCATCGCTTTTCTTAATTTCAAATAAAAATATCTCAACACCAGTGACTGAGTTCCTGTATACGATCTATGGACGCAGACCACATACTCCCTACATCCCTGTCGTCTTAAAATAGTGTTTTACGGTTAGGTTTGGAGGTCAGGGGTAGGTAGCAAATTTGTAACTTTTTTTTTTGGCTCTTTTCCCTTTTTCTGTCCAAAAGCGCCCTCCGAGGTTGCCCCTTCCCCCCCCCCCCCCATCGCAGATGCTCTAGGAGATTGGGTGGTCAGCTTTTAAATTCTCTTAGCCTTGTGGGGTTGTGGATTTTACTCCTAGTTAACCAGAACATTGAAATAAAGAAGTGTTAGTCCTTCCAGGCTGCTCTTCTACAATTCTAACTTGCCTCCATTATCCATGGACCCCATACAACCCCCCCCCCCACCCCAACTACAAGCCTTCACTGGGAAATCTGTCTCCTGGGGTTTTTTCCCTGAAGGCGCCTGCTAATAAGGCAATTTCCTTGGGGGTGTGGTTGGGGCGAGAGAAAAACAGAAACCAGAATGGTTTGGGGAGCCTGAAACCATCCAAGTTTTATTGCATCCGCTACAAAGTCAACTCTTAATGAGCATCCAAGCATTAAAAGTCCCAGGTTTACTCCATGCTAAGGAGATTGGGGGGGGGGGAGAGGAGAGGAAAAGGAGGTCAGTTTGCCTATTTCTCTTTTGCCTGTTTCTTCCCAACCGCTCTTTTCAGCGCCAAGAGTACAGACATGAAAGTCAGAAGGCATCAAGTTTCAGCTCCCTGAGCGATCGAAGATCACTCGGCCACAAGGACCTTCGAAGTTGGCCCTGTCTGCAGCTTGTAATGAAAAAGATAATTTGTCTTATAATGAAAAACAGTACCCACACAAACAAACCCAGCATCTAACCGCCTTCTACCTCACACCACTCTTAATAAGGGCCAGTGACAAATATTGCCATCCAGTTCCACCCTAAAAAAGAGGAAGCAGTAGATCTTCCTTTTAATAACTTCCCAAAGTGTTACAAATAATAAAAGGAGCTCATAAATCATCGCGGGGGCAACTGAACGCGGACCAAGGAAGGATTTACTCCTCTCAATCCCAGGTTTCCAACCTCGATTTCATTGGCCGCTTCCCTGTGGCCCGCCCCCGAATCCACACTCTTATTGGTCTCAAACAGGATGACGTAAAGAAAGGGTGTGGAGTTGGTGGGGGCCTGAATCCTCCGGCGAGCATGCGCCCTAGGTATACCTGAATGATTGACAGCAAGGAAAGATGTGCGCGTGCGCGCGTGTGAAAGTGCAAGCCTGTGTGTGTGTGTGTGTGTAATATGAATGTGGTGGTGAGGGTGGAAGCGGTAAGTGCTCGCACTGAGGTTGCTGCTTCTGCAGGCTGGGTGGGATTGGCCCAATCCCATCGTGCAGACGTTGGTCTCTAGTTCCAAAAAGCTGAGGGCCACAGATTACTCTCCGGGGCTCCTAGATACCTGGAGGGGATCTACTGAGAAAGGTCTCCAACAGCAGGCTAAGTGGAGAGGCTAGGAAGAGATACTTTATTGTTTCTGAAGAAGGTATCTACTCTTACACCTTCAGGAGGAAATTTACTTTAGCACTGTTGATCTGTGCATCCCCCTAAACCCCATCACAGCCCCGCCTTCCTGTGCGCTGCACCCCCCCTCCACCAGCCCCCAGACACCTCTTTGCACCCCCTTTAGTGCTGTGGTGCCACGAGTTCGTCTGGGATCAGAACTACTTGCACTGCTATTTTAAGCATCTGGTGACCATTCAGATTAAGGGACCAAGACACCCAGACACTGTAATAATTTTTAACTGGAAAGGGGTGGGGGGTAGGAGGGAAGATGCAAAAAAAAAAAAAAAAGAAAAGAAAGGGAAAAAAAAAGAAAATTAGACACAGAAATCAACGAAATGATAGTGCAAAGATAAGTAAATAAAAAAGGAAATTATATTTGCTGTTAAATGAAACCTAGGACTGTAATTTCCTAAGCAGTTGCTGCCAAAATGGTTAACGCCTAGTACAAAATTCTTCAGAGGCGAGAGCTGGGTTGAGGGAGGGACGGCCCGGTTACTGCCAAATAAATTCTCCTTTCCTGTCTGTCTGGGTCTCTGCCTTTTGGAGCAGGATCGGATGGATTTTTCCTCTTCCAGGCTCTTAGATAGTTGGTTTTACTTAACACATATTTTAAGGAGATAATAAATGTCTTACACCTTGACAAGCATTTTAAATTACAGTGATGGTAGAAGAATTTTTTGTAGCTGACAAAGCTTCGGTTTTACGAATTCTGAAATGTAAATAGCGAGTATTTCTTCTCAGGCCCTGGTATTTTCTTCTTCTTTTAAAAAAATGTTTAATTTTAGGTGAGTGTATGAAGTGGAAATCTACAGACAAGTATTCCTGAATATTAGTGCCAGAGGAAAAAAAAATTAAAACGCAGAGTGATGGAACTAATTAGATATTTTAAAGGCAAGATAATATTCTTTTAAATCCTGGTATATATTTTTTCGTATGAAGCAGTGCCTTTATCTTGCTTAACTATCAAAGTAATTTATTTAAAAGCTCAATGTTCACTTTTAGTTTTATGATTTTAGTTTTATGATTATAACATGAAATTATGAGCATTTGTATCTTTTTCAATTTTTATTTTTCTTTGAACTATATATGGGCATTTTTATATGTGGGTTTTTTAAAGAGCAAACGATTTAAAATAAGTAAGCTTGGCTTTGATAGCTGCTTATTTTCAATTGGATGCCTTTATTTTATTAGATAAATTCACACTTAAATTAACTTTAAAACACTGCTCGAAACAATACTTTTCTTTCGCTTTGTTGGAGCCAAAGTGAATTTTCATTCTCCGTCCGATTCTTTCTCTTTGAGCTGCCACAACCGACTGACAAGCTCCAGCCAGCCTGGGACCCAGTATGCAAATTTGGGATGATTGACACCACTAGTGCAGACCAATCACGTTAGAGTAGGTTGCTAATTGGTTGGCAACGATTTGACGTAAAACTGACGTTTTAAAAACATATCATCCAATCAAAGCAAGTTATGCAAATAAAGAAGAATCATATTACCAGTCCAGAGAGACTTGAGTGCGCCCTCACGTGTTCATTAGTGGGTATTGCAGAGTCATCTACAAGGTCTGAACTGAGGCTACAAAAAGTTCAATTCTATAGCTGGCCTTTCCTAAACTTGTCGCTGGAAAACAAATTAAAATTGGAAAAATGTCCCTAAGAGTTGTGTCGTTTAAATACGGGATGGTTCATTTCAAGGACAAGATCATTCTATTTCCCCGCTAACCCAGGGAATCTCAAAGTTAGTCCTCCGTAAAGAAAGCTGTTTTCTTCTTTGGTTTCAAAAGGACGAGATTTCCAGAGCCTTTCCCTGAAGAAACTCACTCTAGGCACAAATGGTCAGTAAACAGCTTCTTCAGTGAAAAATTCCACATGGCACCGCCAGATGGCATTGAGACCTCCTTCCTCTCCACGCCGGGTCCTGCAAGTAATTTAGAGAAAACCAAATAGTTTTATATTTTATAACTAAGTGAAGTGAGAACATATTTGTACTCTTAAAAGGCTACATATTACCAAAATGAGCTTTGTTGGTTGTTTCTTTAATGTGAAACTTCCTCTTGAGATTTTTATCCAGGAAAGTTTGTGAGTAAAATACTCATCTATTCAAAGTATTTGGGAAGACTTCCTTAAAGCAAAGGGTATTGGGGCAGTTGCGTTTCTGAAGTTGTCCTCTAAAGGCCTGGAGGGCTTCTTAGAAATTAAAATGCAATTGAGGAGAAAGCTTAATTTTCCACAGAATGGTGTTTTGGGGAGCCCAGCCTGGCCGGAGCCCTGAGGCCCAGCTTGTAATACATCCGGGTGCAACACGTTTGGTTGGTAGCTGTTATAGAAATATAGCGTTTTTTAGAGGTTCATTTTGGGGTCCCGATTAGAGACAAGGCAAGATTTCCCACGCACAAATCTCATTAGAAGTGGCAAAGCTTTTGTTTTGCTGAACGCCAGCGGGGGTTTCTGAGGGCGAAATCCTGGGAAAGTGTGCATTTTCCCCAGCTTTTCCTCTGCCTTGCTTTAAGAAAATCTGTTTTTCTCCTCGGGCTTATCAGGATGAAAAGGGGTCATGTCGCCATCTAAGCCAGACTGAGGGGAAGGGTGCAAAGAAAAGAAAAAAAAAACAAGTCGAGTGACAGGTTTTGCAGTTTTATTTGTAATGTTTACAAGCGCATTCGATGTTTTCTTTACATATTTACACGAGCAAAATAATTGTGCACTCACTTTTGATCACACTAGGTTATACTTAAACATTTTTTTAACTCACATTCGTCCCCTAGAAGTAGATCTTAAATGGGCAGCCTTACTACTTTAAAAATTCTTTCGGAATGTAACCATTGTTTGCCACCCCCACCCGCAAAAGAAAAAAAAAGCGTTTCGTTGGATTTCTCGCTGTTTGGTGACTTGTTCAGCCAAACGCGAATGACTAAGGGGGTGTGGACGTGGACTCGTTGTCTTCTCCTGACACCCTAGCTTCGGGTTTACTTTCTGGCCTACCCCCGCATCCCTGCTGTCTCCAGACAATGATGTGCACAATTTCACCACCGGTGATCGGCTGCACGAGCGGTTGAAAAGCTCTGTCTCCTAGGTCACAGAAAAGCCAGAACGCGGAATTGCACCGTTTGTTAGTTTACAACCACCACGCCGGGTTTCTCAGTTTAACTTGTAACCAACACACGTGTACTTTTGACTTCACTATCTGAACGTTTGTCATGTTCCTTCCGAAGCAAATAGTGTCCAGAGAACACTAGAAAGAAAGCTAGAAGTAAAGCAAGAACTTCGGGGAGCGATCAAAGTCAAGGAACTGGTTTTTGAAAAAAAAAAAGATCTTGTTTCTCAGTTACAATCTCGTTCTCTTAATCTGTTTTCTGCGCTGTGGAAGAGGGAAGGAAGATGGGTTTCAAGCAGGGGAGGTGGCGGGGGCTCTCCCGGGTTCGAGGCGGACCGCAGGGTTCTCTTCCCGCCACCTCTGCCTTGCGCTGCGCTCCCGCGGGCGGCCCGCGCCGTGCGCCCCGGGCGCGGAGGCCCGCTCTGCTGGGGACCTGGGGGGGGGAGGCTGCGGGATTCGCGGGGCACTAGTCCCCACGCAGGGACAGACAGTGCGGTGGCCAGCACTCCTGCAAAGCCCATCTGCGAGGAAGCAGCTGGAGAAAAGCCCACAAGCAAATCTGGGGCGCCGCGGGGAGCTCGGCCTCTCCCCGGGCTCAGCGGGTGCGGGGAGCCCCGGCTCCGGCCCCCCCCCCCCCGCCAGGGCCTCTTCCGGGCTGGGCCCTCGGAGTGGGTTTCCCTGGCTCAAGTGCTTTCGCAAGAGCCCGGCCGGCGGCGGTTGTAAATCAACCTCCCCCCCCTTCCCGAGCCCGCGGGGGCGCAGGGGACGCGGAGCGGGGCTGCGGCCACCCCTGGCCCGCGACCGCAGCTGGACCGGCCGCCCCCGGCGAGGCGGCGGGGGTTAAACGCCATGAATCCATCAATCAAGCCCACCGCCTCCCTCCCTATCCCCGAGCGCCGCCCGTGGGGCCTGCTTTGTGTCTCGGCCGCCCCGGGCCTGGGAAGCCGGGTCCGACCTCTCCCGGGATCTGGGGAGTGTGTGTGTGTGTGTGTGTGTGTGTGTGTGTGTGTGTGTGTGTGGAGGGGGTGGCAGGGGTGGGCGGCGAGTTCCCATGAGGGGCCGAGGTGGCCGGGGCGGGCGGGCGGGACAGACGGGGGCCAGCGGAGGCCCGGGGCGCACCCTTCCCGCGGCTCCTAGCACCCCAATCTTTCCCCAGCGACTCCCCTTCCTCATCCACCCCTGTCTCCCCAGAAAGCAAGGAGCGAGGGGTGAATCCCACGCAACCAGGTTCCCTGGGAAGGTCCCATCGCTTTCTGGGCCTCAGTTTCTTTTCGATAAAACGAGGGGCCTGCTGAGCCTCTGCATCTTCGAGTCCAGGTCTAATGTTCTTTTGTTTAGGGTGGAAGTGCCTGAACGCTTTCCTTTCCTTTTTGGCCGGAAGAATGTCTCAACGTTCTTCTTTCTTCCACGCGTACCTTCTTCCCTCGGCCCTCGCCCTCCCCAAACCCAGACGGAGCCGGCGCGAGCGTCCCCAGCGCCTCCCGGCCGGGGCACCGCCAGGTCTGGGGCGCTGAGCCCCAGCGGTCTTTGTCTGAGACAACACCAGGGGGCGATGCAGCCCAAGGATAGAGAACCAAGGCGCCACAAGGTCTTCCCCCAAGTCCCTCGAAACGGGGCCTGGATTCCTTTCCCTAGAACGCCCGTCAAGGGCCGCAGGCTGCTTTCTTGGCTGAAACCCATTTGACCATCAGCTCCACATGGCCAAATCCAGGGAGGGAAGGAAACAGAGAGATGGGGTGAATGCGAGCCTTCCATGGAGACGAGACTTCTGAGGTCCTGTGCAGTTCAGTGCCATCCCAGGGTATGGGGAAAACAAAAGAGACAAGAGCGAAGAGGCACCCACACTGTGAGATGCACACCTATGTGCAGAGTCCAAAATGTTCTCCATATTGCAAGGGTGAATACAGAAAGCACAAGAAAGCAAGAGGAAGGAGACAGGAGCCGAGGGGAGAGGAGGGGAGAGGGAGACAGAGAGAAGGAGGGGGGTGTGGAGAGAAGAGGAACAATAACAAAGTTTCCCAATTGAGCAGCCATTGCTGCATCCTTGCTGGGATGCTTTTGCTCGTGAATGAAGGCCAAGGGCACGTCCCTGCCTCCCCCCCGCCTCCCAGGGCACCATGGATGGTGCTCTCATTGGTTTCCTGACTATGTTTTACAATATGGATTAGCAGGGCCCCAGAGGAAACTAGGCCTTGTTCATTGCAAACAACCAAAGGATCTTCAAGAGCAAATGTGTTAGGCAGAAATATCATCTTTTCCCACATGTGCAAGGCTCTTGGATTGTGTTTGCTTTCAAAATCCATAAATGTTTTTATTAAACTATATCTTTCTTGTGGCCCATACGCACATAAAGTACTTGCAGCGTATGTAAACGCTTCCATTTCGGTCCTCCTTGAGGAAAACTTTGTAACTCCGCAGTAAATATTTACTCAGGGGTAAACCTTGGCAGGCAATCGCTGAACTCCCAAGTTGGTTTCACTGGATCTGAACCCACGTGTGTGTGTGTGATCATATATCTATATCTATATCTATATATATTTGTAAAATTTGCAGGAGAGCTTGGTACTTTTGCTCCTTTGGCATGCAGGGAGGTATAATGAGTATGATGGGTAACATCTTTAAATTAACTAAATTCTCCCTCAAATTTGGCTCTTCCTTATATACTACCATCAACCCTTACCTTGTCATGCCAATTAAATATCCTCCCCTTCCTTCCCTCCCCCCCTCACCCCTGGGGCTTTTTCTGAGTTTATTGGAGATAAGAGTCTCATGGACTTTTCTGCCAGGGCTGGCTTTGAACCTCGGATCCTCAGAACTCAGTCTCATGGGTAGCTAGGATTATAGGTGTGAGCCACTGATGCCCCACTAAATATTTCCTTTTTAACCTTTTTTAATGTACTTAAGACTCTGTGATTGTTGTACTGTGTCTTATTTATTAGTTATTTATTTATTGTAAAGGTGATGCCTCCAATTAACAGTGAAAAGCCAGAGGTGGAGGTATGGCTTAAGTGGTAGAGCACCAATTTTGAGCAAAAAAGCTAAAGGAGCTTGTAAGGCCTTATGTTCCTAGCCCCTGGCGTGCACACATGCACGTGTGCACACATATATGCACAACATTATATAAAATCAACCAGAATAAGGCTACATGTTAACTTGTCTTTGAGGAAATAATAGGAAATTATGAATTCTGATTTCATGAGCCTTCTAGTAACAGCAGAATTAGTGGCTTCGCCTGTGTTTAAAACATACCCTTGACTCAGCCCCCCTGCATGGAGAAACAAGTTCTCCACCTTTCTTATTGCTTGTAAGGGTTTTATCCTGATAGTTGCTGTAGAGAGATCTTGGCTTTGAGCAGGGAGAAACAGGAACCCTATGTATGACACAGGTTTACTGTGGAGAGGTCTGGCCACAAAAGTTGGAATAGACTTTTACCAAAGAGCCAAACACACACTTCTTCACCTCCCAGTGGAAATTTCATCCCTGAAAAACATCATGTGGACCTGAGTCATTCTCAGAGTTCAGTTTGGCAGTTCGGGAAGATGTAATCCTTCCTTTTATATATTCCTGCCCCTGGGAAGAGCAATAATGGTCAGTCTGCTCACATTAAGACTGCTTTGAGACTCCATCTACCATGACCCTTTGGCAGGGTCTCTGGGGAGCTGGGAAGTCTGAGCCCACCCCAAATGAGGATGGCATGTTTGAATAAAGCATTACATGGATGTGAGAGGGAAGCAATGAGAAGAGAGGCAGATGTTGGGGAACTGGAGAATTCTGAGCTATGTGGGCCAAAAGCCAAAGGACCTTTAGGATTAGCTGACAAGTGCTGTTGCCCTTACCAGTCTAAATCCATCCATGTTCAGAAAGAATTGAAATGATCTGAACCACTGAAGGCAGAATAGGGCAGGAGAATAAATTTTAATTGGGGGCCATTAATATAGTTAGGGCAAATGGTCTATTTGGAGCCTATATTTTTCTTAAAGATGAGAGATGGATAATTGAATTCTAATGCTGCAGATTATTTTAACCCTAGAGCATTTCAGTCCAATGGAACAGAATATCTGTAAGGTAGGTGTGGTGGCTCATATTTGTAATCCCAGCACTTGAAAGATTGCAATAGGAGGATTTTGAGTTTGATGCCAGTCTGGGCTACTGGGGTAGTTCAAGCACAGCCTGAGCTATATATTGAGAACCTGCCTCAAAGCAGCAGCAGCAGCATCACCACAACAAAGTAAAAATACACCATAAAAAAGCAAGAAATACAGTGTCTCTCTGTGTGTGTGTGTGTGTGTGTGCGTGTACGTGTGCGCATGCATGCGTGCATGCACACACGTACATGCATGAACATGCAGGGTGGGGAAGGGCAACAGGGATAGTGGAACTCGAACTCACTCAAGGCCTGAGCACTGTCCCTTAGGTCTTTTGCTCAAGGCTGGAGCTCTACCACTTGAGCCATACCAGCACTTCTGGCATTTTGGTGGTCTGTGGAAATAAGAATCTTGGGGATTTTCTGCCTGGGATGGTTTTGAACTACGATCCTCAGGTCTCGGTCTCCTGAGTTGGTAGGATTAATTACAGGTCTGAGCCACCAGCACTTGACAACAATGCCTTTTATATAGGCATTTTCCTGAGCCCACATTTTAACAGTAAATTCATTTAAAAGTGGAATGAAACACATACTTTTAATTTTATAATTTTTAATACTTTTAAATTTCCTGCAACCCTTCTATCTTAATATTTTTATGTATAGTCAATATAAAGTTGTTAATAAAACATTTAATAATAATAAAGTTGTTAATAAAACATTTAATAATCTTTTTTCTTGCTTTCTTTTCATATAGCCAACATCTGGTGTGTATTTTACATTCACAGAACCTCTCCGCTGCACTGGCTGTGTTTTGTGCACATCAGCAGTAACCCAGATGGCCACTGCAGACTCTGGCTGCCAGAATGGGCTGGCCCAGCTCTTGGCAGAGCTGGTTCTAAATAGCATAGATGCATGCAGGACCTCAGCACCCCATTTTCCACATATTCCCTTTGAGGCCAAAGTTTTAAGTGTCAGAGGGAAGACTGAGGAAACAGATTATAAAACAGCTCTACACACACACACACACACACACACACACACGCACACACACATATTGGTGGTCCTAGGGATTGAACTCAGGGCCTCAGTGTATAAGCAGGTGCTCTCCAACTTGAACATGCCTCTAACCCCTTTTAAGGTTGCTTGATGTCTGGCTGGTCTGGGCTGCAGTCCTTCTACTTTGCTTCCCTGTGTTGCTGGGAAAGATAGATTCACGCCACTGCGCCCAGCCATTGTGCTTTTCCTGTGCTTTCCTGGGCTCACATGTATTCGCCACTGTGCCCTGTCATTGGGTAAATTGGAGTCTCATCAATTTTTTTTAATTTTATTTTCTTGTTAAGATGTGGTACAGAGGAGCTACAGTTACATGAGTAAGGTGCTAAGTACATTTCTCATCAAGCATTGTTACCCTCTTCCTTTGTTTTTCTCCTACTATCCCTTCTATCCCCCACCTCCTCCACTACTCCTCCGCCTCCAAAGTTGTAAAATTCATTTCCAACATAGGGTCTTGTGAGTATCATTGTTGCAATGGGTCATCCTGTGTCCTTGTTTCAGCATTTTGTTATTTCCCTTACCCTCCCCAAATTAGATAAATGTATATACAAGATGCAAGGTACCAAAATCAAATACATTGACAACAGGGGATATACCATAGCGGGAGGAACATACAAAAGAGACAAGAAATCACATAGTACATTAAAAACAACAACAATAAAGAAAAACCTCTGTGTCCATATCATGGGGTTCATTTTGCTTAGCATCATCTCCTATGATCATATGTATGTAGCTTTTGGGCTTTTCTGCTCATCTGATAAGATTATCCTAGACATATACTAGTTATTAAAATAAGGGAAACCATGGGACCTATGTTTCTTTGGGCCTGGCTTACTTCACTTAATATGATTTTTTCCCAGTCTTTCCATTTCCTAACAAATGGGGTGGTGTCATTCTTTCTGATGGAAGCATAGAATTCATATATATATATATATATATATATATATATCACATTTTCTTGATCCATTCATCTACTGAGGAGCATATGGGACCAACCCAGATGCCCTCAGTAGAGTCTCATCGATTTTTATGTCTAGGCTTGTCCCTAATCTCTGCCTCCAAGTAGCTAGGTCTGAGACACCACACCTGGACAGAGATCTATTTTTACAATGCCATTTTAGTTTCCAAAAAGAGAGTGCTAGTCCTCAAGCAAGCAGCGAGTGAAGGAAAATCTGATTCTGGGTAGAAATATACAATGACAGCTTTTAGAGATTTTATTCTATTTTGAAATACTTTTATACTAAGAAAAAAATAAACCCAAGCTGGGTTCTGGAGTCTCACTCTTGTAATGCTAGCTACTTAGGAAGCTGAAATCTGAAGATTGAAGTTTGAAACCAGCCCAGGCAAATAAGTCCATGAGCCTTTTCTCTCCAATTAACAACAACAACAACAAAAAACCCCTAGAAGTGGAGCTGTGGCTCAGGTGGTAGAGTGCCAGCCTTGAGTGAAAAAGCTAAAGGACAGTACCTAGGACCTGAGTTCAAACCCCAGCACGGCATGCAATGCTTGCACACACACACACACACACACACACACACACACACACACACACACTCCATACTCATAGAGAATATTTAAGACCATTCAGAGTACAAAAAGTAATTAATAAAGAAACACTTTAATTCTATCATCTAAAACTCATCACTCAGGTTTTAGTGAGCTGTTCTCTTTACCTATCAGCTATTTTTACACTTGTGATGATATTACAGATGGCCTTGCGTATCTGGCCGTGTTCATTTAATGTTATATTACAAAGCATCTCTACGTGGTTAAAAACTCTAAGAGTGCTTTTTTTTTATTGTCTATCTGGCATCCCATCCTGTGAGTGAGCCATTGTTTACTGAAGTTGGTGCCTCGATTGAAGATAGGCTGTAATACACTCACTGAATGGTGAATTGGGAAAATGGATACTTCACAGAAAAGTTGTCTTCCAGTGTGTCCAGCCTCAGACAACTAGAGCTCTTTCTACATCTTTGCTTGTTTTACAGAAAAATATCTGATGAGAGAGTTTTTCCTTCTTACCGCCAACCAAACCATGTGCTCAATTACTTCCGGATTACTTGAGGATAAAAAGTAAATTCTTCTAAAGAGAATTTTTTGAATTGAAAACAAGAACATTTTAAAGCAAGCCATGCCCCATTTTTTCCCCTTTATAAACCCTTGTCATAGAAGGTATCTCAGGACCCTCTTACCACAGGTACTGGGCCACCTTGGTTAAATCATCATCAGATTTATTTTTACTTCCCCTCTTGGCCCTTTCTCCCACCATCTGTCATTTTCACAGGCTTTTGTGACATAAATCATGTGGAATGTTGGCTATACACAAAGCATGAAGGATTCAGACTCTCATTTCAGGCTGGTGGGCCAAAGTAAGCATTGGATGTGGTAGGGAGGGGGGACAGATCCTCCAGGGAGAGGAGAGGGGTAAGGGGACTCTTCAAAAAACATGTGATGAAAGAACATGATGGGGTTAAGGTTGAGGGTGACTGCAATTGACTCAGGATCACGAGGTAGCCAGAAAGCCCATCAGTTGAAGGATACATGGCTTGAACTGTGGTTCTGGTTTTCTGTTTTTCCACCTATATGGTAAGGCCCAAGGATTGTCTCCAACCTTCCTTAGCATCGCTCTACACAATCTTTGTTTATCAATGTATCTGGCTGTTGTAGATGTCTCATCTGGGAATCAAAAAACCAAGCCCTGGAGGAAAAAGACGAGGAGAGAATATTTCAGATCTCTTTTTTAGCTTCCCCAACCTCCAGCACAGCTTGCTTGCTGGTGTGTGTGTGTGTGTGTGTGCCTTTGACAATTTCTCTTTGGTTTGACTCTTTTGATCACAAAAGAACTATTTCCAACCCTACCTCCCCAACCCACCCGGACTTGTTGAAGAAGTTGTAGACACATAAGGCTTGGGAGGATTTTAAAAAGCTGCTCACTGTGAATGTAAGCTTCCTACAAACTGTAGTTTACACGTAGTTTATTTTCCTATCCAGCTCTCTTTGGCCTGAGTTATTGAGGGCAGAATTTGAAGGGTATTTTGTTTCTGACATGGGCAGTCTGTAAAATAGTGGCCCTTTTAACATTACACTGACAGACACTCTCAGGTCTAATATAACTGATGTATTCATGGGAGCTTAAGCAATGTGGCTTTCCAAAAGGCAGAAAAGCCTGTCTTTTCACCTAAGCACTGACCGATTTGTGGTTTGGATGCTTACAGGAGATATTAAGCAGGCTGGATGGAAAAGGTTTGTTCGCCTCAAGTTTGACTTTCCCCTCATCTTGTAATTTTTGGCCTCAAGTCAAATTTTTGTCCGTTCCTTTGCACTCTTTGAGTCGAGGCCAGCGCCACGGGCTTGCTCTCTCCGTGGTGTTGACAGAATGTTTTTTAGCTCTACCAAAGGCCACAGATTTTATGTCAGACTTCAAGATACACAGCTTGATAAACATGTCTGCCTCTGGCGATTGGCAGCATTCTTTCTGGAAAAGAAAACAAATATTGTTTTACATCAATAAGGGTAAGTGATATGAATAGCACAGAATAACATGACTTTTGAAGGTATGCCTGAGTCCTGAGATCTTTTTTTTTCCTCCCCTTGTCTGTTTTGCTGTTAGCTCAATTTAGTTTTTAGTTCTTTCTTACCCCACCACCATCTGATTGCTTTCATCAACCATATGTGTTGGGTTCTGTAACAAATAAACAAATCAACAACTGATTACTTTGGAAAGTTGAGTCAAATCCTAAACCATTCCAGGATGGTGTTTGGAAGAGTGTCTTGGCTATATGTAGCTATTGTATTTTTCCTGCTGGATGAAATGTTGGGACACTGTTAACTCCTCATTCAACTGCAGCTTATAGAAAGTCTGGGAAGTGACATTGCTCTGATATTTGGGTTTTGTGTTGGCAGTGTCAGGGAACAACTCCAGGGTGTTGTACATGTAGGCGAGAGCTATGTCTCTGAGTTATATATCCCAAACCCTTTTTGATATCTTTGTTGTTTTTGTGGTATACTAATCCTGTGACTTGAACTCAGGGCCTGGGAACTATCCCTGAGCATTTTGGCTCAAGGCTTTGCACTCTTACCATTTGAACCACAACTCTACATCTGGCTTTTTGGTGAATAATTAGAGATAAAAGTCTCACAGACTTAACTGCTCCAGCTGGCTTTGAATCTTGATCCTCAGATCTCAGCCTCCTGAATTGTTTGGATTAGGGGAATGAGCCACTAGTACTCAGCTTTCTTTTGAATATCTTTTAATTGACTTTTCTCGTTTATTTGTTTTACTTCTACTGTTTTCCCTTGGCTAGAGGCCTGTATAAGCAATCAGCACATTTGCAGATGACAGAGGACACAGCTCTGTTACCTGGGAAAGCCATCTTCCAGTGTTATAGTTACACATTTGCATAGTCTGGGGAAGGGATAACTTTTCCAAACCAGCTCTTGTGACTGGACTAGGTTCTTGACTCATCATTTGGACTCCAAAGTCTCAGGTGGAAGAGAAAAGGGATAAAAACAGGGTCTTTTACGTACTTTGGTAATCAATACCCTCTTTCAGCAGCTTTGCTATTGAAGCCTGAAGATACAGCTAGCTTCTTTAGGTCAAATTTCCTACAGAAGATTGATGAGATATTGACAGTCTCTTTAGCTAGCCTATGTGGACCCAGTGGCTTATGGCCAGCCTGGGAATCTGTTCTGTGTGATCTGTTGGCAAGATCAGTGCCAACTCACTTAGATGCAAGCTACTGCAAGGGTGCTGGGCTGCTGGGCCTCTGCCCCTCCCCCAGGCACTCTGCAAAGCCCAGCACTAGACCTCTGATGTCATTGCAGGCTTATGATTAAACACCAGCCAAACATCAGCCCAGTGACAGGGAGGGTCATCAGTAATAGGTCTGAGAGGGGTTTCAAGGCCCAGGGTAATATGTTATTCATTACCAATGTCAGATGAGAAACTCTGAACCTGTCGTTTTGTTGGTAGCTCTTTCTATGACACCTCCCCAGGGTCAACGCAGAAGCTCACGGCTGCTAGCATGTGATTTTGTTTGATGAGAGAGTGTGTGTGTGTGGGGGGGGATGTGATGTTAGCTCTTTCTAGGTAGCAGAGCCAAGCAGAGATGAAGCAATTCATCACTATTTACAATTGTAGAGCACTGCATCAAAAATATAAACAGTTGTTTCCTAGACACGGTGATTCATGCATCTATTACATGCAGCTATGATATGCACGGCTTTCTGATATTTTAGACTGACTCTGAATTTAGAGATCTTAAAGATTTCTGTGTGCACTATTCTCTTCGTGGAGGTCAAGGGTATGTCATAGTGATGCATGGAGGGTGGGAAGGTAACAGCTTAGCTATTTCTGATAACCTCCACAAGCATGGGTAAACTTGTTTTTATGAGGGGCTTAAGTTAGTTAACTTCTTTAAATTCTTTTAGTCATTGACAAAAGAGGTGAAGTAAATACCTGTCATCTTGGGTCAGTGTAAGGATTAACTAATAAGAAAATGCTCTGTAAATATTATATGTTATAATTTGTTGTATTTACAGTGTGCCTATTCAGATTTTTATTATTTACTGATTGACTTTTATTTAGTATTTGTTGATTGACTGATTTACTTATTGTGCTAGTACTGAGCTTGAACTCAAGTCCTGGAACCTGTTCTTAGATGTTTCATTTAAGGCTGGCACTCTCTCACCTGGACCACAGCTCCATTTCTGGATTCTTGGTAGTTAATTGGAGACAAGACCTTCATGGACTTTTCTACCCAGACTGGCTTAGAATTGTGATCCCTATATGTTTGAATGGGATTATAAAAGTGAGCTATAAGTCCTGACTTCCATGCAGATTTTCATTGTGTATATCTATATCTGTATCTATATCTATATATGAAACAAATGAGATATATCTGAATGTATATCTGAGATAGCTCCTATCTATCTAGCTATCTATCAATCTATCTATCTATGAGATAGATTTGCGGAGGGAACTCTGATCAAACAATGTCAGTGATAGAGTGCTTGCTTAGCAGGTGTGAAGCCCTGGGTTCAATCTCTTAATACCACAATAGAGAGACATTGACTTTGATAGAATACTGGAGACAACAATCTTTCACAGAACCAAACTCACTTATTCAGAAGTGGAAGACGACATGAACCTAGTGAGTTTGTTCAATCTGGGGGAATTTCTGCAGGCCCCATGAAGCAGGAAGCCACTGCCAGGATTTATGTCACTCATGCTTTTCCTCCACCTTCTATTAGTTAAAAACATGTTTTTCCCCCTTCACTTTTTTTTTCCTGAAAAAAGTCCATAAGTTGTCGTCATTTCTTTCTTTTTTTTTCTTTCTTTCTTTCTTTAGCCAGCATTTATTTTACTTTAATGGTATTAAAGTAGAGAGAAAGGGAAAGAGAGGAAGTTCCAGCTTCTCCTGCAATGAAGTGGGAATTGCAGACTCTAAATAGCAATCATTAATCTGTTTGTTGCTTGTATTCTTTCTGAGTTGGAGGAATACACTTCAACTTCTAATTAACATATGGAGGTTTTTCTGGGCCTACTCTAACTACAGGCTACAGATAACCCTTAGGGCTTGCTTTCTGCAGTTAAGCTCCTCACTTTCGGTCTCTAACTCCTTCAGGACGATTTTGACGCTCCTACCCTTTTCTTTCCATTTCAAAGAAGGGTCAGATTAACATAGATTAACTCTTGTGTTTTTTGATTTTAGATTGTTTGTTTGTTTGTTTTTGCTGGTCTTGGGGCTTGAACTCAGGGCCAGGGCTCTGTTCCTGAGCCTCTCAGTGCTCAAAGTTAGCACTGTACCACTTGAGCCACAGTACCACTTCTGGCTTTTCCTGTTTATGTGCTACTAAGGAATCCAACTCAGGGTGTCATGCGTGTGAGGCAAATACTCTACCACTAAGCCACATTCCCAGCCCTTAGCATTTTTTTTTTCAAGTTTACTTTCTAGTGGTTTGTTTGTTTTGTTTTACTTTCTGGTTTTAACTTATAGTCCAGCCCTTTATATATTTGTTCCAAATAATATAATTTATCCAATCTCCTCACCTATGTCTCCTACCTTACTCATACTTGCGTCGCTTGATCTGTCACTTGAGGATTGATGTTTGGAGCCAGCCAGGGCAGGAAAGTCTATGAGACTCTTTCTCTCCAATTAACCACCAAAAACAAACAAACAAACAAACAAACAAACCCCAAAAAGCTGGAAGCAGAACTGTGGCTCCAATGGGAAAGTGGTAGCCTTGAACAAAAAAGCTCAGGAGCAGTGCTTCGGCCCTAAGTTCAAGCCTCAGTACTGGCGCACACACAGAAAAAGTCATACTTAGCTGGGGTCACACCTGTCCTCAGGAGGTTGAGATCTGAAGATGGCAGTTCAAAGCCAGCACAAGCAGGAAAGTCCCTAAGACTCTTATTTCCAAGGAACCATCAGAGAACCAGAAGTGGCGCTGTGGCTCAAGTGGTAAAGCACTGGCTTTGTGCTGAAGAACTCAGGGACAGCGCCCAGGCCCAGAGTTCAAGCCCCAGGTCCCACCAAAACAAAAACAAAACTAAGCAAGAGTGAGAGGTCCTGAGTTCAAGCCTCAATAGAAACTTAAACAAAATTGAAATTAAAAAAATCAAAAGCCTGAGTAGGGAGCCCCATGGAAACCCCACAGCGCCTTCCTCCTCCTCCTCCCTGCCTGTGGCAGCTTGTGTCTTCAGCATCTTTGCAAATGTTCTTTCCTGGTTGTATTGTCCCTGCTCCCCACTTCCTCCCACGTATGGGTCCCTTCCCCTCCGTAGAAGGAGGCCCCTCATACAGGAAGGCCCCAGGACTGCGGGCACATCTGCCCAAGGAGGCTCTTGGGGTGTCTGCGGAACTGGACCCCCACGAACACGTAGAGCACGGGACTGAAGCAGCACTGGGGGAAAGCCGGGTTCGGGCCCAGGAGTGCCGCCACGTCCAGCTGGTGAACGACCTCGCAGCCCTGGGGAGCCCGGCTGAGGAAATACACTACCACCACAGTCAGGATCAGCCTGACCGGCCCGGGGCCAGCCGGGCTGTGAGAATCTGCACGCTGCAAAACACGGTGACCCCCGTGGAGAGCAAGAAGAAGGCGTGGTGTTGGTAGACCGAGGTGAGGAACGATCACACCGCAAGGCGGCCTCCTGGTGGAAGATGGTGTCAGGGTGGAGGACAGGAGGCTGGCCGTCCACACCGGGGATGGAGGACAGAGGCTGGCCATCCACACTGGAGATAGAGGACAGGAGGCTGGCCGTCCACACTGGAGATAGAGGACAGGAGGCTGGCCATCCACACTGGAGATAGAGGATAGGAGGCTGGCCGTCCACACCGGGGGTGGAGGACAGAGGCTGGCCGTCCACACCGGAGATGGAGGACAGAGACTGGCCGTCCACACTGGAGATAGAGGACAGGAGGCTGGCCGTCCACACTGGAGATGGAGGACAGAGGCTGGCCATCCACACTGGAGATGGAGGACAGAGGCTGGCCGTCCACACTGGGGGTGGAGGACAGAGGCTGGCCGCCCACTCCGGGGATGGAGGACAGAGGCTGGCCACCCGCACCGGGAGTGAAGGACAGAGGCTGGCCACCCGCACCGGGAGTGAAGGACAGGAGGCTGGCCGTCCACACTGGAGATGGAGGACAGAGGATGGCCATCCACACCATGGTCATCACCAGCATGCGGCGGTGGAGGGGCTGGACCCCAGCTGGACAGCGGTCTTGTGACTGACAGGTAGCGGTGGACGGTGGTGATGGTGAGGAAGAAGATGCTGCTGTAGAGACTCACGGAGAAGACCATGCTCAGGAGCTTGCAGAAGAAATCGCCCCAGGGCCAGCGATCCACGCGGACAGCAGACATGTGAGCAGCAGCAGGCCCCAGAGGCCCAGGTTGAGGATGAAGAGTTGGTGAAGGCTTCCAGGTTTTCTCATTTCAGCAGGACCCACAGCACCAGGTCGTTGCCCGCCAGGCTGAGCAGTAACACCAGAGGGTACAAGGTGGTGATGGACACAGAAGGTCAGAAGCAGTTCGTCTCCATTCAGATGATGCCCAACCCTGGCACCAATGAAAACATCACAAAAGTACTTCCTGCAGCCCAGTGACCCCTGGAGCCAACTTCGCGCAAGCTCTGCTTGGGAGGATGATCGCTCTCTCCCTTCATAAATCTTTAGACTCTGTAGATAGGGTTGTATGATTAACAAAATTACTCTCGAAAATCTCTCTGATCAATAGCTGAGAATTCCAAATAATACATACTAAAAAAGTAGATGATCAGGCCTTCATCTCAAGCTTAACTGCTTGAGGAAAGATCTAGCTATGATTTTTTTAAATTTATTTTTATTTTATTTTATTTGTGAAGATACTGTACAGAGGGGTTACAATTACATGGGCAGGATAATGCGTACATTTCTTACCAAGCATTGCAGCCTCCTCCTTTTGTTTACCCTTCACATCCCTTCCCAGCCTCCCCCCTCCCCCCCAATCCCAATCCTTCTCCTTCCCCCCTCCCCCCCCCACCGACGTTGTAAAGCTCGTTTTGGACATGACAACTTGTACTTCTCATTGTTACAACAGGTCCACCTGTATCTTTAAACAACTGGTTTTTCCCCATCTCCTCCTCAAGTTATACTGACATCAAATATAGTGAAAGCAGGGGTTATACTGTGGGGGAGGGACATACAAAGCAACAAAGAGATAATCTTATAAATGCATTAGAAACACATGCATGAGAGAAAAAAAACATTAAAATACATATCTAAGGGTTCATTTTCCTGACATCACATTATCTGACCTTTCCCGCTTGACTCATAGATATTCTAGATATTGCAAATAAGGGAAACCATGGGACCTATGTTTCTTTGGGCCTGGCTTACTTCACTTAATATAATTTTTTCCAAGTTTTTCCATTTCCTAACAAATGGGGCAATGTCATTCTTTCTGATGGCGGCATAGAATTCCATTGTGTATATATACCACATTTTCTTGATCCATTCATCTACTGAGGGGCATCTGGGTTGGTTCCATATCTTAGCTATGGTAAATAATGCTGCAATAAACATTGTTGTGCTGGTAGCTTTAAACCCCCAACAACAAATCCTCAAAGAAACAACTGCCCAATAAATAAGTGGGCGAAAGACTTAAAGAGAAACTTTTCTGAAGAAGAAAGAAGGATGGCCAATAAACACATGAAGAAATGTTCAACATCCCTAGCCATAAAAGAAATGCAAATCAAAACAACATTGAGATATCACCTCACCCCAGTTAGAATGGCAAAAATCAAGAACTCTAACAACAACAGATGCTGGAGGGGATGTGGACAGAAAGGAACCTTACTTCATTGTTGGTGGGAATGTAAACTTGTTCAACCACTTTGGAAAGCAGTATGGAGGTTCCTCAAAAGACTTCACATAGAACTCCCCTATGACCCAGCAATTCCACTTTGGCATTTACCCAAATGTTTACAAACTAGCTATGTTTTTTTATTGTTTTTTTTTTTTTTTGGGTCGGGTCATGGGGCCTGAACTCTGGGCCTGCGCGCTGTCCCTCAGCTCTTCAGCTCAAGGCTAGCGCTCTACCACTTGAGCCACAGCACCACTTCCAGCTTTTTTCTTTTTGCTTATGTGGTGCTGAGAAATCGAACCCAGGGCCTCATGCATGCAAGGCAAGCGCTCTACCACTGAGCCACCTTCCCAGCCCTACAATGTTAAATGGAATAATTTCATGTATGGAAATGGCTGTCCTTTTATTAATACCTCAAATTTACATTAGGACATAATTACTGCTCCATAATGTCAAGTTTTAAATAGGAAATATTCTTCTGGCTGGGGGTTCTTTCCATTTCTTGGGGGTCAAGGGCTGTGGAACCAGATACTGTGGAAACTGAACCATACATCTTGTAGGTTGGCGTGGTAGAGAAAAATTAGGAGGGAGTGACGAAAGGGCAGACATGGTTCAAAAAGAAATGTACATATTACCTGACTCATGTAACTCTAACACCTCTGTATATCACCTTTACAATAACAATAATATATATATATATATATATATATTTAATATCATCGCTTGTTGATCTCAGGAAGAGTCAGTGCTCTGAAGCATACTTACTCAATGAAAGTCTTCCTGAACTCATTTGGCATTATGTGTTCTCATTTGGAGGCTATACACCTATACACCATATTTCCACACTGTGGAATATTAGCAACTTTTGAATTCCCTTGTTTTTTTCCCCCTTCACTCTTTTTTTCTTCCTTCCTTCCTTTCTCTCTTGTTCCATCTTTTCCTCCCTTCTTCCCTCCTTCCTTCCCTCTCTCCCTCCTCCCTCTCTTCCTTTTTCTTTGTCCCAGTATAAGAATTTGAACTCAGGGCTTTATGTGCTTGCTTAGCATTGTTTTTGCAGAAGGCTTTTGCTCTACTGCTTGAACCACACATCCGCTTCTGGGTTTTTAGTGATTGGAGATAAATATCTCATGGACTTTTCTGCCCAGATTAACTTCCAGCAGTGATCTTTAGATCTCAGCCTCCTCAGTAGGTAGGATTACAGGCATGGGCTACCAGCACCCCACTCTATTCTTTCTTTTTGAGACAAGATCTAGTTATGTAGCCCAGAACTTATAATTGGTTCTCCTGCTTTAGCCTCCCAAGTGCTGGTATTATAAGCATGAGCCACCACCCCCAGTTTTCAAAACGTGATTTTGAAGCAAATAAGTATAAAAAGCTATCTGCAAGTTCATGTGGACATGCAGACAGCAAGGGCATCTTTTCCACACTAGAATAAGTGTGGAATAAGTTATGGGACACAATGACCTATTGTGTCCCATAACTTATTCCACACTTATAGGTCATTGTGTCCCATAACTGAGCTCTGGAGTTGAAAAGCAAGACTAAAGGTTCAAAACCCACTGTTTCCCAGTTGCTGTCATGTGGCTTGTACATGCTTAGCAAAGGGGTCCCAATGGAATCCAGAGATCATGCTTTCCAGGAAAGCAGGGAGGCTGCATGTCCTGGTGCCATTCACAGAACTTCTGTGAGTCTCTGGCCACCCTTCCTCAGCAGACAGAAACAAGTCTTGTCCTTTAGGCAGCTATAATTAATGGGTCTAGTATGATCTGGTGGCTGTAGAGCTATTGGGGTAAAACTGCTTGTCCATTCCAGCTTTCCTGTAAACCACTGAGACTCTGACTTCCTGAGGCAGTGGCAATCCTGTGAGGCTAACAAAAGCTGCCCATTGATCACTGCCCTTGGTAATTGCTGCCAGTGTGAGGCTGTCCTTCACAACTTGCTGACACCTCTTGACAATTTAAATATGGCCCAAGCTAAAGGCCTGAAGCCATCATAACTTGGAGTGAGAGATGAAAAGGCAAATAGGAACCTTTCCAGCAAACTCAAACCCAGGGTGCAAAGAAGCATGTCCAGCGATGACATTTTAATTGTGCATTAGGAGCCTTTTCTGCAGAGCCTCCAGGCTCTGCTTGTGCTGAGAGGTGGTTATTAGCGAAATCCCAGCAGCCCCAAAACACTTTGCAAATAAGAAATCAGGAGGCAGTGATGGGTCTGTAAGCATATGAACAAGCCCCGGGATGCTTAAAAAAACAGGTTTGTCAGTAACCAACCAGAGGAAAGTTCTCATACCAAAAGTGAGGAGGGGTCAAATTGGGCAACCATTCTGAGTGCTCTATATAGTTTTTTTTTTTTTTGTCGGTCGTGGGGCTTGAACTCTGGGCCTGGGCGTTGTCCCTCAGCTGTTCAACTCAAGGCAAGCGCTCTACCACTTGAGCTACAGCGCCACTGCAACCATTCTGTAAAGCCTCTTTGTCATTGATCTGTACTTGATGACCAGCAAACTGTGACCAGGGCTCGGTAAATTGTGTCCAAATCTCAGTAAACTATAACTAGAGCTTAGTAAATTATGACCAAGGCTCAGTAATCTGCAACTAAGACTTTTGCTCAGCAAACTGTAACCAGGGTTCAGCAAACTGTAGCTATACTCAAATTCACTTCCATGACTCCTGCTGCAAATAAAGTTTTATTGGAACTCAGGCACACCCATTTGTTTGCATGTTATTTACATATTATGCTTCTCCTCTACCAGCATACCTGAGTAGTTTCAACAGAGGATGCATGGCATACAAAGCTGAAGACATCTGCGATATATCTGCTCCTTGATGGAAAAAGTTTGCTGATCCCTGCAAACGTTTTATTAATTAATACAGGGGGCCAAAAATGACTTTCATATTGAGTCACCAAACTGACCTTTTAGTAGGAGATGCAAATGAGAGTGGCTTTGAGGCCTTGAAAGTTGGTCTGGAGCATTATCTTATGGAAAACTTACAACACTTCATCATCATCACGTTATTTCCCCAAAATAGTGGAGCTCATAGCTACTTGTTCCAGTCTCTGGTGACTTTGGAGATCATGGGAAAACTGGTGGAATTTTATTTCCCTTAGATGTCTCACAGACTAACCTGCTAATTCTTTTTTTTTTTTTTTTGGGTCCAGTCATGGGGCCTGAACTCTGGGCCTGGGCACTGTCCCTCAGCTCTTCAGCTCAAGGCTAGCGCTTTACCACTTGAGCCACAGCACCACTTCTGGCTTTTTTCTTTTTGCTTATGTGGTGCTGAGGAATCGAACCCAGGGCCTCTGGCATGCAAGGCATGCGCTCTACCACTGAGCCACCTTCCCAGCCCCTAACCTGCTAATTCTTAAATGGAAGTATAAAACGTGGATACAAAGTTAGGTTGGTGATTGGTTTAGAGCTGACTATTAAAAATTCCTGGTGGCTTACAATTATAATCCTAGCTACTCAGGAGGCTGAGATCTAAGGCTGGGGTTCAAAGCCAGTCACAGCAGGAAAATCTGTGAGACTCTTACCTCCAATTAACTAGCAAAAACCTGGACATGGGGCTGTGACTCAAGTGGTAGAATGCTAGCTTAGAATGAAAAAGCTGACATTGTACAGGCACTGAGTTCAAGCCCCAGTGCCAGTACACACACACACACACACACACACACACACACAACTACATACATTCCCAATGCTACAGGTAGATTTCATAAAGTCAAGAATGCTTGTTCTGGCATTCTACAGTAAAACTATTATAGAGACCTCTTAAAGAAAGGTTTCTTTATGACAAGGGATGAATTACCCATTTAAGTACAAGCTTGTTGTGACTGTGAAGGTTTTCATAGCTGTTTCAGTCGCAAACTAAAACAGTCTATTCTCTTTTATCACAATGTCTCTGATTTAGGTTTGCCACTGACATGGATTCAGAGTTGAGCCCCAGCATAATGCTAAGCCCCTGCTCCTGTTTGACATACTTACCCACATCTTCATGCTTACTTCAGTCCTTGCTTCACAAGCACATATAGGAAATGCTCACCAGCAATACTTGGATCAGTGTTCCCCTAGTTATTTCTTGGTTAGATGAGTCTAATTTTCCAGTAGCTTCCTTGGACATAGCAGATAGTTCATTATCCTTCAGAGCTGAAAGCCTCTCTTATCATTCCCTTATCCAGATCTGTAAGTTGGCTCTGGCTTCCCTTGACTCTGCTGGATGCCCTGTTAATCTCCATTCAGGAACAAAGACAGAAGCAGCGGCCTCCACGTAGGACACACTTCTCATGGCAGAGGTTGGCCCAAGCTTCTGCTTAGATGCGGGCTTGTATTTGCTTACATACCATTGACTAAAGCCATGGTTCCCAATGGTACTATGGAAGCATAGCAGAGAGAAGCATGGTCAGTACTCAGTACTTACAGGAAAGAGAAATGCGATTTTAGCATTTGCTTCAGTGCAAAGTAAATCTCCAAGTAGGAGTCTTTATTTAGCAGATATTTCAATTACTAGACCACAGAACACTTTTCTGGAGGTCTATCCCTTAGGGCTCAAGTTCCCTGGAGAACACTTTGGGAAATGGTACACGGATCCAACTTTCAAGTTAGAACTGATCTTAGAAGTAATATTTCTTTGGAAGTCTGAATAAATGAACAGATAGAGTTTTAACACTCAGGTTTCAGTGAGTGGGAATCAGACATTGAAACCTTTCCACGTCAGCAAGTTCTTTGCCCCTGCGTTAGCTAACACCTCAGCATCCCCAGAGAGCTGAGATTTGAAAACTAATCCTTGAGTTCACATGATTTCTTGTGGACTATCAGTGATCTCCTTATCTCGGCCCCCTCCAACCAGATTTACCCCCGCTCAAATATTCTGTTGTTACAAAATTATTATTTGTTGCATGTGCCAGTGTCTCACACCTATAACCTTTGCTACTCAGGAGGCTGAGATATGAGGATGGCAGTTGGGAGCTAGCCCAGGCATGAAAGTCTGTGAGACTCTTAACTCCAATAAATTACTCAGAAAAAGCCAAAGTGATATTGTGTGGCTCAAGTGGTAGAGCACTAGCCTTGAGTAAAGAAGTTCGGGGGTGGGGAGGAGGCTGGGAAGGGATGAGAAGGGGAAACAAAGGAGGAGGCTACAATGCTTGATAAGAAATGCACTCATTATCTTGCCCATGTAATTGTAACCCATTTAATCTTAGTAAGATTCTCATCAGTCAGAACTTTATTCTTTTCAAGAATGAATAATATTCCATTGTATAATACCATATTTTGTGTAATCTTATGGACTTTCTTTACCAGGCTGGCTTTGAACTGCAATCCTCAGGTCTCAGCCTTCTGAGTAGCTAGGATTACAGATGTGAACCACCAGCACCTGGCTAGCTCTTTAGTCTTCAAGTCCTGACACTCAGTTTGGAGGAGCTATGAGTAAAAAAGGCCAATGACAAAAGTTCTAGTGTAAAACTTTACTGTTTACTTTCTTTCCCTTTTTACTCAGGTGTGATGTTTCTCTGGAATCCAGCTCAGCTCTTAGGATCACCTAAGATGGGAGGGGGGGGGGGGAAGGAAGGATGGATGATGGAGAGCCTCTGGTGGGCAAAATCATAATACAACTGAATTTTGTTCTCTTTCTCTGTCTCTCTCTCTGTCTTTGTCTCTGTCTCTGTCTCTCTCTCTCTCATAATAATTGGCTGTTTGCTGTTGTGGGATTGAAAGCATTGCAATTGAATGACAGTTGTTTAATATTCCAATTACATGAACTTTCTGTGTTATGGTTTGGTTATTTGATGTATTCGATTTCATAATGTGATTGAATTTGTAAGTAAGAGCCATGTTTATTAATGGAGATTGACATGATTGTACTAAGAGTTTATGTTAAACCAACTACAGCATAAGAGAAATCTAGGATGAGTGTTAGGGGAGACTGGAGCCCTTGTGGCCAAAGTCCTTTCAGTTTATATTGCACAAGAAACTTTCCTGGGGATGAAATGCACATTTTTCACTCATTTGGACTTATGGTGTGCTGATGGATGTGAGATGAGAGAAGGTTGAGCCCCAAATAGGAGGTTGCAGAAATTGCTGGTGTGTGTGTGTGTGTGTGTGTGTGTGTGTGTGTGTGTGTGTGTGTGTTAATGCCAGTACTGGGGCAGGGCCTGGGCATCTTCCTTAACTTTATTGCTCAAATCTGGTGCTGTACTTCCTGCTTTTTGGTAGTTAGCTGGAGATAAGAGTCTCACAGACTTTTCTGTGCAGGCTAGATTCAAACCATGCTCCTTAAATCTCAGTCTCCTGAGTAGCTAGGATTATAGGCATGAGCCACCAGTACCTAGTTAGGAATTACTGCTTAAATTTTTTTCCCAAGGGAAAAACCACAGAAAAGCAGTTGAATAGTCTGATTTTATTATTGTTTTCTCTCACAATGCCTTGTTTACTCTGAGGATAAATACCATACTCATTAGCAGAAGTTTCAGGTTTAGATTTTCTCAAGGGAATAACTAAAATATGCTCATCCCAAGCTGGGTAACTTGATCTGGAGCTATTGTTCAGGATTGTTATGGATGAAAAAGGTTGTGACATCATGTTTGCTTCTGCACCTAGCTTAGCTCTGACTAAAACTGGCCTCACTCAAGAGTCTGACAAATTTTAATTTAGTGATGCTCGGATTGTCCTGGTCTCATTAGGTACTTTAGATAGATTTATGCAAAACTCCAGTGCAACAGTAAGATCCAAATAAATCAGAAAGCTACACTTATTTTCATCTTCTGGGAAATTATGATTTTAAATTAACAGAGAGTCTGTATGGTTAAAAATGATAAAGCAAGCAGATTGGTTCTACTGCTAACCAGATTTAAATTTTTATTGTGTATTAATTTTTAAATTTATGAATGCAATTAATTATGGAGATACTGAAATATAGAGCAGAAAAATTACCCATAATCCAACAACCTACAGCAGCCACATACTTTACTATATTGTAGTCCTTTCCATATTTAGCTATTTTCCTTTATATGTTTGTAATTATTGTAATTGTAGGACAATCTTTAATTGCAATTAAGGACAATTCTGCATCTTGCTCTTTTAGTTTAATAATCATGTGTTAAGATACTTTCCATGGTTCAACATTGTCTTCAGAGTCATGATTTCAAATGGTTTACTTGAAGGAAAGCATGTAATGGAGAACATTCTGATCATTTCCAGATTTTTGCTTTTGTTTTTGTGCCAGAACTGGGACTTGAACAGAAGGCGTAGGCACTGTTCTTTAGCTTTTGTACTCCAGGCTTATTACACTGTATCACTTGCGCCACAGCTCCACTACTAACTTTTTTTCTGAAGATAATAGTCTCACAGACTTTTCTAGCCAAGCTGCCTTTGAACCATGATTCTTAGATCTCAGCCTCCCGAGTAGCTAGGATTACAGAAGTGAGCCATCTGTACCTAGCTCACCTCCAGCTTTAACTAAACCATGGGTATTTGCAAGTTCACTATCCAAGATTCCAGCAATTCTAAAGGTCCATAGTGTAGAGCAATGAGACATTTTATTCAAGTATTCAGGATTCTGAGCCACAAGATTGGAGTCAAGGACATTAGCCAGCCAGTTCACAGAATCCTCAATATCAGGATCTTAACATAATTTGTTTATTCCCTCTTTGTTCCACACCATAATATATAAACACCCAATGAGAAATATTTTTGGGTCAGGTTTTCATAGGCGGAGCAAGTACTGGGCATCTATTCATGAAGTTACTGAGAAGGAAGACTCCGATTCTGCTTTCCACTTAAGAAGTTTGGGCAGGTCAGTGTCACCTAAGGAGGATGGGATTGATGTGTGGTGTGTTCAAGGTATTTGTTCACCTAGGCAATCTGTTGTTAGGAGTTTCTGCTGCAATTCCTGCTTCCCAGGCCTGAACACAAATGGGAACTGGTTGAAAAGGCAGAGCCTGTAGTCATGGGCAGGGGAGAGGCTTTGATGTAACAGGCATTGGCTTTGTCCAATAGGAATATAGAAACAGATGAGTAGGACAGAGATCTTTGTGGGTGATGATTAATTGGAAATGGACTTCTGAGCGGAAGTATCAGAGAATTTAGGGAATTGATTTGATAGAAGGCTGAGCAGAAGGCAGAGGATGAAGGTAAATAGAAGATAAATTAAGAAGAAAACTCCTCAGCCAGGCACCAGCAGCTTAGTTTGTTATCATAGCTATTCAGGAGGCTAAACTCTGAGGATCATAGTTTGAAACCAGCTTGGGCAGAAAAGTCTGTGAGACTCTTATCTTCAGTGAGCCGCCAAAAAGCTAGAAGTTGAGCTGTGGCTCTAATGGTAGAGCACTATCTTTGAGCAAAGAATCTAAGGGGCAATGCCCAGGCCCTGAGTTCAAATCCTGGTACTGGAATACATAGGCCCTCCCTGCTCCCCTCCCCCTCCTCCACACACAAGGAAAATAAAAAAGAAAATCCCTCATGAATGATAGGTTTAGGATCAAGTACTTAAGTATAAAAAAAGGGTAAGCCTAACTTAACTTCTTCGCATAGCTGTAGAGATGATTATTAAAGAATCACTGTGACCCTCTGTCTCCTGGAAGATAGCCAATGAGATTCGCAGAGCTGAAAGGAGTCTGTTTTAATCACCAGACTGAGTGTTCCCTGACACCGATACAGAACATGTAGAAAAATATTAGCATTTCCTATTCAAATAAATAGCATATAGTCTGGGGACACAGGGTTATCCAATTTTCCTTTGGAAAGATAACATTAAAAAAAAGCACAAAGTTTAAACAGTGAAAATATTTTGCACACTGTGACCAGCTGATCCAAACTGGAATAGTCCTTGTAGCATAGAGAACAAGTAGAGCATTGTCTCAAGGAGAAAAAGAAAAAAAGTAAAATGGCCTTTGATTCTCTAGATTTGTTCTGAACCAAATTCTGGGTAAGAATAGATAGATGTCACTTTGTTTTCTTTTTCTTGCTTTCCTTTTTTTCTTCTTCATTTTTTTAACCTCCTGTTTTGTGTGGCGCTATCTAAGTGGATGTTGAAGCAGCCTACATGTAAAGAAAGAGTACATTTTCTATATAAACAAACACAACTTAGCTCAGGGAGACAGGAAAGCAGTCTTGTCAACTCAAAAGGACCCAGCACATGGTAATTTCTGTAATTGAAGTCGCCCAGGGGTTCCAGGGCACAGGAACAATCCATAAAACAGGCCTGGGACCACACAAAAGCATACCCATGGCTCCAGGCAGGCATGTCTGAAAATAAGCAGACCTTAAGGAGTAGGAAGTAGCCAGGCTAGTATCAATTGTTCTTCATAAAGACCCCTTTTAAAATTAAAGTTTTTTCTAAGTTTCTTCCAGGTAAAATGGTTGTCTAGGAGATCTGAAGACAGTGATACCCAAGCAATGCAGGGAGGGAGCCCAAAAGGCTGATTGAGGTCATGACCTTGACACTTAATTTTCAGTCTCAAGGTCTTTTGTATACATCATTGGTTTACAGTCTCAAGTTTGGTATTTCAGTACAATTTGTATCTATTGAGAATTTACTACACTGTAGGCACAGAACTGTTTTTTTTTAAAAATATTCTCTTATTGAGTTTTTCAAATTCAACGTCTACTTCTTTCAAGAAAAGTAATAGCTGAAAAGAGGATGGTGGGAGAGTTGTGAAATCTATTTTAGACTCAGCTGCCTTTGAGAGTTCTTTTCCACAATCCAGGATGTTAGCTTGCCTTCCTATTAGAAAATGTTTGACTATCTAATATCTCTAAGTAACTGTAAGGGGTGCAGCCAGATGATGATGCCAGGGCTCTGTCCTTGAGCATTTTGTTCAAGGTTAGCATTCTACCACTTGAGTCACAGCTCTACTTCTGGCTTTTGGTGGGTAATTGGAGATAGGAGTCTGTCTTACTGCCTTTTCTGCCCTGCGCTGGCTTTAAACTCTGATCCTCTGATTTGAACCTCCTGAGCAGCTAGGATTACAGGTATGAGCCTCCAGCCCCCGGGTGATACATTTTAAAATGTACGTCTACCTTCCATCTTTATAGGTTTATTCTAATTCCAGATGAAGTACTGGTGGGGACCAGAGTCCAGCCTCCAAGGGCTGTTGGAACATAGGGAAGGGAGGAGAGACCCTGACGTCTCTCTATGGGGGTGGCCATTCAACCTCTCATACATGGAAGCCAACATTTCCTTTTGTGTAAGTGGCAGCTTTGACTGGCTACAAGGAGAGCCTCAGTTTGTTTAATTTGGAATAAAGTTTTATGAGTTAATCTCTAGTGAGGGAAAGCAGCAGTAAACATACTGATCATTATTCTAAGTGTTTCTACATTCTTTCTCATGCATGAACGAAGAAAAGAATGTCAAGCCCTCTCCCCACCAAAGAAGAAAAAAAAATCTCAGAGAGGCTTGGTGCTCAATGTGTGTGTGTGTGTGTGTGTGTGTGTGTGTGTGTGTGATTTTGTTTGGACCAAACCATCTGGTGTGCAACATATCCCAGGAGGATGAAGGCAAACATTTACCCGGAGGTTCACATGCCCTGCTGTGTATACATATATTTGTAGAAGACTCTTATGTTTCTAGAAAGTACAGATAAACATAGATCTCTCTCTCTCTCTGCATTTATTAACACAGCCCAGTCTTTTGCAGACCAAATTGTTATTTATCTTAGTGGGCCTTACAAACTCAGGAGGGTTACAATTCCAGACTCTCTCTCTCTCTCTCTCTCTCTCTCTCACACACACACACACACACACATACACACACACATACACATAACCTGGAAATGATCAGTGTTGGATCTGAGAACAATGCTATCTTTCCTCCTCAAGCTTAATAATATGGGTGAAAAATTCAGTGAGATTGAGATATGATGGTGTGCTGAAAAGTGGATTAAATCTCGATTACATCACAACATAAATAATACCTTAACTAAAAAATGTTAAAAGTGAGCTTGAAATGGTCTTAAAAATAAAAGAGGCAATTTACCTGATTTATTAAGGGGAAAGGAAAAAAGTAGCTCAGTGTGTGTTCTGCAGATTTCATGTTTAATGGGACAGACTTTTAGGGAAACGGCTGGGGATTTGAGAAAACTAAACCCAAAGCCTATAGCATGTTGGCTGGATTTTTAAGAAAGAGGAAAGGAGAAAAATGCCCATCAGCCAAACTGCCAACCAACCAACCAACCAACCAAATACTGTGAATCCAAGCACTGGAGATTTGGTTATTGTTTCTGAAAGAGGTTCTAGCTCTCAAAAGACCATTTAATCAGGGAGCACTTAAACTTCAAAAGTGGAAAGGGCATTTGTTAGGAGGCCAGAGTGAGATTTTAGAAGAATGTTCCTTATAATTGGGACCCCTGCCATTCTCATTCATGTCTTTGTATTGTTGGAAATTCTTCTGCAAGATCCAAATAAGATTGTATATATGTATGCATGCATGCGTGTATGTGTGTATATGTGTATGTGTATACGTCAAAAGTGGGGCTAAAACCCAAGGACTTGGGCCCTTGTTTGGCCTTTTTACCCAACACTGGTACTCTACTACTTGAGCTATACCTCCCCTTTTGGCTTTTTGCAGGTAGTTGGCAATAAGTGTCTCAGGCCTTTTCTGGATTACAGGCATGAGCCACCAGTGCCTGGCCAGTTTGGGGCCTTTTAAGTACTCATTGCTACTTAAATATTTTGCATCATAGTCTTTCTGGAAAGTTTAGCATGTATGTTCTTCCTTTGAGAGCCTCTCATTTTCGTTTAAAAAAGAGACACTATGAAGTTTCCTTACTGGGATGTAGAATGACGTGGTGGCCCTGGGGCCATGTTTCTTGTGGTTCATGTGTCCCTGAGCAGAAGATACCATCTCTTGATGCCTAGATTCCCTATTTAATAAACTGGGAGCTTCTCTTTAAGGGTCTTTCCAGCTCCAAGGTCATGGTTCTCAGTGGACCAGAAATCTAGCTTCTTGGTCACAAAGCTTAGTGGGACATGGGGGAATAGCTTGCAAAGGCCATTTGGCAAGATCTTATGTGTTCTACAAAGAACTTGAGGCTGGCCCTCTCTATTCACTTTGATATGTGATAATTCTTCAGGCTTTCAGGGGCCATGGACTGTCTTGCTTACCAACATAGGCTCAGAATGCCTGGCACAGTGTAGATAACCACAGCTGATTTATGAAATCCATCAAATGAAAGGATGAATTATATAACCAGAGACTTCTAGGAGCAATTCACTTCTGAGAGTCTAGTTTTCTCATTTGCATGGTAGAAAACTACAGGTAGTCAGTAAGCATGGATTTTGTCGGAGGGGAAGGTAGACACCCAGAATACTACAAGAACTAGCAGAATGGTTGTTTGAAAGATGAAAACATTTTTATCTGTCTATAATACTGATGGTAGAATCTGTACTGCTATGCCACATGCCAAGTGTGCTGGCTTTGACTCTGCACATTGATGAGGAGGTTAGCAAGTCTCCAATTGTCTGTGGTAGAGAAGCAGTGTCACCCAGACTAATCAGACATATGAAGGACATAGGTGGCCAACTTGGGGCCTCTTCATAAGATACCAGTCCCATGTCTGTGTGTGTGTGTGTGTGTGTGTGTGTGTGTGTGTTCTGGCACTGGGGTTGAACTCAGGGCCTGGGCACTGTCCTTAAGCTTTTTTGCTCAAAGCTAGCACTCTACCACTTGAACCACAGCTTCACTTCTGGGTTTTTGGTGGCTAACTGGAGATAAGAGCTTCATAATTTTTCCTGCTCAGGCTGGTTTTTAATGGTGATCCTCAGATCTCAGCCTCAGGAATATCTAGGATTACAGACACATGAACAACTAGCATACAAGTTTTTTGTTTTGTTTTGTTTTTAATATAGGGTCTGAGCATCGTCCCTGAGAATTTTCACTTACAACTTGAGCCACAGCCTGACTTCTGGCTTTTTGGTATTTAATTGAACACGAGAGTCTCCAAGACTTTCCTGCACCAGCTGGCTTTGAACCTTGATCCTCAGAAGTCAGCCTCCTGAGTAGCAGGATTCAGGTTTTAACAACTGGTGCTCAGCAGTCATAAGTTTTTATGTTACTATACTATGGCCCAGTACACATACCCTCAACAGAAAATTAACATTTCATGATAAGATGTATATCTCCTTACATTTTATAATATATGCTGTTATTTATGATATTTAATGGTTCATATATTACATGAAGTTAATTTCATTACAGATACTCATCTTGGAGAGCATAATCTGGGATATGTTTTAACGTGGCCTGATATTTCATTGAAATCGTTTTATTGAAATATTAGTTTATATCATAGAATCCAACTATTTAAAGTGTAAGATTCAATGACTTTTGGTGTATTTACAGATATGTTCAATCATGTTTAAATCAGTTTTAGGATATATTTATCACTTTCAAAAGAAACCCTTATTCTTTGACTGTCTCACCCCACCTCCTGTCCTTAGATCCATTTCCTGTCTATATGGAGTTGTCTACTTTATAGATTTCATATGAATGGACTAAAGCTGTCTATGAGCTTCTATAAGTATCTTTTTTTTTTTAAATTGGCTGTGGGGCTTGAACTCTGGGCCTGGGCGCTGTCCTCAGCTCTTCAGCTCAAGGTGATCATTCTATCACTTGAGCCACAGCAACACTTCTGGTTTTCTGAGCCGTGTATTGGAGATAAGAGTTTCATGAACTTTCATGCCTGGGCTGGCTTTGAATCACGATCCTCAGATCTCAGCCTCCTGAGTAGCTAGGATTACAGGCATGAACCATGGGCACCTGGCCTATAATTACCTTTTATCACTTAGCAAAAATTTTAAGGTGGGTTTACATTGTAAGCTATATCAGTATTTTATCACTTTTGATGGCTAACTAAAAATGAGAATATGTAGAACAATGTAGTCTTCTAGTACATAGATTAAGCCACTATTTGTTTATCTGTTTATTTGGGCCTTTCATTTTCATTTATATTATAGGCCATCTGATCTCTTCAAATTAACTTATTTTCAGGAGCTCCTGGTGCTCCTTTAGGTGAGAACACTTCCTGGTCCCATCTGTAACCTCACTTTCCACTTATATAGTCTTGATTTTCCTTTGTTCTCACCATTGGGTGGAAGTGTGCAGAGAAGCACTTGCTGTGAATTACATGAAGCCTACAATGCTCACTTCCTTCTTCACTAGTGATGATTGTGATGGGGGCAATTGCAGAAGCAAGGAATGTACCCATCCACTGGTCAGGGCCCATGGAAGGCACCATTTGGAATGTCTTTTCCTGTGCTTTAAAGAGTCCACAATGCCACTTGGGCTGACGTATATGTGCTATGCTCCACAACCATTTCAGATGAGGTCTCTACCCAATGTTACCGCTCCCAGCTTTTCACCTTGCTTTTATAAGGCTCTTCAGATTCTCCAAAATCGAGGACAAACTGCTAAGCTGCAACTCAAGTCACTTTTAGGGTCAAGATTATTAGTTTAAAAAATCTCCTTTCATGTTTCTAAATGGAAACATAAATGTGTACAAATCCCTAGGTAGGAGACCATGGGTGGATCCTCATTCTCCAAGGATCTTACAGCCCTGAATAGACAGTTTGATTTAATGCTCATTAAAAAGTCACCTTTGGCATGGCCTGATTTCTGGAATTTTTCTGGGCTATTGAAGCCATGCCATTCTTCATTTTCCTGGCCTTGCGTCTGACATTCCACACGACACGGCTGTGTCTGCCTCCTCTGTGTCTAAAATGTTTTTTTTTGGCATTTTCATGGAGGTTTTCTAATCTGTAGTTCTTTTTCCACACGTTCAGAGAGGAAAAGCTGATGCTCAGAGCCAGGGAGGAGAGGAAATGGCATTGTGCAGAGGGAAGCCAGGCTTCCCAACTTGACACCAGTGATCGGAGATCAGCAGACGTCCTCACACTGAGATGGCTGACCCCTTTCTAGGCAGTAGTGCACATCTGTACCACACTGAGGAATGTGGAGAAGTGGGGAGACCTCACTTTCCCAAGCAGTCAGTCATATAGGTTGCTCCGAGGAAGGCAGCAGAGCATAAGTTTTATCATCAAGATCTGAGTGTTTGGAAAACATTCACTAAATGCATTTAACAGATACTCGCTGAGTACATAAGATGTGTCAGGCATGGAGGTCAAAGTGAGAATGTTTTTATCCTGTGGAGTGTCCCTATTTCTAAGCAAGTACATTATGATAGCAGGCAGAGGTAAGGCTTCTCAGGTAGACCTGTAGTGAGATGCTTGATAGATCACAGAGTCTATCACAGAGTGATGACGTGATACTTAAGCAGAGATCTGACTGAAGCTTCATGGGTAAACTTCTGAGCTGTGTAGTCCAGGATGGGGGGGGCAGTTTGCATATGCAAAGGTCCTGAAGGAGGTGTTATCTTGGCATGATAAATGAGCAGCAAGAAGACCCTGTCATTGGCACCAGCTGAGGAAGGAATTGACTAAGTGTGGTCACAAAGGTACAGTGGTAGTGACCACTGAACATCTTTCTCTTTTTTTTTTTCTGCTAAGAGAATGAATGGTAATAAAAACAGAAGCAAAGCAGAATGGGACTCAGACATGTAAATGGAAGACAGTGAGAACATTGCTTTCCACCTAGACAACTGATTAGACAACATAAATTTATGTGCATCTTTAAAGATCCGGATTATCACTCTAAATACAAGGGATAAGGTGCAGAATCTCAAAGAAGCAATATTTTCATGAATTACTTCCAAACAAAGGAGCCAGGCAGGAAGCTCTGGGGGTGCAGGATGGTATGTTGTGGGTTTGGAAGAAGACAGCGGACATCTTGATTTTCTTTTAAAAAATCTCATTCTTTGTCTTTTCCTTCCTTCTCTGAACTTCTCTTTTCCCTTCCCCTCTCTTCCCTCATCTCCTTTCTTCCCCAACCCCACTCCATCTTTCTTCTTCTGTTCTAAGTGTACTAACTTGCTTGGGAAGAGATAGATTTTGGACTAGAATGACCAGGATTTGAATTTTAGATTTGTTACTTTCTGATTTTGCTGTCCTATAGAACGTACCCTCTATATGCCTTATGTTTTTCATTAGCAAGATGAAAAAATATACTATTACCTACCAGAGAGAGAGAGAGTTCTGATGATTAAAAGTATTAATGTAAAAGTAAAGTACTTAGAAGGGATGGTGGCATACTGTTGTTCAATTGTTTAACACTATTTGCCTAATGTCTTGTTGAGATTACAATTTCTAAGCAAATAAGGGTGAAATATACTTAGGTAATAAATATGATATACACAGATGAAGTGGTGATGAAAACAATCTGGAGATCTCTTCCTGAAGTGATGAGAATGATTTTTCACCCAACATCCATGGCATCAGGTTCTGATGACCCTGGTTTTATGCAAGTGGAAGAGGTTTTAGTATCCACAATAGAGAGAAACACATTTGATATGCATCCAGTTTCTTTCTGATTCTTCCTAATCAGTGTGTTCTCTGTGGCTGGGCTTCAAAGATCAGGATTGAAGTGAGAAGGCAGAAAGCCCTCAGAGCCGTAGAATGCAGATTCTTCTGGAGAAATGTTTTTCCACGCTTGGATGATAGATACATAGATTGGCTTTGTGAAAATCAAGAAGACCCTGGAGACACTTCAACTAAGGAGTCCTCCTTTTCCTTCTCCCTGGAAGTGTTGGGAAAAAGAAGAAAGGAGAAAAATGAGGTCTTTG
Organism: Dipodomys ordii; assembly: GCF_000151885.1. Classification (NCBI taxonomy): domain Eukaryota; kingdom Metazoa; phylum Chordata; class Mammalia; order Rodentia; family Heteromyidae; genus Dipodomys; species Dipodomys ordii. Next base: position 8,483,203 of record NW_012267292.1, read on the forward strand.
ATTGAAGAGATAATTGCTAAATAGTCTCATTTTCTTAGGTCAGCTACCACTATCAGTGCTTCAAATTGAAATAGCCTCTGTAACCCTCTATTTGCCAGGCTGAGACCTTAGCATAGAATTAGTGTGTCACTTTTTAGCTAATATTGTATCACACAGTGAATAGAGAAGCTGATTCAAATTGGACCAAAAAAAAATGGAGTGTGCCTGTGAGCTTCTCACTTCTAGGAAAGTCTGTGCGAGTTACTAAACCGCTAGATCCTGCCTACACTGCCACTAGGGTACCTCTGACCATGAGTATAAATTCTTATATGGTGTCAATTAAGAATTGATTTTTTTTTCAGCTGGATACTCACATCTGTAGTCCTAGCTACTCAGGAGACTGAGGGTCTCAGTTTGAAACCAACTTGGGCAAGAAAGTCCCTGAGATTCTTATCTCCAATTAATTATCAAAAAGCCAGAAGTGGATGTGTAGCTCAAGTGGTAGAGCACTAACCTTGAGCCAGAAAACTCAGGGACAGTGTCCATGCCCTGAGTTAAAACCCCAGGACTAGCCCCAAAAATATTTTTGTAGCATTCTAGTGCAATTTAGTAATATTACCGGCATGACAGTAAGCATATTAAGGGGGGGAATATTCTAGAATCTGGGACCCCATTCTAGTTTTGAAGGGGCTTCTGCTGTTCCTCAAAGCAGAATGTATTGAATTTTGGAATGGTGGGATTGATTGTTCAGACATACTAACCAGAGCTTTAACATTTTATGGGGAATAATAGCAAAATTGGTATAGAGAAAAATCATAATGTCCAATTTGTCTTTTAAAAGGAAGCTGAGGGAGTTTCCAATGAACTTTCAGCAACTTTCGATCGCCATCCTGTTGGAGAAAGGGTACTGGGTATATGTTTCCTTCCCCTCTTAAGGAAGGGATATGTTTTGAAAGATCGCCAACTCCTGATGGAAAAATCTAAATAAGGAACGTTAAATGAAGAACTTTTGTTTTGCTTTGTTTTTGTGACATTTCAGAGTGCTCTTTCTTCTGCATCCCGGCACATTTCTCTTCTCAGAGATCCCACATCATGTCTTTATTTTGTACGTTTTGTGCAAACAGCTATCTTTTTCACTTTCCTGCCCCATCAGGTTTAACTTCCTCTTGTTTTATTTTTGTTCTAATATTTCCATTTGGTGATCACTGACACAGGAAAGAATAGAATTGTAGCATGAAGGTGATTTTTCTTCTACCTAAATAAATCATTAAGGACAATGGAAAGAAGAACAAATGTGTTTTTCAGGAGCCAGGATTCTAGCCTTCTTTCTATCAGCTTATTGCAGACAGCATGTGTACAATTCACTTTTGACTGAATCATAATAAATATGAGACAATATGGTATAAACCACTTTTAAGATGCAATGCTCACCAATAAATTCCACTTAAAGCCTTAAATCAAATTGGTGCAAATGCAAAAATTATGTAAATCTAGTGGTACCTTCTCCTGACCCTGTGGAGGACTCCCCATATCTTGACTCAATAAGCTGTTCTTCCCTAATGAGCTGGCAGTTATTCTTACCAAGAGAATACAATGGGAGAGCTGAAAAGTTGGGAAGTGGAACCATGATTCAGGGACCACCAGGGTCCTTAAGAAGATTAATTTGTATGAGGTACCTGAAAAGTTGGAAAAATCTCAATGTATTTCTGAATACACATATTCATTTTGAGCTGATTTCTGTTCCTCTTGTGCCCTGTAAAATTTCAAGGAATGTGGTTGAGGTCTGGAGATTTCCACAAAGAGATTAAGAGAGGCTATAAACTGAAGAAATAGTGGTTTTGTGTAACTGGTGGGCATGAAATATTTTCAGTACCAAGATGTCCTGATTTTCAGTATAGAAACAGAGTAAACACCTTGTAAACATTCAGTGACCATTTCAGTGAATGCTTTTTAATAACAAGCCTTGTGAGTTTAAGCCTAAATAGTTCCTGTATCTTTCTGTTTTTACAGGGAGGAACCAACAAGTCTGTTTTTATATTTATTTTATAAAGTAGTAGGCGAAGCAGCTACATTTTCTGTAGCTATCCAGGTCTGATTTTATGTTTTATTTAGGTACCAATATATTCTGAGTGTTCGACAAATACTTTTATTCAACCTTGGATTTCATCATCCTAACCAAGTACTTAACTTTCCCTTTGAAAGGTGTTGGGAAACATTTGAAATATTCTCTTGCCTCCCTCATTTCAAAGTGGGGAGAGGAGAAGTATTTCTTCCTGTCTTGAAGTCTAGAAACTCGGCCTTTTGGAAACTGTCTGGAGAGAAGTATGGAGTTTGTGTCTGGATGTTGCTTATTTCTTGTTCTAGGCAGGCTCCCGGTAGAAGAGGAGGAAGGAATGCTGGGAGCTGAGTCAGTCAGACAGGCTGTGTGGTGGCCTCACACCTGCTATGTAAGCAAAGTGGATGCGGGCAGATGTACTCTCCTTGAACATCTGTTCCTCCGTAATACAGACCACAGTGTCTACCTCTAGAGTAGCTGTTACGGCCAAACAAAGGCTTTTCGGAGTAGAATGTAAACCATAAACAGGTCTTTTATTTTCATCATCTAGTTATACAGTGGCCCAGTATCCCTGAGGGACAAATAACAAGGGAACAACCTTGAGTGACAGGATGATGGAAAGCTTAATGACTTCAGCACATTCTATTCCCTGCATCACAATTCCAAATATAATCATTAAGTGCTGTTTATATGATAAGGAGTAGTTTTTGTTCCTTTTTTTTTTCTTTGCTCGGGTAATAGGGCTTGAACTTAGAGCCTGGGTGCTGTCTCTTTGCTTTTTCATTCAGAACTGGTGCTCTACCATTTGAATCACAGCTCCATTTTTGGCTTTTTGGTGGCAATTGGAGATAAGAGTTTCACATACTTCCTTGCCTGGGTGGATTTTGAACCATGATCCTCAGCCTCCTGAGTAGCTAGGATGACAAAAGTTTGCCATGAATGCTCTTTTGGGGCAGTTTTAAGTGTTAATCAGTAGTATCTAAGTCTTCTATAAACTCTGCATTCAGTAACAGATAGCAGTGTTATAGTTCTAGAAATTTTAAGTTTTAATTTTAAAGGATAATAATTTATTGATATATAATATATTTATTGGTATATACCTATTTTAAGTGTACAAATAGATAATTTTGATATAGATATGTGAAACTATCATTACTGTCAAATAATGGACATGCTCATAACCCTCACAATTTCTTCATGCCCTGTCTTTTTTTTTTGTCAGTCATGGGGCCTGAACTCTGGGGCTGGGTGCTGTTCCTCAGCTCTTCAGCTCGAGGTGAATGCTCTACCATTGAACCACAGTGCCACTTCCAGCTTTTTCTGCTAATGTGGTGCTGAGGAATCGAATCAGGGCCTCATGCATGCAAGGCAAGCACAACCACTGAGCCACCTTCCCAGATCCCTGCCCTGTGTTTCTTAAAATATATTTTTATTTTTTAATTTTTGTCAGTCATGGGGCTTGAACTCTGGGCCTGGGTGCTGTCTGAGCCCTCTAGCTCAAGGCCAGTGCTCTACCACTTGAGCCACAGCGCCACTCTGGTTTTCTGGTGATTAATTGGAGGTGAATCTCATGGATTTTTCTGCTGGGGCTGTCTTTGAGCCATGATCCTCAGATCTCAGCCTCCTTAGTAGATACGATTATAGGCGTGAGCCACCGGTGCCCTGCTATACCCTGTCTTAAAAAAAATATATGTTACCTAGTAGTTGTACAAAGGGGTTACAATTCTATAAATCAGGTTATAATCAGAATACTTCTTGGCCAGTGTCACCTCTTCCTTAATTCTCCTCCATTTTCCCCCTTCTGTTCATATCCTCAAGCTGCGTAGTTCATTTTTTATATAAGGTACATTGACTATAGTGATTACATTTGCTCATCCTTCCTCCCTCCATTCCTAAGACCCCTTCCCCCCAGTTACTCCCTCCAAAACCCATTTCCATTTCTTAGTATTTATTTTGATAAACAGTACTTTAGTTGTTCAGAGGAATTATGCCTTTGGATTCTTTCCCTAAATACACCATTCTTTAGTCACTTTGGTTGGATGTAAATCCATTGAGTCTTGTATATTTTATCATGCATAGTTGTATTTTAGATCTAGCTTCCCCATATGAGAGAAAACATGTACCATTTGTCTTTCTGAGCCTGGTTTACTTCACTTAACATGATTTGTTCCATCCATTTCCCTGCAAATGACATAATATTATTCTTTCTAATGGATGAGTAAAATTCCATTGTATATATGTACCACATTTTCTTGATCCATTTATCCATTGCAGGGCCTCTGAGCTGTCGCCATAACTTGGCTATTGTGAATAGTGCAACAATGAACATGAATATGTGTTTTGACCATATCCTGAACTTGTAATGCTTTGGGTAGATATTCAACAGTGGTATTGCTGGATCAGAGGGTATTTCTATATTTTCAGACATCTCCCAACCACCTTCCAGAGTGGTTTTACTATATTGCATTCCCACCAAGAGTAATGGGGTTCCTTTGCCCCCTCCCCCACTTCCTCATCAGCATTTTTGTTTGAATTCTCCTTGTATGCCCCTTTCTTATCCAGCTCCTGGATGCCTCCTCCCCTCCTCTCATCTCCTCTTTACTCCCTTCCCTTCTCAGGCAACACTGATTGCTTTCTGTCCGTGAAAATTAGTTTATTTTTATATAGTTTTATATAAAATGGAAACATCTTAGCGTGGGCTGACAAATTCCCATAAGGACAGGGTGCATACAGAACTGAAATTATTTCTCTTAGTTTTAGAGACTGGAAGGGCCAAATCAAGATGTGTCAGTTTGTTCTGAGAGCAATTCTATTGGCTTGTAGGACACGGCCATCTTGCTGTGTGTTCATGTGAACATGTGCTCTCAGACTGAAAGTGTGTTCTCTAATGTCTGTATATTAGAACAAAAGTACCAGTCCCACGCAGATGGCCTGATTATGTATGTAATCCCAATTACCTCCCCAAAGCTCCAAATACCATCACAAGGTTTCAACAGATATGTTTTGGGAAGATACTAACATTCATTCAGAAAAGGAACAATACACTCTCTTGTAGGAAATATGCAAGGTTTGTTGTTGTTGGTTTTGAGTTAGCTTCTTTGAATCAAAATATTTTGAACCTCCCCTATAGTCTTGCTTATGAACATATTACAACTATGTACCAATTCACTTACTGATGGACATTTGCGTTGTTTCTGGTATTTGGTTTTAACAAATAAAGTTGTTATTAATATTTGCTACAAGCCTGTGTTTTTTTTTTATTGTGAAAATGCCATACAGAGGGGTTACAATTACATGGGCAAGATAATTCGTACATTTCTTATCAAGCATTGTTGCCTCCTCCTTTGTTTCCCTTTCCCATCCAAGCCTGTGTTTTTAATGCTTGCTTTGCTTTTGCATAAAATTTAAGGCTGGAATTCTGTGGTTGTTTCTAAAATCTATAGTTGCTAAATTGTTTTTCAAAGTGTTTGGCACAATTTTACTTTTCCTTAGCTTTGTATGAGATTTTCAGTTGCTCTATATCTAATATATAGTTTGACTGGTCTTTAATTGTACCCATTCTAACAGATGTATAGTGATATCTCATATGGTTTGTTTTTCTTTCAATCTTTCAATTTCATATGTTGCACAAAGCTATATCATTTCTATTTTCTCATATTTTTCCTCTGTCATGCTTTAAAAAAATCTGTTATTGTAAATGTGATGTACAGAGGGTGACATAAGTCATGCGTACATTTCTTTTTAAATGGTATCATTTCTTCCCTTGTTTTCTCCCAGTTTTTTTCCCTCCTGACGCCTCTTCAAGTTGTATGGTTCATTTTCAACATCATGTCTAATGAGTATCACTGCTACATTTATTCACCCTTTGTCCTACCATTTCTATGCTCCTCCTTAACCTCCTCCAAACAGACAAACTTACGTATAAGACAAAAGGTACAGAAAACAAAAACTACTAATGGAGGAAAAAAAACATTTTAAGAATATTGATAAATAACATTGTTTATTTTTATCTCAAAACATTCTTTCTGCAGTGTTTTGTATATCTTGTACATTTGCCATATTTATTCCTAGTTCTGATTTTTTAGATGTTATTATAAATAGTATTGCTTTAAAATTAAAATTCCAACTAGTATAAAGCCGTGCTAGTATAAAGTTATTGTATGTTGATTTTTGTCCAGCAACCTTGGTAGGCTTATTTGTTAACGATAGTACCTTTTTGTACATTCCACTGGTTTTCTAATATAGATTTTTATGCTGTAAACTACAACAGAAAGATTTACTTCTTCCTTTCTTAACTGCATTTCTTTTATTTAATTTTCTTGTCTCATGGTATTGCCTACAGCCTCTAATAAAATGTTGAATAGAAATGAGAGATGACATTCCCTTATTTTTCCTGATATTTAGGAGGGAGCATTTAGTGTTTTGCCATTAAGTATGATGTTAGTTTTAGTTTTTTCATATATATAAATATATGACAAATATATTTTTGTCAACACAAGGGTTTGAAATCAAAGGCATGAGCTTGCTCTGCTGGTGTTTTATCATTTGTGCTACACCTTTTAATTTTATTCTTACTTTTATTTTTGTCAGTCGTGGGGCTTGAACTCAGGGCCTGGGCACTGACTTCCTCTGAGCTCTTGTGTTAGAGGCTAGCATGCTACCACTTTAAGCCACAGCACCACTTGTGGTTTTCTGGTGGTTAATTGGAGATAAGAGTCTCATGGAGGGGCTGGGAAGGTGGCTCAGTGGTAGAACGCTTGCCTTGCATGCTTGAGGCCCTGGGTTCGATTCCTCAGCACCACATAAGCAAAAAAAGAAAAAACTGGAAGTGGCGCTGTGGCTCAGGTGGTAGAGCGCTAGCCTTGAGCTGAAGAGCTGAGGGACAGTGCCCAGGCCCAGAGTTCAGGCCCCATGACCGGACCAAAAAAAAAAAAAAAGAGTCTCATGGACTTCCTGCCTTGGCTGGCTTTGAACCGTGATCCTCAGATCTCAGCCTCCTGAGTAGTTAGGATTATAAGTATGAGCCACCAGCACCTGATCAGATGCATTTTTTGAATTGAAGGAGCATCCATCTATTTCTCCATTCTAGTTTTATCTTTCCTGTAAATCAGAAATGGATATTGGATTTTATCAAATGGTTTTCTATATATTGACTATTTTTTTCTTAGTTTAGTATGGTAAATTTTATTGATTAATTTTCAAATATTAAACCAACTCTTTTAATCCCTAGAATAGACTTCACTTGGTCATGATGTATTTATGTACATTTATATTCAACATAAATATATACTATATTGCATTAGAATTCATATATCAAAGGTTTATTTAGAATTTTATTTATTTACTTATTTGCTTTTATGTCCAAGGCTAGCACTCACCACTATGACTTTTTTTGTGGTTAATTGGAGATTAAGTCTCACAGACTTTCCTGCCCTGCTGGCTTCAAACTGTGATCCTCAGATCTCAGCCTCCTGGGTAGCTAGGGTTATAGATGTGAGTCTCTGGCACCTGGCTATTGCTTAGCATTTTTGTTAACTATGTCCATATTTATGTCCATACTTATTTCTCTGTAGTTTTGTTTTCTTGTAATACTGTGGATTTTGTATTTATAACAAAGGCCTCTTAGAATGAGTTGGAAGAATGAGAGTCTTTAACTCCCATTCCTTGCATAGGGAAGAGGGTATGGTTCTCTTTTTCTATTTCTCCCTATTTTAACTCTATTAGACTAAAATAAATCCTTACTAAAACTAAAAAAAAAATTAGTTGGAAAAACTGTTTCACCTTCAAACTTAGGGTAGATTTTATATGGAATTTCCTATTTAAATATTTGTTAGAAGTAATTGCATCAGAGATGGAATTTTCTTTTCAGGGGAAGTTTTAAACTATAAATTCAATTTCCTTAATAGATATAATATTACCAAGTTATTTATTTCTTCTTGAATCAAAATTTTTCCATTGTTGACCTTATTGGCATAAAGTTACTTACAAATTTTTCCTTATTTTTGGTTGGTCGGGGGGCTTGAACTCTGGGCTTGGACACTGTCCCTGCACTCTTCAGCTCAAGGTGAGTGCTCTACCGCTTGAGCCTCAGTGCCACTTCTGGTTTTCTAGTGTTTTATTGGAGATAAGAGTCTCATGGTCTCTCCTGCCCAGGCTAGCTTTGAACTGTGATCCTCAGATCTCAGCCTCCTGAGTAGCTAGGATTACAGGCGAGACCTACCTGTGCCCGGCTTAAATTTTTCCTTTTGATCCTTTTGGAATCTGTACAATCTGTAATCTGATGTCACCAATCTCATTTGTTATACTGTTGTGGTTTTTTTCTCTTTATATTAGCTTAGTAGTCTAGCTAAGATATAATTAATTTTATCAACCTTCTAGAAGAACAATATTTTTGTTTTCATTGACTTTCTATATTGTTTGTTTCCTTCCTATTTCATCAGCTCTTGCTCTTATCTTTACTCTTTTTCTTCTGCTTACTTTGAAATTAAATTTCCTTTTTTAGTGTCTCCTGGTAGAAACTGGAAAGAGAAAGTTTTGGTTGTCGATCAAAGACCTTTCTAGATTCCAAATGTAACTAAGCATCTAGTGTTGCAAATTTCTCTCCACTTATTGCTTTAGGAGTAGCCCATAATTTTAATATGCTGTGTTGCCATTTTCATTCAGTTCAAAATACTTTAAAATTCCTTTTTGATTTCTTTTTGGACTCATAGGATATTTAAAAGTGTGTTACTGCTGGGTGCTGGTGGCTCAACTATTCAGGAGGCTGAGATCAGAAGATCTCAGTTCAAAGCCAACCTGGGCAGGAAAGGCTGTGAGACTCTTATCTCCAATAAACTACTCAGAAAACCAGAAATGGCGCTGTGGCTCAAGTGGTAGAACATTGTCCTTGAGCTGATAGAGCTGAGAGACAGCACTCAGGCCCCATGACTGACCAAAAAAAAAAAAAAAGTGTGTGTTATTAAGTTTTCAAAATTTCCAGGTTTTCCAGGTTTTTCAGAAATCTTTCTGTTATTGGTTTCTAATTTAATTTCATTGTGGCCAAACAATGCACTTTATAAGCTTTGAATTATTTTAATTCATTAAAACTCATGTTATGACTCAGAATATGATCTATATTGATAAATCTTTTGTATATATTTAAGAAAAACAAGTATAGTGTTTTTTGGATGGAATATTCTATACATATCAGTTAGGTAAAACTGATTGACAGTGTTGACTAAATCTTGTACACCATTGATAATTTTTTGCGTACTTTTTTTCTCAATTATTCAGACAAGTATATAGAAATCTCTTACTATTATTACAGACTTGTCATTTTTTTCTTGAATTTTCTGACCTCCAAAAAAGATATATTTCTGGTTTTTTTCCTTGTCATTGTTTTTTATTGTCAAAGTGATCTACAGAGAGGTTATAGTTACATAGGTAAGATAAGGTTAAAATGTTTTCTTACTTTTGCAGTTTTCAAGGTTTAGCTCTTGCCTATTTTTGTGAAATGTATCTCAAATTTTATATTTTGGGTGGCGTTGTAAAAGGAATTACATATTAAAACTCATTTCGACTATTTTGTGCTTATCTATAAGAATATAAGTAAAGTTTAAGCAAATATAGAGGAAATTGTAAAATGTTACATCTCAATCTGCTGTAGTTGATGGGGCAGCTTTTAGATAAAGGAATGAAATAAGGTAAAGAGAGAAATTTAATTTAAATGAACTTTACACATACTGCTTTTGGTACTTGAAACCTCATGCAGTTCTAACTGACAATGTTGTTATTTCTATAATAATGTTCCTTTCAGATCTACTGAGCTGGAGTTGAGAGAAAGCACCAGTATTAAAGAGACTGCTGAGATCTGATCTTGACTCCAGGTATGCAAACAACCTTTTGTTGGCTGTCTTACTCTGTCCAAATTTGGTTCTTTAAAGACAGCTTTGTTTCTTGGCTAAGCCTGAGAAATCAAAGTAAGTGAAACCGAATCTGTGATATCTTAGTGTTCAGATACACATGGAGATAGAGTTATGACTTTACAGACATTGCTAGATACTAAATGTTACAACTTCCCTTCTCCTTTGTTGCCTTCAGTACCTTCAGTGGTATTGGTGTGTGTGTGTGTGTGTGTATGTGTGTGTGATTGTCTAAATGAAGTCATTATGTGTTGCTTTTGCTATTTGACATACAAACTCCATCAATTTAACTGAGTGTTGTTATCTAATAATGTTTCTATCTAATAATAGTCCCATAATAAAAATTAATTTGTGTGATTTGTGTTTGTATGAGTGAATATGATCAACAACAAGACATAAGCTAATCATGACAGCTTGTTACCCCTGACAGCCACTCACTTACTTTTTTCTTTTTGGTCATGGGCTTGAACTCAGGGCCTGGGCACTGCCCCTTAGTTATTTGCTCAAGGCTAGTGCTATACCACTTTGTCCACAGGATCACTTCCATTTTTCTGGTGGTTGACTAGCGGTAAGAGTTTCACAGATTTTCCTGCCTAAGGCTGGCTTTGAACTGTGATCCTCAGATCTCAGCTTTTTGAGTAGCTAGGATTACAGGCTTGAGCCACTAGCACCCAGGTGAAACTCACTTTCTCACTCAGTCTCTTTCGGTTTTGTTCTTGTGGAATACTTCTGGTTAATGAGACATAAGAAGATATATAAGGGCAAACATTTAGTTTCCAGGTATGAAGTCAAATATGTTTTGAAGGAAACCTTTTGACAATCCTGTTCCTTTTTAATTGGCAAGATGGTCTGATATTAGTGTGCATGATAATGTAGCATGGTTGTCATCTTGAAACCATAAGGTAATTAATAAGATGATAAAAAGCTGCCATGATGAAGATAGCAAAAACCGTAGGTTCTTAAGAATAAAACTGAGCTTCTGAAATAGTATTGAATTTACCCACGCATCATATTTATATTTTGAGGAGCACAGTTGGTCAGATTTTGAGTTATTGGTTGGTAAACTCATTGGCTACTGTAACACAGTGTTCAAATGGGACCAAGTGAATTGAGGGCAGGAGAGATTACAGAAAGCCTTTACAGAGTTACCAAGGGTGAATGGTTCAGTGGGAAAGAAATTTCTGTTATAAGGAGTAGCATATGCATGGATCCAGAGATACAGAATTGTACTGAGTGTTTTGTGAGTGGTCTGGTTAAGGACAATGGTTCTTGGTAGAACCCATCTCTGAAACAATTTGGAAATGTCAGTGTACTTAGAAGGGGAGTCTACTGTTTACTGGATAAGAAGTTAATCCTCTTGCAGTGGGAGGATCATGAAATTAATATAGATGTCAAGCTGGAAGCCCAGGTGACAGTATAATTGGGCTGTCCTGAACAGAATATCCTTTGGGGTTAAGAAGTGTTCCCTTCTTCAGATATTGAAGAAGAAAAGAGTGATTTTACTTCTTGGGGGAGAGATTGCATCCACGCTTAATAGGGACTAGAGGTCCTCCTGACTGTCATTCTTAAGTATCATTAGAATTGTTTCAAATATTTCACTTTCTCATTCAGAAATAGGATTTATCTCTGAAATTTCTAGTAGTTTGAGAGACTTTTGGTTTCTTTTGCCATTTGCCATTTATCTGTTCATAGATAACAAACTGTTCATTTCAAGCTCAAATTTTGATAGTATTTGCTTTGCAGGTCAAGTGTGCCTTAGGGCACAAAACTTTTGCTCCTTTATAAAAGGAAGTCACTATTCAGGAGGCTGAGATCTGAGGATCACGGTTGGAAGTCAGGCTGGGCAGGAAAGTCCATGAGACTTTTATCTCCAATAAAATAGTAAAAGAAAAAAAGCTGAAAGTAGAGTTGTGGCTCAAATGGTAGAATGCTAGCCTTGACTAAAAGAAGCTCAGGGATAGTGCCCACACCCTGAGTTCACACCTAAGTACCAGCACAATAAAGCAAAAGAAAAGAAAAAGAAGAAAGTCCTGCTTATGAAGAATTCCTCATATAATCATATAAAAGTCTCAGTGAGAAGATCACTGAACCCTTTCCAAAATCCATAAAATTCTTACAGCTTTGGTAAAGAAAAAATTTTTTTCTTATGGAAATATCACACCTCACACTCCTCTGTACAGAATTAAGTAGAAATAATCATTTGGAAGAAATGTACTGTGGAGTAGGCTGTGTGGGTGGGAGAGAAAGGGAGGGAGGGACATAGTGAAAGGAGTAAAAGCAGTTTTTTCCATCAGGTTCTAGTAGTAACTATAACAGGGGATTGTATTTTAATTTTTTTTTTCAGTTGTGGGGCTTGAACTCTGGGCCTGGGTGCTGCCCTCAGCTCTTCAGCTCGAGGCGAGCACTTTACCACTTGAGCCACAGCGCCGCTTCCGTATTTTTAATTTTTTTCTGTTAAAATTTTGGTGTGATCGTCCCTGAGGGCTACTTTTATTCTGTCTGTTTAGAAACAGGTGAATGTGTTAACTAATGAGTATTGGCATAAGAAGACACCCATAGGCTGGGTGATTAGAATACTCAGTTAATTTTGTTTTACACTTGAATTTATTCAATGTCTTTTTGAAAGTGCTCTCAAAGAGAAGTTGCTTAACTTTCTTTTTTTCTTTTATTTTTTATTGTGAAAATACTGTACAGAGGAGTTAAAATTACATGGGCAAGATAATGAGTACATTTCTTATCAAGCATTGTAGCCTCCTCCTTTGTTTCCCCTTCCCATCCCTTCCCATCCTCCCTCCCCCCCCCCCACCAAAGTTGTAATGTTTGCTTTCCACATAAGGACTTGTACATCTCATTGTTGCAATGGGTCCACCTGTATCCCTATTTAAACGATTTGAGAAGTTGCTTAACTTTCTAAGGAAAAGTTGGGCCTTCTCATGTTACCTGAAGATGGCTTTCCTTTGCAAACAGATTTTTTTCTTGATATGGGCCTTCCATATTTTAATGAAAAGCTTATTATAATTGTGATTTTTAAACTTCATTGTGAGTAGCCTTTGAGGTATTCCTTGTTTAGTTTTGGGATCTCTTCGGTTAAATTGAAATTTATTTCAGTACATGATACAAAACTGCATTCAGCATGTCATTGAAAGGTTCTACCATATAGCTGACTACATTGAAGTGTAGGACAGGTCCAATCCCATCAATAGTTATTTAACAGCCATTTAAGGTGTTCTCTCCATTAGGATTTATCTTGAATGTTCTTAAAATGTCTGCATAACTTGCACTTAAAGCTGAACAGACCACATATGTCTAGATAGGAGAGAATCCTTCTGTGCCATGAGAACAAGGATGGCTGTGAGAAGATCGAAAGAACCTGTTGCTTGTTCTCATTCTTTGAGAGTGGTGACAGTAGCTTCACCATGTATTACTAACCCACATTGTACAGCACAAAGTCAAGATTGTCAATGGTCAGAACACTTATTCTCCATTGCCAAAGGATACACTGTAGTCTCAGTTTGAATGTATTGCACACACTCTTTTTTCTCCTAAAAAATCTTAATTGAAAGCTCATTTTAATTACAGGTGGTTTATCTCCTTGGAGAACACATGTTCTGCAGAATCTCAATACTGTGAACATGTGGCTTCAGACTATGGTGGGTTTTTGGGAAAGAGCCAGGAATGTTGTTTCTGGGGAAGAAATGTCAGCATTTTTCTTGTGGAACTTTAATTGGAAATAGGATGGCGGTTGAGCCTAGAGAAGAGATCAAAATGAAACAAGCTGGTGTTTTCATCCTCGTCCCTTAATGGTCCATAATCCTGGTCATAAAAACCCACCACTTAAACTTTGGCAGTCTTACTTTCCCAGGAAGCTTTATTACTAAGTATTAGCTGAAGTTAAGGCATAGCTTCTCCAAGTCAAGTTTGAGCGGAGGCCATGATGAAGAGAATGTGTTTGTGGGCAAGTCTGGGCTCCCCAACAGGCCTGCAGTAAGCTGGGCAGTAAGCTGAGGCCTCGTGATGGAGAAAATATGCTTCTAGCCCATTCCATACAAACCCTATCTCTGGACCAGGATTCAACAAGAAGTGTGGAGGATTCTGAGCCATAAGTTTCTTTGAATGTGGTAAGCCAATATGTAATCACAAACCACTTGAGGAACTTTGTCTCCCATTGAGTGACTCCAGTGTATTTCAGGTACTATCAGGAAGAAGGGTCGGGACCTGCAAGTCCACTAGGAATGGTGTTCCTTATAACCTTCAATCATGTATGCCTCCTGTTTTGTTTATCTATATGCCAATCAAATCTACCCTGGGCACTCTTGGCTTGGCACCTGGCCCTAGATATTTCACAGGCAGACAGAGCTCTTCCATCTGCACTGCCAATCAGCTACTCCTCTGTGCAGGGTGTTGCGTGCTGAGCGGGCACCTGAGGTTTTTGCTGTATGCCCCCATGTTGCTCTGTAATGATAAGAAATGGAATTTGCTCTAGCCAAAAGCCATTCAGGACTGCTTTTTGTAGCTTTTGTGTCAAATGTAGACCTATTGCTTACTATGCTACTAGGAGAGAAGCCATATTTCCACAATTTGAACAAAAACAATTCATATGTACATTTACCACGCCCCACCCCCTTTAAGACACAGTAGACTTCTCTTAATGTAATTTTTTTTTCTTTCTTGTGCTGGTACTGCGGCTTGAACTCAAGACCTAGGTGCTATCCCTTAGCTTTTTTAGCTCAAAGCTGTCACTCTACTTCTTGAGCCACAGATCCATTAATGGAGTTTTGGTGGTTAATTGGAGATAAGAATCTCTGGTCTTGGGGCTGGGAAGGTGGCTCAGTGGTAGAGCACTTGCCTTGCATGCTCGAGGCCCTGGGTTCGATTCCTCAGCACCACATAAGAAAAAAGCCGGAAGTGGCGCTGTGGCTCAAATGGTAGAGTGCTAGCCTCGAGCTGAAGAGCTGAGAGACAGCACCCAGGCCCAGAGTTCAGGCCCCACCACCGGACCCAAAAAAAATAAAAATAAAGAATCTCTGGTCTTTCCTTCATAGGTGAGCTTCCAATAGTGATCCTCAGATCTCAGTCTCTTGAGTAGCTAGGATGACAGATGTGAGCCACCAGAGTCCGGCATCGAATACTTTTAAGTGATGTCAATTTTTATTAGCATAAATTAATTTTATAAAAGGGTTTCATTGTGATATTAACATATAGGTACAATAGACTTCTGCTCATTTTCTGTAGCCTAACTTGCTTTTGAATACAGGGGGACATGAAGTGTTTATACTCAAGAAGTCTAAGTATTACTTTTCCAAATGCGTGGTTAAACTCTTAAGATTTATTTTACCCAGGGTGCTATGCAGCTCCAATGAGGAATGCTACCTCTGTCTCCTGGGCCTCTACTGTGTCAGGAGGATGAGAAGTCAGTGTGGCCTGCCTCAGTGGCATTCGGAGGACATAGTGAAACTCATTTCTGTGTCTGAAACGAGAGGAACACTGTGTGGGCAGGAGGCAATTAGCCAGATTGGACCAGGGCCAGGCCAAGAGGGTTCAGTTGCTCCCCTTACAAAACTTCCCACCTGGTCCTTAATGACCCAGAGTAGTCAGGCTGGCATTAATTTACACCTCATCCCAGGAAAGCGCCTCTGAAGATAGGAATGCTGGGTAATATAACACCATCCAATTGCTCCTAGGAAAAGGTGTGGATGCTAAGTGGAGATGGGAACTGTTTACTCAGAAAAGAATTTTCCAGAACACAGGTAGAGGTTGACCAAAAGGCCATTGAGATATAAACTAGCAAAAGCCAGCATAAAGTGAGGAGTCCAGGCACTGAGCTGAGTATATTTGTTCGTTGGGAAGACACTCACAGATGCACACCAGTGCCAAGTATGGCACTAGCAGGCACCAAAGCATTCTATCAGTCAACTTTCTGTTTCGTTGCTGTGACATAATAATCTGAAAGAAATTAAGTTAAAGTAGGAAAAAACTTCTTTTGGCTCATGGTTTTAGAGATTGGTGTCTATCGTCAGTAGACACTGTTACTTTGGCTTTTATTTTTTTGTGCTGAGTCTGTTCCTGAGTTTCATTCGTTTGTTTTTGTTTGTTTGTTTGTTTGTTTTTTGCTCCAAGCTAGCATTCTACCACTTGAGCCACTGCTTCGCTTCTGGGTTTTTGATGGTTAATTCAAGATAAGAGCTTTATGGACTTTTCCTGTCCAGGCTGGTTTCGAACCTTGATCCTTAGATCTCAGCCTCCTGAGTAACTAGGATTACAGGTGTGAGCCAGGTTCCTTAGATGAGACAGAATATCATGGCAGGGAGTAAGTAGTGGGGCAGAGAAGATCTGCTCATGTTGCTTCTGAAGAGATAAATCCTTTAAAGGCATGATCCAGATTCCTGCTTCTTTCCCATGTGATGATCTTCAATATAATTGCAGGGGCACCAAAAGTATTGCATACAATTAGCTTCTAGGCTATGTGTACAAGATGTCTATGAAACTGAAGTAAATTTCATATCTATATTTGGACTTCATCTCCAAGGTAGCTCAATTTGTACATGTAAATATCCCCAAATTCAAAATGATGAAATCCCCAAAACATTTCTCATCCCAAGCATTCTGGATAAGGAATATTCAACTTGTGTACCGTTTTACAAAGTTCTATTTATTGTTTCTATTCATTTGGCCACTACTACATACTATGCCATTCTAAGCATTTTACATATAGTAATATATGACATGAATCCTTCTAGCAGCTCTATGAAGTAGGGTCTGCTATTATTCGGCCTTTTAGCTGAGAGAAATAAAACAACTCATCCACAGCTGCCTGGTGACCAAGAAGTCTGAACTTGAAGCTAGGTAGAAAATTATATAAAAGTATATGACATTATATGAATTATATACAAGAAATCAGTATACACCAAAATATTACCTCATAAAACAATGAAAGTTTGGTTATTAACAATGAAATGTTTTTCCTAATATTAAATACATTCATAAAGACATCTAACTACCTTTTTTTCTTTTTTTTTTGTTGGTCGTGGGGCTTGAACTCTGGGCTTGGGCACTGTCCTTGAGCTCTTCAGCTCAAGGCGAGTGCTCTACCGCTTGAGCCACAGTGCCACTTCCTACCTTTCTTTTTTGATCAATGGAATATATTTTATGCTCTCAGCATTAGAATATAAAGCACAAGAAATCTTCCCTCCCTCCCTCCCTCCCTCCCTCTCTTCCTCCTTTTCATCATCTTCCCTCCCTTCATCTTATTGTTTCTTTTACAGAATTTCACTATGTAGCCAAGACTGGTCTTGAACTCAAGATCTTCTTGTCTCAGCCTCCTCATTGCTGGAGTTACAGGCATGTACCACCACAATCAGCTTTCAAACGTAGTTCTAATTCTGAACCCTGTGGCCTTTTTCCTGTACTGTCACTTCAGGAGAATATCATTACATGAGCTTCAATATCTCAGTCAAAATTTTATGTGGAAGCAGGTAAGTATACTGAGCTCTGAAATCCTCTAAGAGCTTTTTCCTGGGCTAGCTTTGTAGAATTACAAATATGGTAACTTATCTTTCATGTGAAGAGTTCTGGAGACATACAAATACCAACCTGTAATCAAACAACAAACCTACCCACAATTTCAGCGTGCTAGCAGATGATGTCTGAAAAATATTTATACCAATTCTCTGATATTCTGTTGGAAAAGGCAGGAGACCAGCTATGTGACATTCTTCAGCATCTTCTGGCCTTGTGACTCTTGACACCAGCTTGTCTATGTTTTGGACATGTATTGTTTGTTGAATGTTTCCCTAAGATATTTCCACCTTAACATTTCCATATCCATCTTCTGTAATTTTTCCTAAAGAAACTTTGAGGAATTCATTCTATCAGCTTTGAGTACATCATTCCAGTGTGCTCCATTCTTAGCGTCACTACGTGTCAGGGTTGAGACCAGGTGGGCACAAATTCCACACTGTTCTATGCAAACCACACCTATCTGATTTTTTAAACATTAGAACACTGAGCTTTCATTAGGGTACAAACCCTCATTCTTCTGCTGAATGTGTATCCTGATGGCAGGAAATTTGTGGTACTGGTTAGCATCTTGTGCAGACAAGCCCTCCTTCCAAGAATGCTGTAATGCATGGGCCTTTCTCTGGAGTATTTCTCTATTTCTTACCTTACATGTGCCTAGTGCTCTCTTTTTCTTTCCCATAAAACTTTTAATAAAGGATGACATTCTTAAAACAAAAAGGTATTTCTCCAAGATCCTTTTTGGTGGGTATCTATAAGTTTATATATATATATATATATATATATATATATATATATATGCCATTAACACTGGAGACATTCTTTAAAAAGACTACTACTTACTCAAGACCCTGAGGTTTTTTTTTTAAAAATTCAAACTGTAAGCCTGTGCCAGAGGAAGTTTGTGGCTGTTAGTGCTAGTCTGTGTTGCAGTTGTGAATATTTGTGTTTGAAATAGGCTTTCATAGATTGAAAATATCACATTACCCTGGCAACCAAACCTTATGCAGATCAGTAAGATTTTGCTCACTCCCTTTCCCTGACATCAGCTGAATCACAGATTACAATAGTGTCATGGTGGCTGTTTCCACCCACGTGACAAAAGATGTACAGATTAAATTGCCATGCTAACAGGTACAGAATAGTCAACATATTCTTTCTTTTATTGTTGTCACTTTTGTCGTCAAAAGGGCAAGAACTTGCCTCAACCACATATATTTGTTTACATCTCATACATGCATGGTCAACTACAGCTAACTCCAAATAAGCAATATAGCATTTTGGCACCACAAGCTTGGTAATATATACAGACTATAGTTGCCCTGAGGTCTGTTGTGCTTTGAAAACTAGCTTGATGGACAGCTTTATTTTCAAGTTAACATTTTATTTTCATTTGTCAATTCAGTTTTAGCTTTGCAATAGTACTAATAGAACTTTCAAGACAACAATCTCAACAATTAAAGATCATTTCAGCTCCTTGATTCAATGATAGTAATTCATGTTGAAATTTGGCTAATTTTCTGTTTGGTTGTTTGGTAATATACTTGAAAACTGAAAGCATTGTTTTTGCACAGAGAATGGCATATTTTAGAAGAAGGTATTTCTAGTTGTGATCTGAAAAATGATAATACATTGTTTTTTCATGCTTTACAACCGAGGAAGGAAAAGAGTGAAAATGGTTTAATGTATCTCCTAAATTCATAATTGAACAGTCATGTTGAGGTTTGAGAGGACAGAGAGGTGAGTAGAAGAACCCTCATTTTACTACATGGAGAAGTCTCAGTGCAAATTATGGAAGTGATTTCACCTCAGACATTCATATAACAATACACAAGTAAGAGAGGAATAGTACTGTGAATTGCCCCATAAACAGAAATAATTGGGACATAGATAACTATGTTAAAAGCCATGGTCAGATTCATCGATAAACCAAACATAAGAAATGCTCTTGAGCACTGTAATAAATAATGGTTTATTGTAAAGGTTAGGTGATAGATGCCACAACCTTTCTCTAAAGAGTTAGTTCTGAAAAAAAAAAAAAACAACGGAATTTTTGCCTCCCCCTCCCTTTTGGTGGTACTGAGTTCCAAATTCAGGGCTTAGCATCTGTTAGAGAGGTACTGTATTACTTGAGCACATCTCTGGCCCACTCTGCATTTCTTAAATTTTTGGTTTTTTTTTCTTCTCTGTAAGTAGTATAAACATGCTTCAATTCAACCTGTCAGTTTATGAGTCCAATGCATCCATCTTGATCAATGTCACCCTTTCCCAACCTCAATTTATCTCTTCAAGTTACCTAGTTCCATTTTTCACATACGTTCATTGAGCGTTATGACTGTATTCTCCATCCTGGCATTTCTTCTTATCACAAAGAGACATTGGCAAGAACAGCATCTGTAAACTTGCCATGTGTTTTGAATATCCCATGCTATGGTTCAGTTGAATGGTGGAGACTAGTTCGTTGGAGAGAAAGAGTCTCATCAGATTTGTTTCCATGCCAAATAACAGCTCTAACCACTTTTCACTATACTCAAAAAATACATTCATTCTGAACTTTCCTATTTAACTGAATGTTTTTTTATGAAGTTCTCTGCCCTTTAAATCAGAAGATGGGAACTAATCTTTATTAGTTTAGTTTTCTAGTGGCTAATCTTTAAAAAAAATATAAGTAATTTCAAGGCCCAAACAAGAGGAGGAGCACAGACTGTAGGAGCCATATGTATCCATTATCTAGCTTTAATAATTGCCAACACTTTGCCAGTTTTGAGGTAAGTCTTTATCTAGTACAAGTATCAGCTCATGTTTTTTTTCTTTTTACCCTTAGATGTGTTTTAGTAAAGAAGTATATAAATCAAGGTTTTGTGAATTTGTTGGGGAATCTCACTCTTCAAATTCATTAAAAAATGGTACTGGGATTGGAATTCATGGCTGTGTGCATGTTTGCTAGGCAAGTGCTATACCACTTGAGCCACTACCTCCAGGCTTTCAAATTCAAACAGGGAAACCTGTTTATTAAAGCGAATAGTCACCCCTTATTCTTCTAATTTATAAATAAATATTTTCTGTCCTCCCTTCCTCCCTTCCTTTTTTGGCCTTAATAAGGAATCCTTTATGTTGGACCAGGAAGTTGTTATTTTCCATAAGATATGCAAGCTAATAAATTTCAGTGGGAAAGTGGTAAAGAATATTTTGAAAAGTTGTGCAGTTTAGGATGTTTCTTTTAATAACTGTGTGTGGTTCATATTTTATGGTCAGTCTGTTAAGAGAAAATCCTGAAGCCACTTGATTCTAGCATTCATAGCGATCACATCTTGATCTTATAAATTCCCACTTTGCATAAAACATGATAGTTAATTTAGGAATTCAGACCTTAGGAGTTCAGGTCACCATTGTCCCCCTTACGGCATGAATTTCTCTATTTCTTCAGAATCTTGGAGAAGAAAGCTGTTTCACTGCACACTGGAGATTCTTGGCTGAGTGGAGATTCATGACTTAGACTCTGTGGTGGATTGTGGGAAGAACCTTCCCTGCAAAACCATCTCCTCAGGTCTGGGAAGGTGGCTCAGTGGTAGAGTGCTTGCCTTGCATGCATGAGGCCTTAGGTTCAATTCCTCAGCACCACATAAGCAGAAAAAACCGGAAGTAGAGTTGTGGCTCAAGTGGTAGAGTGCTAGCCTTGAGCTGAAGAACTGAAGGACAGTGCCCAGGCTCAGAGTTCAGGCCCCACGACCAAAAAAAAAAAAAAAAAAAAACCCAAACCAAAAGAAAAAAAAACACAACCCTCTCCTCACTGAGAAGATAGCAATTTTGTCTGGGATGACCACATGTATCCACATGTATCCTAGTTTCTCCAGTGAGACTGTAGTAGACATTTTCTGGGTGTTTGGTGTGTGTGTGTGTGTGTGTAGATTGGCAATAGCTTCTTCCTTCTTTTATTTCTTTCTGACTGGTTGGGGACTGGGGATGGACCACAGTGTAAGAAACCTGAGACTGATGGAGTGAGGGAGAAGGTAGGAGCGTGGAGCATGCTGTGGGAACCTACATTTGCCTAGACCAGCCACTTTAGGACTTTTTGCTGTATTTGAGAAGTAAATTCTGTTTGACTAAGTTGGTAGTTTGGTCTCTGTTACATTCATAGGACTGCATTACACCACATATTAAGAAGTCTTGCTGTTTCTTCCCATGATTTTGGGTACCATCATTGTGTTTCTTGAATTAGAGAAACTGCCTGAGACCAGGATTCAGTTCTTCAATCTTCATATCTTCACCAGTTCATCATATCTTTCATGAAAATAGCCCATGTTTTTGCCAGTGATACA
The DNA here is from genome assembly GCF_000151885.1 of Dipodomys ordii. NCBI lineage: Eukaryota > Metazoa > Chordata > Mammalia > Rodentia > Heteromyidae > Dipodomys > Dipodomys ordii. Next base: position 8,504,973 of record NW_012267292.1, read on the forward strand.
CTGAAAACAGCTCTTAAGAAAATTTGGCAGGGGCCAGGTGCCGGTGGTTCATGCCACTCAAGAAGCACAGATCTGAGGATTGCAGTTCAAAGCCAGCCTGGACACGAAAAGTCTGTGAGATTCTTATCTCCATTAAACCATCAGAAAAATCAAAAGTGGTGCTGTGGCTCAAGTGGTAGAGCACTCGCCTTGATCTGAAGAGCTGAGGGATAGGGCCCAGGCCCAGAGTTCAAGCCCCACGACTAACAAAGAAAAAAAAAAAAGAAAAATGGCCAGGGACTGCTGGCTCACACCTACACTCCTCACTATTCAGGAGGCTGAGTTGGAAGCCAGCTTGGACAGGTAAGTCTGTGAGATTTCAATTAACCCCCAGAAAACCTCAAGTGCAGCTGTGGCTTAAAGCGGTAGAGCACTAGCCTTGACAGCACCCAAGTGCTCAGTTCAAGTCTCACAACCACCAATAACAAATGCCTGTGGCTCACACCTGTAATTCTACTCAGTAGGCTGAGATCTGAGGAGTCTGGTTTGAAGCCAGCCCAGGCAGAAAGCCCATGAAATTCTTATCTGTAGTTAACCACCAAAAAGCCGGAAATGCTCACATATGCATGTACACATATGCACACACCTATACATAGAGGAAAATTCCCATCCCTTGTCTCTGCTCCCTAAGAGAATCAAAGAAATCAGTTAGGAACTATTCACATAAATTGAATCACAAATGAGTTTTAAACATGTTTCCAGGGCCCTTGGTCTCTGTTGGCATAGTTTGTGTTCTGTGTTCACAGGTAATGTATAATAATCTAAAACAGGTTACAAACACTTGCTGTTTAGCCAAGGCCTTGCAAGAAAGAGTGACTTCTCTGACGGACTAGGTGGGGCATGAGATGGTATCACCAAAATGCCTTCAAATGTTCAGGAATGCAAAGAAAAGTTCTTTAAAGAAGCTTTAAGTGACAGATTACCTAACACAATAATCCATGCAATTGGACAAATTGGTTCAAAAAAAAAGGCAGCTGGCTTTGTTCCAACACCACTAAAACTATGATGGGCAGCGACAGAATAATGCCTGGAGTACAGGGACGCTCTGTGTGACAGACCTGGCTCTGAGCCAGCTGGAAGGGAATCTGCTAAAACATTTTCTTCCTTGTTTTCCTATTTACATTTGGTCTGCAGCAGCTACATAAGGCTATTAAGAAAGGACGCTGTATGAATCTAAAGAGATAAACAACAACAGGACCATTTTTTTTAAGATGGAGAATTGTCCAGCAATTTATCTTGAATTCAGAACTCAGGCATTCTTCCCTTTCTATGAGGCCTCCTCTGATTCTAGCAAAGAATTGATCACTCCCAGCTCTTGGCATTCATTAACCCAAAGCATTTGACAGATTTTATTTTTGGAAAGTTTTTTTTCCATGAATTGATTTCTAGCAGGAGGAATTTATGATGAGGTGATTTTAATCCTTGCTTTTTGGAGACATAAAAAAAAATAAGTTCTTCCTATACATGATGGGATTTGGGGGAGGAGATTGAAGACCGAGCAGTAGCTGCAATGTAGACTCTGCCTTGTGAGAGAAAGCTTACTAAGTGCCTCTTTAAAAGGCCCAGAGTTGGAACCTTTGAGCTAATTGTGCTGTCTGAGGACTGGCAGCTCTCCAGCCATACCTGAGTCACACTGGCTCCTAGGTCCAGGTTGTCTGTGTGTTCACTTATTACAGCTAACCACTGCAAAATCATTCACAGACCTTGAAAATAACAGATGGGAGGTGATTTATTTATATATTTTGACGAATAATCTTAACTTGTCATTTCATTTATAAAATTTGATAAACGGACTGGGAGTTTGAAGAGGGAGGTGTTTGTGTTAAATTTATAACCGTGTTTCCTAGCATTTTGGGGTTGGTTATTGCTTTTGGATTTCTTTCTTTTTGTCAGAAGAGTAGTATGAATGTGTGTGGAGCGGGGGGGGGGGAGAGGGGGGATGGTAGGGCTCTCCTTTTTATTTCCTAATGTGGTAGTGTGATCTTGCATAGAACAGTTTTTAGAAATATCGTCTCCATAGAATGCATCCAAATGTTTGTAAATTAACAGCAGAAAACAGAAATGTGAGTGTAGTGTTTTATTAGTGCAATCTATCTTTTCTTGCAATATGCATCCTATATAGTATATAATATTTTACTAATAATCTGGTTATTTCAACAGGGAGAATAGAAAATTCAAATGCTCAAATAGATTATATGGTCCGTCTGTTTAAATATTACTTTGTGTAGAGCTCAGTAATGGTCACAATTCCACTTCCCTTTGAGCTGAATATATATAATTTCTTCTTAAATCATGTGTGTGTGTGTGTGTGTGTGTATGCGTGCATGTGCATGAGTGTGTGCACACTTGAACTCAGGATCTACATGCTGTCCCTTAGCTTTTTTTGCTCAAGGCTAGCTTTCTACCTCTTGAGTCACAGCTCACCTCCACTTGCAACGTTTTGTTGGTTAATTGGAGATATGAGTCTTAGACTTTCCTGCTTGGTCTGGCTTTGAACTGTGATACTCAAAGATCAGTCTCCTGAGTAGCTAGGATTATAGGTATGAGCCCCTGGTGTCCAGTTTTCTTGTCTATTTGTATGGACAGGCAGATGAGCCAAGTGTCTGGCTGTTTCATGTGACTTCTATAGTTGCTCAAGGGACCACATGAGTAATATGGTTGATTGGCCAATAATTTTACTAATTTTTCTGTTTGTCTCTGCCAATCACACATAGGTCTATATGTCTGAAGTTAAACACTAAGTTTAGGAAAAAGAGAGCTAGAGATGTGACAATTATCTCTGGGCAACTACTTTTCTTGAACTATGCTCAAGGTGAAGCATACTTTCTATAAAGGACTAGAAAGTAAGTATTTCAGAATCTGCAGACATGTAACCTCTCTCGAACACTACTTTAGGTACAGCACACAACAAGCCATAGAAAATACTTAAAGGACAGGCTATATCTGTCTCTCAATACAACTTTATTGGTATATAGTTTGCTTTCCTCTGAGCTAGTCTAAGTTCTTAATTTTACAAACCAAAAAATGAACTGGCAAATCACTCAGAATCCTCCAGACAGCTGTGTAAGATGAGCATCCTTCACCCCTGGTGCCATGATTCCTCATCTGGCCAGCTTCCCTTTGATACTCCAGGTACATCTGAGGTGTCTATGAACTACTTGTTTTCAAAATTTCAAGTGTTTTACATAGTCTTGACTCCTTCCACTATTTTCAGTTTCATCTTGTTGTGTGCTTGTGCTATGGAGATCAGGGCCGCAGATTGACTGACATTTTGTGGGATGGTCTGTTGCAGAGGCAAAGAACTGGCACCTTCTAGAAATACAAGAGGATGACCTGGCCTAGGGTGTCTGGAGAAGTGAGTAGGTTAGGCTGTGCAGACTTTTGGAGGTACACCCACTTATTGTGGGCAGTTATTGCTTTCATCTGCTCTATCCATGCCTGTGAGCCAAAGCGCTGTGGCAGGTTGGTCACGTGGCACTAGTCAGAAGAATCAGTGGTCTTTATGAGAGTGTTATTTGAAGGGGATCCTGGCAGTGCAGCTGGAAAGATGTAAGTCCGGGCTCCTCTGCATGTTCCCTGCAGTGTAGAGGGCCCCTTGGCAGTAGAGATAATAACAGCAGCACACAGAGGTGGAGAGAAAGTGAGCAGAAAATAATCAATGTCCGGTTCCTTTTTTTTGTGATGTCTGTGCTGGCTTGGATGGCAGAGGCCCTTCTTTGTCTACGATCCTCCTTCCCATTTGCACTCTTTTCTCTTGCTTGGATGTTTTCAGTTGAGAATTTGACAGCCACAATCAAACAGCCCTGACTGCTTTTTTACTATCTCCTTGGTAAAGACTCTTTCTTCAAATGTCAAGTTGTATATAAAGTGCATAGTTTCACAGAAAATCTGTTTATTTTTTAACAAAAGAGATTTAAGTTTATTTCTGTTGCACTCACTAAGTTCCTAAGACAAGCAGAAAGATACTTTTCGATGTCTTTGTAGGCAGAAATACATAATTCTATTCAGAACTTTGCAAATTTGTGTCCATACATCCACACCTGCCCCTCTCCTGTCTGCAAATAAGCTGCTATTTTGAGACATAGGTAACTTTTTGCAGTCTTCAAAATGAACGAATAATTAAAAAAACCCAAATGACACACTTCCCAGAGGCTTAAGCTACTGCAGAAAAAATCCAGCAGCTCTGTAAAAGTGTGTTCATTGCTGAAAGGAAAGTTCTTATGCTTTGGATTCAGAAAATCATGTGACCTGTCTCTGATACAGTTCACACAGAAGCTGTGACAGTGTTCACAGCAGAAAGTCAAGTGCAGAACTGGAAAAGACTATAGTCAGTGCTCATAAACCAACTATAAATTTCAAGGCAGAAAGAGTCTTTCTGGCATATTAACTTTTGTATGAGACAGCTTATAACAGCCTTGATAAACAACATGCTTCCAAATGTTTGCTTGACTGAACAGTGCAATCCAGGCCAAAACTAAGAGGAATTTCTGAAGGGGAACTTTATTCATTTTGATTCCTAGTAGTGAAGCTGTTTTTTGACTCTTGAAACTCTCATAAAGTTCACAAATCTGAAGTGTATAGATTACTCAGTGGATTTTGCTGTGGAACACCCATGTAACTATTGGCACATATTAAGATTTACAGTATTTACTACATTCCAGAAACTTCCCTCATGCCTCTGAGTATCTCCACCAAAGGCAATCACTATTTTGGACTATGTTGTCATTGATTAGTTTTGCCTATTCTTGAACTTCATAATAATGAAGTAGAATATGTTCATTTCTAAGGTTGGCTGTTTTTACTCTGTGTCTTTGAGAATCAGCCATATATATTGCTGAACATTTACAAGTTATTTAACCATTATGTTGCCAGTGATACTTTAGGTTCCTTCTAGTTTGGGGCTCTTGCACTTTAAAGAGCTGAGAGCATTTGAGTGAACACATGAACTCTTTCCTCTTTGCTAATATACCTACAGTGGAATTTCTGAATCATAAGATAGGGCTAGGTTTAGTTCTAGTAGATACCAGAGACAGCTTTCCATAGTGATTATACTAATCTACAATGCTTGAGAGTTCCTGTTGCTTCATAGCCTCCTTAGTAGATGGTATTGTAGTATTAACTTTCTTTTACCTCTGTTCTTGGCTGACTTAGTCTGCTCTCATTGCTGTACAAAACACTACAAATTGAGTGACTTAAATGACAGCAATTTATTTTCTTATAGGTTTGGGGGCAAGCGTACAAGATCAAGATGCTAACTAACTGTGTTTTTTCTTTTTTTAATTTGTGTGTGTGTGTGTGTTTCTGCACCTTGAACTCAGGGCCTTGCATTCTCACTTGGCTTTTCCTCTTAGGCCAGTGCTCTATCACTTGAGCCATATCTCCACTTCTGGCTTTTTGACACCTAATTGGAGATATAAATATTCCAGATATTGGCATGGGCTAATTTTGAACCAGGATTCTTAGATTTCAGCCTCCTGAGTAGCTAGGATTATTGGAGTGAGACACTAGCAACCTGCCTACATGTAACTTTTGTCTTCCTGGCTTGCCGATGGCTACTTCTTGCTATGGGGATATCATGACTTTCCTATGTGTCTGAATAGGAAAGAACATTCTTGTGTCTCTTCTTCCTCTAACTAGGATATTAATCCCATTGGATAAGGATCTTATCTCTTTGAACTACTTTAACTCTGAATACTATCACTTGGAGAGTTAGGAATTTAATGGAAAAACTGGATGTGTTGAGGGGCACAATTCGGTTCCTAACGGTGGTCTACAGCTGCTGCTATTTTATTGTGGTTTTAATATCCCTGATGACTATTAAACAACTATTACATGTTCACAAGCCATTTGGATTTCCTTCTATAAAGCGATTGCCCAAAAGTAAATCATTTTGGATTGTCATTTTCCTTATTGATTTGCAATGGCTCTTTATATATCCTATATATATATATATATATATATATATATATATATATATATATAATCCTTTAACAGATATATGAACTAAAATAGCATTCCCTAGTCCAGGCTATTTGTCAATTTTCCCAATTTCTCTTTCTTTTTAGTTCTGGGAGTTGAATTCAAGGCTTCATGAATGCTAGCCAAGTGCTCAACCACTGTGCTAAGTCCTAATCCTGTTAATTCTCTTTATGTGTCACACACACACACACACACACTGGATAGGCAAGCACTTTACTATTTGAACCATATATGTAAACTCTCCTTGTTTTAATTTTTTTTAAATAAATGAAGAACTTCATTTCATTTTGTAAATATGGTTTCTGTGGCCTGGTCTACATACTTATAGACACACACTTGTTGACATATTAATGCATAGTTGAAAGAAAACAGCAGAAATTTTCTGTTGAAATTCCAGTTCCTTACAAGCACAAGCATAAGGAACTTCTACTGAGGCCAGTTTGGTATTTGGTGATTCGACAACTACCTGTTGTTCACCAGTGTTAGTCCCTTCTGCTTTCAGCCTCTGTCCTTCTGAGTTTCCTCTTGTATAGCAGGAACTTTTATACGGAGTTGGGCAGCTGCCACATGGAGATTTTTTCTTCACTTCTGAGTATGGTAGTCTCAAGTGGGTAGGTGTTTCTGTACCTGCATTTTTCCAATTCCAAGCTTTCAGATTCCTTGGGGCAGGAAAGAAAAGAAAGAAAGAAAAGAACGAGACCAAAAAAATTGTTAAAAAGACTATACCTTGGACACCTTGTCTTTGTATTTCTTCTCTTTTACACACTTAGGTTTTGAAACTTTTTGGTCAGAACCAAGCTCTGATCATTTATAATTTGTGTGTTACCCTCTTTTGAGGTGACTTTCCTTGCTAAGGCCCGGTACCTCTGTTTGATCAGAGGGAGTAGGGTTATTCTTTATCATCTGCCATCTTTGATCCTCTTTTTTTCCCTTCCAGGTTAGAGTCTATGTTTTATGGCTTAGTTGGCATGGACTGATCTTCCTCCTCTTGGCTCTTGCATAGCTGTGGTTACAGGTATGCACTACCTTTCAGGCTTTTTTGTTGTTGTGGAGAAGGAGGATGCATGTTAGTTGAAGTTAGATTTTAATCTCTGATCTCTTGTTTTTTCTTCTTTAAATGAGGTCACAAATATGCTTATGTTTTTTTTTTCTGAGCCATAGAGAGTACACTCAGAGATCCTGAACATGGTCTATGTGAAGGCAGAGAAAAACATGAATGTGAATTGATAACATAAGGGTACCAGGAGGTACAAAGTGCCGGCTGCACATGGAGATTTACTTCCTCAGCCAGCTTTGTTAGTAAGGCAGATCTGACACTTGCCAGAAGTAGTGGTTTAAATGTCCTCCCGAGTCATTTCTACATGGCTACTTTCTGGATGTGCATCCGTGCTGGCCTCAGGTTGTCTGTTTCAGTCTGACTCACGTGGGTGAGGGCTAATGAGTGAGCATGGACTTCTAAGTTGGGGAGCAAAGGTCTCTGAATTCAGAAAGGCCTACAGTTAAATCTCATTTAGCACTTTCTGGCCCTATGAACATGAGTAAAATCATCAATAATTTGAGCCTCAGTGGGTTTTTTAAAAAAACTGTACAACCTGTTTCATTGCATTTATGGTTAGGATGGAATGAATAGGAAGCCTTTGGCCTGTGCCTGGCCACCAGGATCATCACTATGTGTTACTTCTTTCCCGTTCCTAGACTATCAAGTAAAAAAAAAATTGACAATGTCCTTACTTGTAGGATTGGTATAGATTCTGAGTATGGGATTGGCTGAGGAGCCTTGGGAATAAGGAGGATCAATACTGGTCAAAGGCCTCATGAACATCAAAGTTTTCTCATCAGAGGAAAGAGTACCAGTTCTTAGCTATATCAGTTTATGCTGGCATCATTAAAAGTGTCTGGAGAGCACATTCAGGAAAGCAGTGACTGACACTTTACTTCTGTCCGAATGTGGAAGATCCTTTCCTAAATCAGAAGTCAGCCCACATATAACTTTATTACTTTCCTTTCACACAGGACTGGGATCTGTTGGCACTCATCTGTCTCTGAGATTTGCAGGAAAGCACAGATAGGAAAATATTATTGCTAGTGGCCAATGGGGTTGATAGTTTGTCTCAGCAGGTTCAGCAGGGACTCCTGAAGGAGTGGAAGCACTGACTCAGGCAAGTGGATTGTGTGTTAGGAAAGATGACCTCACTCTGAGGGCCCCTGAGGAAGCTCTGGGAGCTCCCGGCATCTCTGGTTGAGCAGCCAGGTTTGACATGCAGTGATGTGGAAGAACTAAGCATTCTGTGAAGATGCGAGCTTTCACTGCACTGACAGCAGAGATACAGGCAAACATGAGCTACTTGTTCTGTGCATATCATCCTCAGGTGACCTTAATCTCCACAGGATCCCCTGGAGCACTGGGAATCTGCCTGGGGTTGACTAGTGATGTCTGCCATGGTGCAGGGAGGGGCTCTGTGCTCGTTCTCTCCTTTAAAAAGATTTAAAAACCAGACTTGTTGCCATGGTGTAACTCCTTTGAATAACTAACACATAGTTGAACAAAATAAATTCCAGGAAGTGGAACCATGTGTTTCTGTGAGGAGATGAAGTCAATGGGAGGGAAGCATATGAATGGATGAATGGGTGAATATCGTTATAATATCCAATATATACATACATATGAGAAAATAGAGGTACGTAACTTGAAGGGATGTGTAGGATTGGAAAAGATGGGGACAAATGATGGAAAGGGTGACATCAGCAAGATGCATTGTACTCATAAATGGATATCTGGAATTGAAACCTGTCTGTGCAACTCCTTAAAGATAATAAAAAAGAAACTAAACTTGTTTATCTGGTGGCAGAAGTTCACTACAAGCTATAATGAAAACTACTGTCCCTGTTCTATTATAGCATTATTCAATTTTAAAAGATGAAGAGGATAGGGTAGGAAATCCACATTCCATTACTCAGCTTCAAGCACTGTGATGCATGGTCAGTGTTATTTTATTTCTCTTCATCCACTCTCAAACTATGTCAAAGCAAATGCGAATTTCTCTATCATTACATATGTAAATAATTGTGTACGCTTCTCTAAAAAGGAAGGCCTCGTCTTAACATACCACATTCCACTAGCTCCTCAGTACTATCAAATAGTTCCTATTCTGTTTTCCCTCATTGTTTTCTATTTAGTTTTTGTTTTACATTTTACTTCAACATTTAATATTTTAGCTTATATTTGAGACATTTACTTTCAAAGCCAGTCATATTGTTGCTCTGTTTCAGGGATCCCTCTCTAAAAATCACTGAAGAGTAGAGATGGTTATGGGTGAGGTATGATGCTCCTCCAGCTGAGATTCTTCCTTCAGTGGCCTTGCCTGAAGTCATTGGCCCTTTAGGCTACTCTGTCCCTCAATTTTAACTAGCAGCACATATAGCATGGGCTCCATAATATCATGTGCTTACTCTGAGTATTTTAAGTATATAGTTGCAAACTGAGGCTGGAAAAGTTAAGTCTTTCCCAATCTGAGAAAAATCTTGGCTTCAAACCTGGGCAGTGAGACTACAGAGCTGACCTTTTGGATACTGTGTCATAGTACCACAGCTGGTAACTAAACCAAAACCATGTCACTTGTCATATCAAGTATGCTGTATATGCTGAAATAAAAATTCATCAAAAATTAAGCAGTTTACTCTGCATATAGTATTTTTTTTTTTGGGTCCGGTCGTGGGGCCTGAACTCTGGGCCGGGGCGCTGTCCCTCAGCTCTTCAGCTCAAGGCTAGCGCTCTACCACTTGAGCCACAACACCACTTCCAGCTTTTTTCTTTTTGCTTATGTGGTGCTGAAGAATCGAGCCCAGGGCCTCAGGCATGCAAGGCAAGCGCTCTACCACTGAGCCACCTTCCCAGCCCTGCATATAGTATTACAGTAAGTATATTTGGGGTTAAGACATTACAGAACAAGAAGATTGGATCTTCTGACTTAGACAGATGAAACATAAAATGGAAAGTGCTAAACCAAAACACTACAGCCATTCAGGAGATCTATCTATATTTCTGGGGACTCTGGTCAGTCAGACCCAGGGCTGCTCGAGTCAAGCTAATGAAATCTTTATGAGAAGGGCTATGGAGAATGAACACATGTGGATGAGCAGGAACTCATGGGAAATCTTCAACACGATACAAGTAGGAATAGTGGCTGATACTGATTTGGACCATTATACTCAATTCTCTCTATTGACTTCTCCACTTGCATTCTTTCATAGGATCCTCACTGTAATCTGTGAAGCAGGTGCTGTTGCTATCTTTATTCAAGAATATGTGGTAACTGGTACCCAATGGTTCATGCTTATAATCCTAGCTACTAAGAAGTCTGAGAGGCGAGGATTGCAATTTAAAGCCAGCCTAGGCAGGAAAGCATGAGACTCTTACCTCTAATTAACCAGCAAAAAGTTGGATGTGGAGCTGTGGCTTAAGTAATAAAGCACTAGCCTTAAACAAACAAAGAAAAAAGCTGAGGGATAGTGCCTAGGTCTTGAGTTTAAGCTCTAGTTAGGGGTACAAAAATGTGCAAACTCAGTCAGAGAAGATTAAGCAATGTATTCAAGGTTACAGCAAGTACACAAAATGAGATTCCCACTGAAGTTGGCAGACTCAGAACCCAAGTTCCCAACCACAATGCCCTTAAGTATATCCTATCTTGTAAATGTTAAGCTCTGTCATGTAGGGTTGAGAAAGCATTCATTGGATTGTAGGTGTAGGAAAGCACTCTTGGGTACTGAGGTGCATGTATGGGGGTTTGTGTTTCACCACCTGCACTCACTTGGCACAGCAGTTGATACAGTCAGGGGCACTTTGAAACATCTACACCACACCTGGAAAATGCCCAGGTTTTGTTTTGTCCCAGCTGGACTGTTGCAGTAATTTCCACAGGTTGTCTTTCCAAGGTGCTGCTGAGACAGTGAAAGCTTCACTATAAAGCACCAAGCTAACCTTATTCCAACAAGACAGAGAGGCAAAGTTATCCACAATACTTGCTCACATCAGCATAATCTGAGCAAACTCTCTCCAAGGCCAAGTCAAACTGAGCAGGAAAGACATGTGGGTGAAATATAATCAGCAGAGCAAAGACATGAGAAACCCAACAAAGCATCTGAGTGACATGTTTTGACCAGCATTCTGTCATCCTTTTGGATACATTGTGTGCAGGCACACCCTAAGTCGTCAGAGTCAATGAAGAAGAAACAAGATATGTGCATGTTTACTCTGTGTGTGTGTGTGTATGTGTGTGTGTGTGCATGCACATGCTTGTGTGCATATACAAACACGTGCTTGCTCATGAAAGACAGTGTATATGAACATGTTTTTGAATTCATGGCTGGCAACTTTGTTGTGTGTGTCAAAAGGCTGAAAAAATGAGATGAATATCAGGATCTGCTTTCATTCGGTTTTCTAAAGTATAAATAAAAGGTAGACAAGGGAGATGCATTGTTTGATGGATGTCACCACTCCAAGTGTACATGGCTAACCCAGAGTACCTCTCTTGCCTATTTTAAGGAGCTTTATTCTGCTCATGCTCAGAGCTGCTACAGACAATGTGCTTGTCCAGAAACGGACATCAAAACCACATGGTAAGAAATGCCTCTAGAGGTGGCTCTGACCCAGGATACTAGACTTCTCCATCTCTTCTCCAAAGGTATATGGGAACAAATGATAGCTAATGAATAGTGGAGAAGTATGATACCCAGATCTGGTGCAGATAGAAAGTCTCTAGAAGAATAGCTTCAAGTGACCCTTAGAAATACATACAATGAGCTGGGAGGTGGTGGTTCATGCCTGTAAGCCCAACTACTTTGGAGGCTGAGGATTGAGGTTCAAAGCCAGCTCTAGGCAAAAATGTTGGTGAAACTCTTATCTCCAATTAAGCATCAAAAAAGCTGGAAGTGGAACTGTGGCTCAAGTGGCAGAGAGCCGGCCTTGAACAAAAAACTTAGGGTCAGTGTCTAGGCTCTGAGTTAAAGCTCTAGAACTGGTACTAGAAAGAAGGAGGGAAAGAAATGCAAAAAGCAAAGAAAGAAAGAAAAAAGGAAGAAAGAAGGAAAGGAAGGAAGGAAGGAAGGCAGGCAGGCAGGCAGGCAGGCTCCCAATGGATTAAGCTTTAGGAAAACTAATGAAGATACATTACCAACACGTTTTGAAGGTCAGCCTTTGCTTTGGGAGGTAAGGCCTGGGTGGGTTTTCCTTGGCTGGAAGAAAAGAGAAAGTATCCTGTACCCTTGCCCTCTATTGTCCACTTTCCTTACCAGGGCCAGGCTTAGAAGGAGGCAAGCTAACATTTAGCATGCATTTAAAGAAGTATCAGTCATTGATACCACTAAATGGATCTTTCAGGCATGCAAATATGAGAGTCCAGAGAAAAGTCTAAGTGCTTTAACAAGATCTGGGTTGACCTGGGAATCTCTTAAAAATAAAATGCAGATTTCTGGGGTAGTAGGTGCTGAATTTCTGCATTTTTAACAAGTACCAGGTAACAGGGATGCTGCTGGTCTGGAGACCATACTTGGAATAGTGAAAATTCGGCTACGAGCAAAGTCTAGCTGTGAGTCATATCTGACCTGCCAATGCTTTGCCAATAAAGTTTTATTGGTACATATTTATTTATATATTGCCCACAAGTACTTTCTTGCTATGTTGTCAGAATCAAATTATTATGACAAAGCCTGTATGGTCTATAAATGCTAAAATATTTATTATTTTAGCTTTGTTGAATCCTTGCTGCCCTCTGACTTATGGAATCTGTTTTTGTTTATCACTCATTATTCTGCTTCAGCCAAATGCCATGCACTTTCATTGCTGGGACTTTGAAAATGACGTCACCTCTGCCTTGAAGTTTTGCTCTTCCTCTGTGTTAACTCATACCTTGTTCTGACATCATCATAGGTGTCATTTCTCCTATAATACCTTGTTAGTCTTCAAAAGTTGAGTAGCTCTCAGTCTCCTGAATAGTTAGGATTACAGGCATGAGCCACTGTTGCCTTGCCAGTTTTCTTGCCTTAAAGTATCTGGATTAGGAAGAGACCTTGAGGATCTGGAAAAATTTATTTTAGTCTGTTTCCCAGGGGCAGGCTTCTTGAAGAGGATGAAATAGCGCTATCTACTATGGCAGGAACAATTTCACTCGGGCCACTGTGGCCACACATACCTGCATACCCTCACAGATGAACTCATACACACAGCAGATTTTGGCTCTTGTTGCTGGGTTAGGCAGAGGGCCTACATACCCTTTGAATTTAAGAGAATTTAGCTGGGTGCTGGTGGCACACCCATAACCCTAGCTGTTCAGGAGGCTGAGATTTAAAGATTGTGGTGTGAAGCCAGTCCAGGCAGAAAATCCCCTCAGAAGACTCTTATCTCCTATTAACCACCAAAAGGCTTGAAGTAGAACTGTGGCTCAAGTGGTAGAGTGATAGCCTTGAATGAAAAAGTTAAATGACAGTGCCCAGGTTTTGAGTTCAAGCTTCAGTACTAACAAAAAAAACTTTGGGAATTTAAGAATAGACCTATGTTTGGCTAAAATCTACATTGAGTTGTGTTAAACATTTAGCAGTGGGAAGAAAGAAGTTCTCACTTTCAATGATTTTTCGATTGTATTTACTAGAAAAAAAGAGAGAATTGATTCCATGGACCATTTCTTAAAAGCAATCAGCCCTTTGGTTTGCCTCTTTCAAGAGTCCAGGCAGTAGCTTATAAAGTTCATTTCCATTCAGCAGGGCCAATAGGATCTTGGGAGAGAAGCCAGCATGTCTGCATGAGTCACTGAGAGTTGACCAGGGGTTTGACTGATGAATCTGGCCTTAAATTCTTCCTCAAATGGTCCAGTATGTGCATTGAAGGTGGCCCTCAGCAAGATGAAGGGGCATCTGATGGTAAATCTTAATGACTCTAAGCTTTGCTTAGTAAGATGATCTGGGTAAGAATGTCTGAGCTAACCAGATACACCTTAAACCACAATTCTTTAATTCTTTCCTAAGATGTTGAAATCACACCCACTGTGTTTGCACATGACAGACATTTACCTCTTTCCTCACACTCTTGTTTCTGCTCTCTCATGGCTGTTTCTACCAGACCCTGCTCCCTCGATTCCCAGTTAACTATCAGAACCTATGTGTGTTTAGTGCCACTTCTTTTTTGTTATCACAGAAGAGTGCTTATGACTTTTTAATATCACAGGCATTTCCTCTGCAATCTCTCTCACTCTCTTTTTTAGAAGCAAGGGGGGAAAAAAAGCTTAGGAGAAATTATGTAACTGTAGAAACGACAGCCAGCATTTGAGACATCCTGTGACAATGAAAAACCAAATTCCAGATGTTGGCTTTTGATTCTCCTAAGAAAAGGGTACAAGGAAGGGAGGGATTGGAGTCAGGTCAGGAACTCATTAGAAGTTTGCTGATTTCCCTGTTTGTACAGCAGAGTTGAAGGCAAGCCGCTGAGAGGCTGGGGACCAGAGCCCAGGTGAGTAACACCTATCTGCCCAGTAGTCCACAGGTCTCCAGCTTTCACAGACCCAGCCAGTTTTTCCTGCTGATGTTCTCAATATATGTTTATCCCAGAATCTCTGAGATAGGACAAACAGGACAGGGTCTTTGGAGACAATAGTTTATGTACTTGTTTGTTTTCCTTGAATCAATGTATGGAACAAATACCTTCCTAAAATTTTGAAGCCTGACCACTTTTCCATTTTTTTTAAAAAAAATCTTAAGTTAGCTGCTTATTTTTCTGTTTGCTTTTGTCATAGTTTGGATTTTTCAGACCACACACATACTTTTTAGCTTTAGAAAGAAGTAAACAACCAAAGCTCATAAATAACATTCATAAATATTTAGTGTAACAGAAATGTGTCGAGGGGCTTTAAAGGAAAGAAAATCAAGGCTGGGTAAAAATGAGGTTTAACTGGAAGGAAAGAAAAAAATCCTTTATTTTATTGTTTGAAAACTTGAAAGAAGTTATTGAGAAACAAAAAAAAATGAACTTTTGAAGCTTTCAAAGGATCCTATTCTGTTTCCAATGTAACAACAAGGAAAGCATCGCTTGATTTTAATAAAGAAATTAGATGAAGAGTCCCATGGCAGGGTGAAGAAATAGTTGCATTAAACTGAAGATGAATCATGGAGAAAAAGAAACTGTGATCCTGGAACCAATCAATGATCTAATGTGGAGCCGCTCTTGGTCAGAGGCACTCAGTGGGAATCAGAGAAGCTGGATTTCTCACTTTCTCCTAGTTGGGGTACTGCATTGTCTTTTTGACACTGTAAGATACTCTAAGGCACTACTCTGAACTTATCAGAATGGAGACTAGTGCTTGGAGAAATTTCGCTTATTTTACCAGTATATACAAGACTGAGTTTGTCTAGCAGCTGCTCTAGTATTTTTTTTTTTTTTTGGTGCTGGTCCTGGGGCTTGAACTCAGGGCCTGGATGTTGTCCCTGAGATTTTGTGTTAATGCTCTACCACTTGAGCCATAGTTCAACTTCTGGCTTTTTTGGTAGTTAACTGAAGAATCTTGGGGGCGTTCCTGCCTAAGCTGGCTTTGAACCACAATCCTTAGTCTCAGACTCTTGAGTAGCTACAATTACAAGGGTCAAACATAGCTGCGCTATTGCATATTTTAAGAGGAATTGAATGTGCAACTTTGCAAAAGGCTTTGGGAGAATTTCCTCATTGCCTAATGTAAGATCTTGTCACTGCATCTATGTTCCTCTCAGGCTTAACAAAAGAATAATATTCTTTTATTAATTCTCTGTTCAGAAACTTCCAGTATCTAAAGCAGTGCTTCTCAGCTCCATTATCTTTGGCTTTGGGTAACTCTTTGTTACAGGGGTTTGTCTGGGCCATTGTAAGCTATTTAGCAGTTTCCCTGGACTCTATTTGGTAGATGATAATTATACCTTGTCTTAGGGTATTGGGGCTCCCATATAACAAAATACCAAATAGCCTATAAACCATAGAAATTTATTTTCACCTATTTCTAAAGACTTTGAAGTTCAAGATTAAGATCGTAAGAAAAGAAAAAGAACAGAAGGGACAAAACTCAACAGACTAACAGGCTTTATACAGGAGCAAAGCCTGGGAAGGGTCTCTTTAAATATTAGGAAGAGTGAAGTCAGGGCGGGCAGATAGAGGTGGGGTGAGATGGAGACAGGGTGGGTAGTCATGTTATTTTGACTGAGGAGTTTCAAGGTCTCCACAGCCTGCATTGTCTTATCCGGGGTGTCAGCATCAGACATTGCCTTAGTCTCGGCTCTTTTCTAAGCCCACTGGATGTGTTTATTCAGGGAAAAGGAGAGGGGAGATGACTCAGTGGAGCCAGCAGCAAGGACAGTTCTAAGATATGGTTGTCAGGGGAAAGGTGAGTGCTTTCAGCTTAAGTCATTTTCCATCAAAGATGCCAACAGATTTGGCGTCTGATGAGAACTCAGTTATTTATAGATAACTGTCTTCTCACATCAATGTTGGTGGAAGGAAAGCCAGTTCTCTGGGTCAGGCCTCTTTTATAAGAGCACCGATCCCACGTATGGGGCCCCACTCCTATGATGTAACCACCTTCCTAAAGGCCTTACTTCCTAACCACATCATAGTAGTGGTGAAGATTCCATCCTGCGTTTTGGAGGGACAGAAACAGTGACATTACAATAAACTCCAAATCTTAACTAAAAATCACTCCATCTGTTGCCAAATGTTTCCTGGGGGCACTTCTGGGTGAGAAACACTGTTCCATGAAGGAGAGCATAGGGTTTTCCTTCTCCACTGAAAAAAGTTTGGTCGCTACCTTCCTCACCCTATCCTGGAAGCACATCTGTCTCTGGTCTGTCCATCATGTTCTTTATTCTTTTTTTGTTAGGTGTGGGACTTGAACTCAGGGTCTTGGGCACTGTCCTTGTGCTCTTTTTGCTCATGGTTAGCGCTCTACCACTTTGAGTTACAGATCCACTTCTGGTTTTCTGATAGTTAATTGGAAATGGGAATTTCATGAACTTTCCTGCCTGGGCTGGCAACTGAAGTCCTCAGATCTCAGCCTCCTGAGTAGCTAGGATTAAAGGTGTGAGCCACCAGTGCCTGGCATGTTCTTTACTCTTTGTCCTTTGTTCATGTGTCTGCCTCTTCTCGAAAGGCTGTTCTCCTCATTGGGCCCATCACCACCTTCTCACATCTTCAGACTATACCTCCAGCCCCATTCCCTACAGGCTTTGCAACCCACAGGGTCCCCCCCCATCTTCATACAGGTGGTGCATATTATCTATCTTTCTTTTTCTTCTGGGGACAACAGAAACATCAGATGTGGTTAGCAGTATTGGACTGCAGGGGACCTTGAACCTCCTAAAGAGAACCTGGGGAAGAACGAAGGCTCTGCAGCAGAAATTACTTCCTGGGATAGTTGCAGGAGTTTCTGACACAACAGTGACCAAACGCAGTAAGGCTGTGCAGTAGGTTAGGGGTAATGCCTGTGGTTACCTCATGAAGCCTAGAAAGACAAGGAGGGGCTGGGTATAGCTCAGTGGTAGAGCATGTATCTAGCATGGGCCCTAGTTTGATCTCTAGCGCCAGCCAAACTGGATGGGAACATGGATTTGGGATGAATAACAACCTTGAGGAGGAGCTTCATGGCATGCTAATATGATTACACTTCAGATAGTCTCAACACTCTATGGGTAGCTCTGAGGTTTAACGGCCCCACCATCCCATCAGATCCTCTCTTCACCATTTCTAGATGGTGATGATGATGATAACGACTCTGATGATGATGATAAATGATTCTATCACTTAGAATGAACAACGTTCCACTTGGGTTGGATTTGAGAAGATGCTGGCATAGGAGGTAACAGTGTTCAACAAAAATTGTACTTGTTTCCTTATTTACGTAACTGTAACCCCTCTGTACATCACCTTTACAAGATAAAAAGAACAAAAAAGAAGAGTTTCAGTTTTAAAGCTGAGGAAGTCCCAGTGATATTGGGAAGAGTTAATCACCCTGTTACTGTTATTAATACTACATCTTCTATTTCCATCTTCTAAGGTTTGCTGACAGATCTAAGTTTTCTCAATTTAATGTAAAAGCTAAAAGCTACTTAAGAAAATAAAATCTTTTTTTTGTTGTTGTTGGTCGTGGGGCTTGAACTCTGGGCTTGGGCACTGTCCCTGTGCATTCAGCTCAAAGCAAGTGTTCTACTGCTTGAGCCACAGTGCCACTTTTGGGTTTCTAGTGGTTTATTGGAAATAAGATTCACAGACTTTCCAGCCCAGGCTGGCTTTGAACTGTGATCCCCAGATCTCAGCCTTTTGAGTAGCTAGGATTATAAGCATGAGCCACCAGTGCCTGGTGAAAATAAAATCTTTTTAAAAACCTACAGCACATAACCTAAGAAAACAATGTATTTACCATATAAATACCTTTCAAGGATTGCCACCCTAATTAAGAATTCTGGGGTTGACACTGTGAGGTGAGCTTCCATTATGGCACTGGACTTGGAGACTGTCCCTGGCATTGGGCTCTTCTGATTTTGGTCACAACACTCATAGTAGTGGAATTCTACAGTCTTGAAGGAATATCCGGATATTTGAATGTGTTTATTTTTTTCTGTTTTCATAACTTAGACTTTTTATTGACTCCAATCTATATGGCCTGAGACTTCTAAGGCCCCTGTTCCATTTAGAAAGAAACCCAAGTTTCAGATAATTTAGTTACCAGTCAGGATTGCACAGAAAAACAAAACAAGTTAACAAAGCTAGCTTAGTTTTGCTTATTTGAGTAGACGTAGCCACAAAAATACTAGTCTTGAGTTGTAGTCTCATATTTATTATTATGGAAAGACCATAGAATTTTGTATAGGTGAGCTAATTTCCTCCAACGTGGCTTTCTCATTTGTAAAATAAAAAGTATAATATTAGTTATATAAATTAGTGATTGATTAGTTTATATGCAATGTGATGAGAAAACATTGAGCAGTATAAAGGCTATGCAAAGGGGTCCTTGTGCTGATATGCTTTCCTTTAGTGACTTAACAAAAAATATTATGCTAACTTTATCCTGGATTTGTGCCCCAAAAGTTTGGATGTATTAGCACTCATATGCTCACAGGATCTGTGTGGCATAGCTGTTATTTTTGGCTAAGGTCATCATACCATTCCTTGCATAGCCCTGAAGTCTGGGCCCTGACACAGTACACATGGATTGTAGACAATGGATCTCTCCAGCCTCCAACTCCACTATGTGCTATGGGACTCCTCAAATGGCCCCTAGATGGTAACTCTGAAACTCAGAGTTGAAAGACTGCACTTCAGATGGGAAGTCCAATCTTAATCAAACCTCACAATTCTAGTGCAGATGAAAACCAGCCAACTGCATGATCCTTATGTGAAGTTTCAACCTGAGCATCTGGGATTAGGAATCCCCCAACCCACCACACTAAACCAATGTCCTGCCATTTTATGACAAAAGTGCCTTGTAAAACATCCCCCCAGGATTCAGGTTTAAAATCATTGTTATCTAACATGGTTGTTATAAGATGAAGTAAGCAAAAAGAGGTCTAAGCTAAGAGAAGGGATGGGGAGAGGATCCCCATGAAAGGAAGTGTTAACAAGCTACCCAGCCAGCAGCAGCTATCTCTGAGCTTGAACCTAGTGATAGTATTTCATGCTTGGGACCAGAATTTTCATGTCTGTTTCTATAAGGCACTCCTATATTTTGTGGAAGTCCTGACTCCAAAAAACTCTTCTAGTAAGTATTTTTATAAATTTATTTTTCATTTACTTTTATTCCTAAAGCACGACGTGTGTGTGTGTGTGTGTGTGTGTGTGTGTGTGTGTGTGTGTGTGTGTCTAAACCAGAGATAAGGGTCTCATAGATTTTTGTACCCTAACTGGCTTTAACTAGCAATCCTTAGATCTCAGTCTCCTGAGTAGCTACGATTACAGACTTGAACCAAAAGCTTCCAGCGTTAAATGATGTTTGTTGACCTGAGCTGCTGCACAGATTAGCATTCCCTTATTTCTGAGTAAACTAAACACACTACAATGCATCTGAATGTTTTCAAAAAACAGACCACAAAATGCTCAAGTATTGATACTTAAAGTGAAATCGAGTAAGACATGCATGCTGCCTGCTGTTGGTGAAATGGTTTCATGCTTTGTGTACTACAACTTTCTCAGCCAACAAGGAGAGGGAAAATCCACCTAAATTTGACAAACACTATAGCCAATCCTACCAGCTTCTTTGCATTCACAGCTACAGGAAATGTTTTGCCTAGCTCTGGCTACAAGTTTTCCTGCCATCTTGGGTTTGTCTCTCAACACAAGACTCCAGGTTAAGCTGTGGACCAGGTGCCAGTGACCATTTTACTTTGTTTTTTCCCAAGCATTAAAAATTCAACTTTGTGCTGGTGCCAGTGCCTCACACCTGCAATTCTAGCTACTCAGTAAGTTGAGATCTGAGGATCATGTCTCAAAGCCAGCTGGGCAGAAAAGTCTGTGTGACTCTTATGCTTATCTCTAATTAACCACCACCAAAAGGCTAGAAGTGGAGCTATGGCTCAAGTAGTAGAGCACCAGCCTCAGAAATAAAAAAAGGTAAGGGACAGTGCCCATGGCTTGAGTTCAAGCTCTAGTATCCCCCCTCTGCACCCCCACATTAAACTTTGCTTTCAAAGAGCTCAGAGAAGAGTGTAGGGAAAACACATTAACCATTCATCAGAAACCATTTGGTATGTGGATACAAAATGGACTGTGTGTATGGTGTGATTTCTCTGTCTATTCTGGGAAAACTGTTGTCTTCTGCTACACCAACAGAAACTACTGTGCTACCTTCTATGAAAGACACAGTACCTAGTACAAGCAGGTGCCTTAGCTACCTACCTCTGTCCTGGGCAATTTGTTAATAATTGGGCAGTGTTTGGTTCTAAAGAAGTTGGGCTTATGAGTATGTGAAATAAAGATTAGGGATTCTCTGGTTGCACAGGAAGAATAGCTTAAAAATACCTGTAATAGGTATTTTACCCATTTTACTGGACTGGGTCACAGTACCCAAATAGTTAGATTAAAGCTACTCTGGGGGCTGGGAAGGTGGCTCAGTGTAGAGCACTTGTTTTGCATGCATGAGGCCCTCAGCACCACATAAGCAAAAAGAAAAAAAAGTTGGAAGTGGCGCTGTGGCTCAAGTGGTAGAGCACTAGCCTTGAGCTGAAGAGCTGAAAGAAAGTGCTCAGGCCCAGAGTTCAGTCCCCACGACCGGACCCTCCCCCGCCCCCCAAAAAAGCTACTCTGGATGTTTCTATAAAGGTGTTTTGGATGAGGTGAGCTTTTAAACCAATGGACTCTGATTACAGCCAGTTGTCTTTGGTAAGGTGGATGGGCCCATCCATTCAGCTAAAGAACGTCACAGAGAAATAGTCCCTAGGCAAGAGGAAATTTTCAGAAAGCAGTGTAGGTCTTGAGCTGCATTATGGTGGTTTTCCCCCCGATACTGTGCATGGCTAGGTCTCTAAACAGCCTACACAACCTGCCAATTCTGGACTTGTCTAACAACTTCATAACAACACGATCCAACTCCTTAAAATCAGTCACTCAATCTCTCTCTTTTTCTGTCAGATTTAATTGGGGTGGGTGGGGACAATTATCAGGGGACTATCATTTTTGTAAGATCGCTGTGACCAGGGTTTATGAATACTACGGCTAGAGCTCTTTCCTTCACATCTAAAAAAAGCACCGGGTTTAAATCACATCCACAACCATTTGAGGCTTGACTTTGCCATTAATTGGCTTTGCCAATTGGTACCATAACTCAGTACAGTATTCTTATCTATAAAGCAGCTTAACAATGCCAGGCCATAAGACAAGGACAAAGAGATGTTAAGTGGGCTCAGGTATCGAAAAAGTACAGCATTTTCGTTTTACAGGTGGAGTCGACGTGTTTGGGGTATATGCTTGTCCCTTCTCTAATCATGTTTTGTGATAAATAAAATATAGCTCTGGAAGTAGGATGGCTTTGTTGTTGTTTATTTTCCCTTTGGCACTAACCTTTGGCCTGTCTTCCTGGACAAGTAGTTCAGCTTCAGCCTCAACAGTTTATGTAGAATGGTCTAGAGTCCCCGGTCTTACCAGGTTTCAGCATTGTAGGGGCTGAGCCAGGATGGGTGGGGACCCTGCATATTCAAGATGCAGGCCTCTAAGTGGGAGCTCAGCACCGGGGGACTGTCTGGGATTTTAGATGAAGTCATAGGTCACTTAGAAAATGTTGGTGAAACAAATTGAAATACTGGAGACATATGTGACTGATTTTCATGGTTGGCCGGCAGGCTCACTGCTGCCTGGGGAGAGAAGCTGGAGCTCATGTATGAGTGAAAGTGATCCTCACCACCTTGGCCCTTTGGGCATTGAGCTAGTGATGGTAAGGCACTGTCATGTGATCCTGCTCCTATTTAGGTGTCTCAGTGCCTGGTTTTGAAACATACTTCTCAGTGCAATTCCACCCTAGGATATTTGAGAGGGCTATGGGAAACCACTTTTCATGTGCTGTCATCCTGAATGACATGGATTCAGAATTTGTAAGAAGTGTGCCTTTTAATTTATGGCAATATAAACAAAACTTGAGTATCCTAGGTTGAAAGTACAGAAATGGGGGAGGTGGTAGAGAAACATAGGCGTAGATAATGTATTTAGTTAGCATCATTCACCTTAGGACACATGAAGCTAGGCAGGATGTTTTGGTATATGGACCATCAACACATGCTATGGTAACATAAAAATTGTGAAAGTAATGGCTGGTGATTCATGCCTATAATCCTAGCTACTCAGGACGCTGAGATCTGAGGATAGCTATTCAAAGCTAGGTAGTTCAAAAACTGCAAGATTCTTACCTCCAAGTAACCACACACATACACACACATACACACACACACAGAAAGCTGGAAGTGAAGCTGTGGCTCAAGTGGTAGAAAATCAGTGCTGAGTAAAAAGCTAAGGGACAGTGCCCATGCCAATACTGGTACCAAAAAAATGCTGTGGAAGTAGTTGGGTTTGTGTATATCCTATCTTGGAAGGGGACATTTTTTTAGTACCTTAAAGAAAGCACTTCTTTTTAAAGGTAATCTAAATTAAAATTTATATTCAGAAATACTTATAACCAAGCTTGCAAATTTTACCTCATCCAGGAAAATAAGCTAACTAAATGGTAGATGGTGGGAACCACCTGGGAAGATCTTAAAATTCCTGAGCAACCCATTTGTGTCATCTTATACTTAACTTCAGAGTCAGGCTCTGTACTAAACCCTGGATAGGTATAAAGACGTGTTCATAGCTGGGAGCTGATGGCTCATGCCTGTAATCCTACCTACTCAGGAGGCTGAAATCTGAAGGTCAAGCTAGTTTCAAGCTAGTGGGATGGGAAAGGCTGTGTGACTCTTATCTTCAATTAACCACATACAAAACTGGAAGTGGAGCTGCGGCTCACATGATAGAACACTAGCCTTGAGCAAAAAAGCTCAGGGATAGCACCCAGGCCAGAGTTCAAGCCCTATGACCAAAAGAAAAAGAAAAGATGTATTCGCCTAATGTCTGTCTTCAAGGGGCTTATCTTGCTAATGCTGCAGTGGGCAATGACTTTGTACTAGTGGTATGAACATATGTAAACGACTTTAAGACCCAGATTCCTCATCTGCAAAATGGAGATGATGATGGTAATGCTATTCATCAACTTTCTAGCATAACAACAAATATCTGAGAGAAATCATCTTACAAAGAAGAAGGGTTTGGTTTTGCTCGCAGTGGATGAGGTTTCAATCCATGATCAATTGCTCCTAATTTTGGGTCTGTGGTAAGGTACCTTAGCAAGCATTTCACAGGTTTAGCACAATGCCTGACACTGTGAAACCTCAGTAAATGTTTACAATAATGATTGTGGTAGTACTTTTTTCATAGCTGTGATTAAATGCCTGACACGAACTGCTTAAGGGAAGCAAGATTTATTTTAGCATAGGTTTTCAGAGATTGTGGTCCCTCGTCCTTAGCTCTGTTGCTTCTGGGCCCGATAGAGTGAGAACATCATGGCAGGAGCTCGTGGAAAAGAAGCTTCTTCACCTGAAGCAGGGAGGAAAGAAAAGAAGCAGCTGGGGACATGACAAAAACCTGACTCAGGTTTTCTCTAGGTAGATCCCACCTCCTATAAGTCTCAGAGCCTCCCCAAACAGCACCACCAGTGGGGACCGAGTGTTCAACACATGAGCTTGTGGGAGACATTGCATATTCAAGCCATCGTATTAATGAATATTTCATCAGTTGAGGAAAGCTGTTCCCACAGTACTTGTGATAGGTGCTTTAGGAGACGTATAGCAAAGTGCCATGAAGGTGACAAAGATAAAGAACGTGTACCTCCAGGAGAAACAAAGACTTCACAAGCAAGACAGTCTTGGAGCTGGATCTTTTGTAATAGATGTGACCATGATAGGCAGTGGGACCACAAAAGCACCTGCAGAAGCCCTAGATGAACATAGCCTAGAAATGGGACTAAGACCAGGCCAGCTGGATGAGGGAGGAGGAAACACGTAAGTTAAGATGGAAAATGCAGGCTTTGGGGCTGAGAAGGTGGCTCAGTGGTAGAGCGCTTGCCTTGCATGCACGAGGCCCTGGGTTCGATTCCTCAGCACCACATAAGCAGAAAAAAAAGCCGGAAGTGGCGCTGTGGCTCAAGTGGTAGAGTGCTAGCCTTGAGCTGAAG
>NW_012267292.1:8536486-8603375 GCF_000151885.1 Dipodomys ordii
TTTTTGCTTATGTGGTGCTGAGGAATCGAACTCAGGGCCTCAGGCATGCAAGGCAAGCGCTCTACCACTGAGCCACCTTCCCAGCCCTTTGGTTTTAAATGTACTTGAATGGTTGCTGACATTTATGAAGAAGTTATAATTTAATATTTTTTGTTTAAAAAGCATGAAAATATTACCATTACATAGAAAGTCAAAATTTATGTTTTCTTTAAAAGCAATATCTGCCTTGTTGGATTGCTAGTCTGTTGTAGCTTTCAGACTTTTATAAAGCACCTGCAAATATGATAGCTAATTAGAACCTTATCACTATCCTGGAAGGAAATCCAGATGAAGAACCTGAGACTTAAAGAGGTGACCCGATTTTTCCAACCACATGCACCTTTAGCTGAAACTGTTTTTTCTCTTTGTTGTTGTTTTTGTTGGAGAAATGGGTTATAAAACAAGAAGTACTAGAAAATACTTGTCTACATTACTAAGTGTTCACTAAATCCCCATTATTTCTAGGCTTGGGAAATAGAACACTATAGATTGTTGTAGTATTAGAAATTGAAAAGTACAAGATCCTTATCCAAAGTAATTGGGGCCTTGTGACTACTGGTTAATCCAAAATAATGGTGTAGATTACATATATATATATATATATATATATATATTATACACACACACACACACACACACACACACACATATATATCTTACAGATCAAAGATCAGACAACAATTGATTCAGTCAAATAAATCAATTCCTTTGAAAATGGACTTATGTATGGTAATTAAAACATTACTTTTAAATAGGGAAAATACTATTTATACATTTATTTAAATATAATACATATCTTAGTTATCAATTTAAAGCAGTATTTATATATTTTATATAATATATAACATCAATTTATAAAAATGCATATAAGCAATTATATTGTATTTAAATATGCAAACACACATATATAAGCATAAATATACATATATATTTATATATACAAAAACTATGATGCACAATAAAGGGTTTTAAAATATGGATAATATTGTAGAATGGCTGAATCAAGCTAATATGTATCACCTCATATATTTGACATTTAATTGTAGCATGCACTTAAAATCTAGACTGTTAGTAATTTTCAAGTATACAATGCATTGCTATTAACTATATTAGGGTAATTTGAACTTTACACAAAACCTCTTTATTGTTAGGACCCCTGCCTTATATCTGATATGCCATAGCACCTAATATGTTCTTAGTACATGGTCTTTAATGAGTACTTGATGAGCATATGTGAGGCTCATAGAATTTAATAGTAATGATGCTAGTTGGTAATATCCTAAATCTGGGGTCCAAACAGCCACCTGCCTTTAAAGAAAAAGTCACCTTTCCTTCTGCATACTCAGCTATTCCCCAGATTCAGACTCAAGTCTGGAGAATTTGCCTGTGCTGAATTTCCAGATGCCACAGCCAGCTTTCTCAAAGATGTCTTTTTATCCCATTCCATGACTAATGACAAATCTTCGTGGAGTATCACCATCCCTTTGAAACACAGACATATCAAGATGAAGAGAGGCAGAATTTCACTGCTACCACATTTGGAGGAAAAGATGTTTTCCAGTTTTAAAAAGCATAGCAGAACACTTCAATCCTGTCTCTAGGTCTTTCCCAGAATTTACTTTTTCTTTTAATGGCACATTTAAACTCTGTTTTTTCACAGTGTATTTATTTGTGCAATTGACTTAATTCTGTTCTTGTAAAGCCTTTAGAAAGTCTGTCAGGGCACATAGGGGCACACAATGTTTAAGAATGCTGTTAAGTTTTAAATGTGATTTATTTTGACCCAGAGGCCAAATGGCATAGCCTGCAAATGTGATAAATCTAGCAAATAAATAAACAAATAAATAAATAAACATATATGCCTTTGAGGAGGCCACCGGCCAATAGACAGCCCTGCAGTTGGCATTTCGTTTTACAAGAGCTCATGTTAATCCCACATGCTCAGGACAGTTATAAAGGTTTCATTTCCTCCCTAGACTGTGGCTCCTCCAGGACATGTAACAGGACACTTGATTTGAGATTGGAATTGCGAATGCAGTCCCCATAAGGTGATGACTTCATGTATATTGATATTGCCAGCAGGGGTTTATTTTCTTTCTTCCTCTGGCTGTGATCCTTTGAAGTCAAGAACTATGATTTACACAACTCTTTGCACAGAGCTTTATACATAGCATGTATTCCATAAACATTTATTAAATCAACATTTGAAGAATGTCTTGTCCTTTGCTGTACGTCTAACACTGAGTACTTAGTGTACCTCTAGCACTGAATGCTTAGTACATTGGAAAACCCCAATACATGTTTGTTAAATGAATGAATGCATTGTGTAAGTCACAGCTTCAGGTATTTCTGTTTTCAGTACTCTTGCATATCAGCGGCAAGGAAATAGTGATGGCTTTTTGGTTGCCTGAATGACATATTGTCATTACAACAAGCCACCAATCTGTAAATTCCGCAGATGAATCCCAGATTAACAAATTTTGGATCAAAATATTAGAAGAAAAATATTACATTTGAATTGAACCTGTGTGGACATTTGTCTTATCCTTATTTTCTAAACAGTATAATATAGAAACTATTTACATAGCATATATATATATATATATATATATATATATATATATATTAGAAATGATAGATAATCTGGAGATGATTTAAAGTATATTGGAGTATGTGTGTACGTTATATGCAAGTACTATGTCATTTTATATAAGGGGTTTGGGTACCCTCAGATTTTGGTATTTGTATATGGGGTCCATGCTGGAGAAATAGGAGAAGGAGCAGAATTAAATTCCAAACACATCTCTCTACACATCTCTCTCTCTCTCTGTCTCTCTCTCTCCCTCTCTCTCTCTGTATCTCTTTCTCTACCTACCTACACATCTATCTACTAGATATATGCACACATATAAAATTAGTTGTTGAAATGTATTAATCGTGTAAAAGTTTAAAATTTATACATCTTTTCATCATGTATATCTCTGTTTAGTTTGGAACTACCTTCTCAATGCTCACTGGCAGTTGAGCATTTCTACTTGTGTTTAATCATCTATCCTCGAGAGCTGAGTAGTTGTTTTCACCCCCAAAATTGCTTGCTTGTTCTAATGCAGGATCCACTGTAGACAAGGACTCCTCTATCTTAAGGATTCCTTTCTATCTCTATTTTCAGCTGGATTTTTTTTTTTTTTGCCAGTCCTAGAGCATGAACTTTGGGCCTGGGCAGTGACCCTGAGCTCCTTTTGCTCAAGGCTAGTGTTCTATTACTTGAGCCACGGTGCCACTTCTGGCTTTTTCTGTGATTGATTGGAGATAAGAGTCTCACGAACTTTCCTGCCAAGGTTGGCTTTGAACCCCATTCCTCAGATCTCAGCCTCCTCAGTAGCATGAACCTTTAGTGCCAGGCTTTTAACTAGAATTTTTAAAATGAGGTTCTTTATTGCTAATTATCTACCTATAAAATCTACTCTTGCCACCAGTCCTCCTCCTCATTATTTGAAGGTTAAAGTTTGACTACCCAGGTACTTTGGAAGCTACCTTTGACATTTTGACATTTTTTTTTTGGGTGCTGGTTCTGGGGCTTAAACTCAGGACCTTGAGGTCACCCTTAGCTATTTGTTGGCATTTTATTGCTTAATCCATACCTCTACTTCTGTCTGCTGGCTAGTTAATTGGGTATTTTTCTACCCAGACTGGTTTTAAACCACGAGCCTCAAGTCTTAGCTTTCTGAGTAGCTAGGATTATAGGTGTGAGCCACTGGTACCTGCTATTGACACTATCTTTTATAACTCCATGTTTGAGCTTGAAAATATTAAAGAAATACCTAGCACTAATCCTTTCCCTGTCTCTTTGTGGTATATAGTGGCAGGATGGTTAGGAAATATGTTTCTCAGGATTCTGATACCATCTATATCATTATCCAACTGTGCAGCCTAGGGTAAGTCACCAGCCACTTATGATTCAATCTCTGCATTTGCAAATATCTTAGCTGGGCCTGAGATCATGTAATCCACAGGAAGATCCAGACCAGAACTGTAAAGTTCGTTTGAATGTTTAATTTTACTATTACCATCAAATCACCATCTCATTATTCTATCACCTGCCACCATCTGCCCTCAACTTAGACATCTAGAGCCAACCCAAGGCCATTTTCCAAATGCAAAGGGCTCATATGCTATGTACATTTCCATACATTATGAATTCTGAGAAAATGAATAGCATTGGCCATCTTGCTGCATTAAGGTCTTCTGTTTTTGTTTGTTTTATGATTCTTGTTCTTGTAGTTATAGCAGGCCTTTTGGATTCTAGATTATCTCTTTAGAATGTTCAGATATTTTTAGAATACCATTGCGAATAACTGATCCTGATATTTTATTGGAGCTAAGGTCCCATCTGAAAATACAAAATTGTTTCATCCATTACTTAGAAAAAACAGGTCCCGTTTTGAAATCAATCCCATTGATTATGAGATACATCCTTATTTCAGAGCTATTAGAATGAGAAATGTGTGTATTTGATTGACACAAAGCCTCTGTTCCCTGTCTATTTCTGGTCATCTGCACTTAGCCAAGATAGTGGTAAGTCTCTTGCTCCCTCCCATGCCCCAGCCTCATTTGTAAACATAGTGATGCTGAGCCCCTATACTGGCTTCCTGTTTCCCTCAGGTCTTCCATCTTTCAAGGGTGGTGAGTAGAGGAGCTGGGAGACTAGAGAGGTGAGCACAGAGCACCAAGTCCTAGATTTCAGGCACCTTTTTGCTTTGATCTAGCACTACCAGCTTCAGTCTCCCTGCTGCTTTGTCAGCCTGGGCAGATGGGCTTTGTCAGATGGGCAGACCAATCCAGCTTTAGGGTGGTGCCTCTCAGGGCTTACTTGTTCTCTTCTCTAGAGGCACCAGAAGATCAGACATGCACTTGGTATTTTTTTCCAGTCTCTAATAGCTTCTATTTGGAAAGAGTTCACATGCGATAAGGACTCATCTTGTAGCTGAAGACGGAAGCTTGGCAGTCTCCCTATTTAATATATCCAGTAGATATTTTCATTTGAAATTTAATTTAATAAAGGTTTGTCTTGTGTCCGTTTCAATGTGACAACTAACCCAATACAATAGCTTTGGGTCTAAGAGCAACATGATTTTTTTTTCATTTCTTTCTTTTTTTTTTTCCCCCAGAATAGAAGTTAGAACTTGAGGGAGCCAGAAGATTCTAAAGTATTTGCAACAAATGGCATGCTCCCTGCACAGGACTGGCCCTGTTCTCAGGTGTCACTGCCAACTGCGGACATTTCAACACCTCTTTTCCTTCACCCATCTTGGGTTTCAAGCAAGGAGGTAACTAAACCCTTCACATTTGCTACAGGGGTGCTGTTTCAGGGCCTCTTCCTTGACCTTACATGTCACCTGTGCCTCCTGAGATACCGTCACCATGTTGAATTAGACAACTATTATCTGGGTTTTGCTAACAATGTTGGGAATCATTTGTGGCTCAGACTTACCGTGTGTGTGTGTGTGTGTGTGTGTGTGTGTGTGTGTGTGTGTTGCCTTGGGTAGTCATGGATGCCTTTCTACTCTAGCTATCTGATTACTTTAACTTCTTTCATTCATATGAGGAATTAAAAGGCCCTGTGGATTATTGCCCTTGAGTCCTGAAAAGTTACCACTTGAGCCACAGCGCCACTTCTGGCTTTTTCTGCTTATGTGGTGCTAAGGAATTGAACCCAAGGCCTCATGCATGCAAGGCAAGCACTCTACCACTGAGCCATCTTTCCAGCTCTTTTTTAAAAAAATATTTTTTATTGTAAACATACTGTGCAGAGGGGTTACAGTTACATGAGTAAGGTAATGAATACCTTTCCTGTTGAGTATTGTTACCCCCTCCTTTGTTTTTCCCCTACCATCCCTTCTCTCCCCACCTCCCCAACTCTTCTCTCCCCCCCTCCCCAAAACCATTCCCCCTGCCCCTGGCCAAAGTTGTAAAGTTTGTTTTCAACAGTGTCTTGTACATCTCATTGTTACTATGGATCAGCCTGTGTCTTTGTTTCAGCATTTTGTTATTTCCCTTTCCCCTCCCCAAATTAGAAAAACGTATATACAAGATGCAGGGCACCAAAATCAAATGCAGTGACAACAGGGGTTATACCCTGGGGAAAACCATGCAAAAGAAACAAACAAAAAATCACCTACTACATTAAAAACAACAGCGTGTCCCTATCTTGGGGTTAATTTTGTTTAGCATCTCTTTTGATATGCTTATATGAATCCCTAATTTGAATCTGGGATCATTGTTCATCTCTGGACTTCAGTTCTGATTATCTTCTCGTGTTCCCTCTCCCTTCCATCGCTTGGGAGTGGGTGCCTAGACTCAGAGAGGACAGTCACACTCACATCCATCACACACAAGTGAAGAAGCCCTCTCAGTGCAGTATAGGTGGGGGGTTAGAGAAGCCATCAGATGGATCCTGGAAAGGCCTTCCACACTTTGGCCCCTTCAGCTACCCCTAATACTTCTTTATCAGCTCTTACCTATTAAGCACCCTTAACTATTTCCTTTTCTGAAAACCTACCTTCAACTTAACATGTTACGTTCTTCACAATGTTCCTTGGAATTTTCTTTCCTTTTCTACATGTGTCAATTTTTTTTCTTAGTCTTGAAGTCTTCATTAAAATGCTTGGGAGGGTGAGGCAGGGATAGAAATAGTGGGACAAAATGAAGCAGTAATACTCACTAGACTCTATGTTGAAAATGAACTATACCACTTGTGGGCGGGAACAAGATGGTAAAACTGGGAGAGAGCAAGGCAAGGGTGATCTGTTAAGATAACTGTCACCCTACTGTAGATCACCTTCACAATGACAATGATCTGTTAAGATAACTGTCACCCCATTGTAGATCACCTTCGCAATAACAATAAAAATGCAAAAAAAGTTCTTCCCTTCAAAACTCTTTTTTGTATTTTCATTTCTTCCACTTTGCCACCTAAGAATTTGTCTAATAAGACTTTTATAAAGTTTGTTTATTCTTTCTTCTAGCAGTATTTACATGTCTCCATTGTTGCCAGGAATGCACTAGGAATGAGGCTGTTCACTTAGTTACAAATACATAATGTTAGCTTTCTCTGAGTTAGGGAGAGAGACAAGTTGAGAAAGAAAAGCTGTCAAGCTAATTAATCAGGTGAATGCAGGAGAACTGCATCTTCTCTAGAAAAAAAAATTTAAAAAAATAGGAGAAGCTGTTGTGCATAATGGGCGAGGATGCCACCTTTGGGTTTGTAGTTAGGTGCTGTTGCTTGTCAATTATGTGATCTCAGGCAAATTAACTGAGGTCTCTGAGCTTCAGTTTCTTCCCTGTAAAATAATTATAAGAATCTTGTACTTCTCATTATTACAATGGGTCATCTGGTATCCTTATTTTGTTATTTCCCTTCCCCTCCCCAAATTAGAAAAATGTATATATAAGATGCAGGACATTGGAATCAAATACAATGACAACAGGGGTTGTACCATGGGGGAAGAACATACAAAGAAACAAACAAACAAAAATGAACTTTACAACTTTGCAGGGGGGAGCAGAGGGAGCGGGAGGGAGGAATTGGAGAAGTGGGGAGGAAAGGGGTGGTAGGGGAAAAATAAAGGAGGGTGCAACAATGCTCTATAGGAAATGGACTTATTACTTGCTCATGGAACTGTAACCCCTCTGTACAGTATCTTTACAATAAAAATATATATTAAGAACAAAAAATACTCTATGCAGCAGAGCTATTATGAAAGGAAACCAAGCCGGGCGCTGGTGGCTCACGCCTGTAATCCTAGCTACTCAGGAGGCTGAGATCTGAGGATCGCCGTTCAAAGCCAGCCCGGGCAGGAGAGACCGTGAGACTCCTATCTCCAATAAACCACCAGAAAACCAGAAGTGGCGCTGTAGCTCAAGTGGTAGAGTGCTCGCCTTGAGCTGAAGAGCTGAGGGACAGCGCCCAGGCCCAGAGTTCAAACCCCACGACCGACAAATAAATAAATAAATAAAAATAAATAAATAAATGAAAGTCAAACCAAATATAGTCCTCCTTCCAGTAAGGCCTGAAATAGGCCCTTCTTTCCCTTTGCCTATATAACATCTAGTGTGTGAAGAATCTCCCATTGAAGAATTGAAAACCCAGAAATGAACCTATAGACCTATAGCCATCTAATCTTCGATAAGGGAGCTAAAAAAATAAATAGAAGAAAGATAGCCTCTTCAGTAAATGGTGCTGGCAAAATTGGTTAACTACTTGTAGAAAACTAAAGCTAGATCCTTATATATCACCCTGCACCAGAATCAACTCCAAATGGATCAAAGACCTTCGAGTCAAAGCAGACACTCTGAAAACATTACAGAATGGAATAGGAGAAACCCTAGGTCTCCTTGGCACAGGCAGAAATGTTCTTAATAGAGACCCGGAAACACAACAAATCAAAGAAAGGTTGGACAAATGGGATCACATGAAGTTGCAGAGCTTCTGCATGGCAAAGGACATAGCTAGCAAGATCAATAGAAAGCCTACTGATTGGGAGAAGATCTTCACTAGTCATACAACAGACAAGGGTCTCATGTCTAAAATATACTTGGAACTCAAAAAATTAAATCCCCCAATAACAAATCCTCAAAGAAACAACTGCCCAATAAATAAGTGGGCTAAAGACTTAAAGAGAAACTTCTCTGAAGAAGAAAGAAGGATGGCCAATAGACACATGAAGAAATGCTCAACCTCCCTAGCCATAAAAGAAATGCAAATCAAAACAACATTGAGATACCACCTCACTCCAGTTAGAATGGCTATAATCAAGAACTCTGATAACAATAGATGGAGGGGATGTGGACAGAAGGGAACCTTATTGCATTGTTGGTGGTAATA
The DNA here is from genome assembly GCF_000151885.1 of Dipodomys ordii. Classification (NCBI taxonomy): domain Eukaryota; kingdom Metazoa; phylum Chordata; class Mammalia; order Rodentia; family Heteromyidae; genus Dipodomys; species Dipodomys ordii. The sequence continues at coordinate 8,545,410 of NW_012267292.1, forward strand.
TAAATTTGTTCAACCACTTTGGAAAGTAGTATGGAGGTTCCTCAAAAGACTTCACATAGAGCTCCCCTATGACCCAGCAATCCCACTTTTGGGCATTTACCCAAATGCTTACAAACAAGACCACACTAAAGCTACCAACACGACTATGTTTATTGCAGCATTATTTACCATAGCTAAGATATGGAACCAACCCAGATGCCCCTCAGTAGATGAATGGATCAAGAAAATGTGGTATATATACACAATGGAATTCTATGCTTCCATCAGAAAGAATGACATTGCCCCATTTGTTAGGAAATGGAAAGACTTGGAAAAAATTATATTAAGTGAAGTAAACCAGGCCCAAAGAAATATAGGTCCCATGGTTTCCCTTATTTGCAATATCTAGTATATGTCTGAGTCAAGCAGAAAAGGTCAGATAAGGTGATGTTAGGAAAATGAACCCTAAGATATGTATTCAAATGTTTTTTTTCTTTCATGCTATGTTTCTAACACATTTATGAGGTTATTTCTTTGTTGCTTTGTATGTCCCTCCCCCACAGTATAACCCCTGCTTTCACTATATTTGATGTCAGTATAATTTGTGGAGGGGAAGGGGAAAAAATCATTTAAATAGGGATACAGGCGGACCCATTGCAACAATGAGATGTACAAGTCTATGTCGAAAACGAACTTTACAACTTTGGTGTGGGGGGGGTGGGCGGAGCGGGGAGGATTGGGGGGGCAGGGGGAAGATGGGAAGGGATGGGAAGGGGAAACAAAGGAGGAGGGTACAATGCTTGATAAGAAATGTACTCATTATCTTACCCATGTAATTGTAACCCCTCTGTATAGTATTTTCACAATAAAACAAAAAGAGATACTGAAAAATAGAAAAAAAAAGAATCTCCCATTGACTAAAAGCCATTTTATGGGTTAATACTGGGCATATTTATAATAACGTCAGTTGTTACACTGTGAGCCACTGCTAGAATGATGTCAATGCCAGGAGCTTTGATTTTTCTTACTTATTGATATGTATCAATATCCATATATTTTCATCTTCATAAAGAACAGCTACAGAACTTTACCCAGTCCAGTGCACATCTCTCTGAATCACATGTGTGATTCATTTGCTTAAGGGTGAAGTCTTAGGCTTTAACTAAGGATTGAGGAATTCATGAGGTAATTTTTTTGAAGTGCTGCAGGTGGTGTGCTGATTATCTATTGGCAGGCTCACGTCCTCTTCCACTAATTGGCTTTGGGTTTGCATTTCCAACCCGTAATCTTCCATATACTCAGATGGAATCTTCAAGAGAAAGCTGCACTGCTTTACTAGTAAACAGATGGTTGTGAATATGGTCATTTCCTTTGGAGTTGTCCTGGACATCAGGAGAGAAGCCCTTATGAGCCAGAAGTTCCCTGAGCCATAGGATATAGGGATGGGGTCAGGCTGGAATAGTTTGCAGGTCATCAATGTAGATCTAGCCACTCTGCCAATAGAGACCTAAAGAAAGAATACTATTTGTCTAGAATTCCCAAAGCATTTGGTTTTTCTCAAAACACATTGTGCTTACCTCCCTCCCTCCCCTTCCCCTCTCCCTGTCCCTCCGGACAAAAATTTGAACACAAATTAGTTTAAGCCATAAAAGGGAACCTATGTTGGACTAGATCTGTAGGTTCCAACAATGATGCTCTTAGAGATAGATCAAATCTCTCTCCATTTCTCTCTCTCCTCCCTTGCTCAGTACTGTTGTTGTTGCTGTTGGTATTATTATTATTCAGGGTTGCCTTACATGGTAAGAACAAACAGATTGGTAGGGTTCTAGATGCAGGGAATGAGTCCTGGTTTAGATTGGCTCCTGAGTCAACCTTGTGGTTTTGTTTGGCTGGGCCTGGAGTGAAGGCTGTTGGAGCTAGATGTGGAGTTAACCCCACCTGAACTTCAGGCTGAGGCCAGGAGGAGAGTAGTCCTTAAATAATATTTGGGACACTTTTATTAGTAGGCGGAATGATTGTTGAGCCTGTAATAAAGTAAAACGTTCACCAAACTCCTGACTAGAGCTCAAGGTCTTCAATAGAAAGACAATGCCCATGAATTTTGCACCTACCCTACTTCTCAATACTTGGAATCTGGCAAAGCAGAGGCTGCCCATGCAGACTGAAGTGAATTCCTATTTGCTAGAAGAGTTTGGCTTAATCCCTAGAATTAGGCCATCACCTAATGGTGATGGAGTATCTTCTAGAAAGGTGTAAACGTATCCATAGTTTTAATATTTGCCCTTTTGATTTAAATTATTTACTTAGATAAAGTGTTCTGATTTGTCAGAAATTTTAATATTATTGATTTTGGCTATTATACTTCAGCAAAATGATTGCCTCTTTGGTATTCTTGGCTAGTTATTTGTATACTAAATTTGTTTCAATTGGCTAAATGCATTTGCATTACACATATCTCATTGTATTACACATATCTTCCTTGGATTCTCTTGGTTTTTCTCCTGGCTTTCCTATATTGCCTTACTCAGCCTCCTGAGTGTTTTGTGTTTTTCACTTTTGGGAGGGCCCACAGTGTTGTATAACCGGATATCATCTAGTGAACACTCCTGGGCATCTGAGTTCTTCTAACCCATCACAGTGCTAGTGAAAGGTGCTGAGTACTGCAGGCATGGGTCCTGTCAGAGGGGCTGGGTGGAGCACTCTAGAAGCCTGGGGACATTAATTCCTTGTATAGGTTATGGCTGACAGGAGATGCCAGGGCTCTAGGTAATGTCTTCTTTCCTCTCTCTGTGGGGTCCTGCTGTCCTAGGGGCTCATTGTGAATCAGTGGCTAACATATTAATGCTTTTTTTTTTGGTGCACGCTGCTTCATTGCTTTACTTCTGTTTGTCTCATTTTCATTGCCCAAGGATTGCACCTCCCAAAGAAAATATTAGAGCTTGATTCCTGCTTCAGTGCTGTTTTCTAGCAGACCAAGGCAAACATAGCATTATTTTGTTTTTATGTGACATTTTCTCTAAAAGCTGCTGAAAAGGGTTTTAAGCCCAGCATCTTGATTTGCTCTGATAAAAAACGAGGTTACTATTTCTGTTTGTAAGATGACCAACTTAGACGCACTAAACTTGCATCTTGTTCAGAATTATAGGCTTTAATTACTGATCCATTTAAACAATCCATCTAAATCTAGGTTTCTTTTCTTTTCACTAATACTCTGCACCCAACCAGATTTAGAGTCTAGGTCTGCACATACAAACTACAGAGAATAATTGGGACAATTAATTCAATCATTGAAGCCAAGCAATCAAATCTAAAACAGCTGCATAATTGAGCTCAATGTCTCCTTTTCACATAAAGCTTCTAGAAATAGCCAAAGAAAAGAGACCAGAATGTCATTTTGGTGTTGTTAAAAGCATTACCGGCCATAGTGAGTGTGTATTTTTAAATATACACTTGTTTCTTTTTTTGAAACATTTTACAATTGGGGTTATAATTCTTTGCTTTTTCTTGACCAGTAGAAATAAAAAAGAATTCTGTAAAGACAATAGACTTTTCACAAGAGGAAGAATGCTATAACTGAAACATTTCAGATTTGCCTAGAGGCATACCATCAACATGAAGACAAAGTTAATTAGTATGTGGACATTTTTTGTGTTTTGGTGTCTCCTTGATTTCAAAGTGACTCCTTGCCATGGCTTTCTATTTGCTGAAAATGAGCTGACTTTTGCTTTTTATTGCTTTTGAGATTTGGCATGCTATCCAATGAGTTATAGAAACTAGTAGTAAAGAGGCATCTAATTTTAAAAGTTCGAACTCAAATTTAGAAGGAAAGCTTGATGATTTTATGGACTCTGGTTTGGGGTGGATGGGAACTTCCTCTCTTAGATTAGTTGTCCTGTTAATAGGGACCCTTCTCTCTTTTAAATACTTTAAAAATGCCAGTGAGGTACAAATGCCCAGGCTACAGGTGTGTGTTCATGTTCCTGCTGCCAGGTATCATGAGATGCGTTCATTTACTCAAGAATGGGCATCAGGTCCAGCATGAGGGCCACTTCTGCCTTATAAGAGCCCAAATTCTAAATGTGGCAGCCATATCCAGAGTGAAGTATGTTTTCTGACACCTATTTAAAAGTATACACATGGGTGATTGGTCTAGAAAACCAGACAAAGAAAGGAACATTTCAAGTATTTAGAGGAGGAACCAATCTTGATGTAATTAATGTACATCTAAAAGAACTGAAGGGAACTTTGAATTTCCTTGTCACCATTTTGGAGAAGTTTGTTTTAGTTTCTTCATTGGCTTGGAGTTTGGTTTTCCTCTATGATCTGCATCATTAAGAAAAGAGGTGAGAAAAACAAAAATCCTTATGGAAGGTCTTTACCAGAAACCCAAGGAAGGGGCACACATTCTATTATGGCAAGACAGACAAGAAACACAGTTGGGGATTAAGAGGGACAGTGACTTAGCCAGGTAGTCTGAGACTGTTCAGAAGAATGGTATGAGATCTTTTAGCCATTCTCACTTGTCAATCTTTTGCTTGTGTTCCAACTTTCATATATTTATCAAGTGAGCAGAAAATGGTCATGTACTGATTAGTTCATGTGAGAAATCAGGCATTTAAAGTGTTTTTTTTAACTTAATGTACAGAGCAAATGAAAACCAGAATGAGCTAGATTCTTTTTTTTATTGATTTACTATCACCAGAGCCTCTGCAGAAATGTGGAGATTTCAAATCATTTCCCATTCCCAGGAAAGATGAGGAGGCTCCAGAAAGGAATAAGAATTGGCAGCTTAGCATTGTGAACTTGTCAACGCTGCTAGATAGAGAAACAAATGGTTGAAGGCCATGAAAACTAGGATTTAGATCTTGGAGTAACATTTTAAAACAAGTGACTCTTGCCAAAGTTTTTAACATCCACTCCCCTTAAAATTACAATAAAAATACCATGATATACATTCATTTTCAATGTATTAATAGCAGTAGGCTTTCAGTCTCAGGAGGCTTTCTTAAGAAAGCAGAAGTCAGTGTGCCTTGTGAGAATTTGCTTTTTGTTCACAAAATCCTAAAGAGCATTTTAGAAGAAATTGCTTCTAACCAAAGTTAGAAGTCAAAGTTAAATATTAAGGGGTAGAAATAGTTTGACAATTAGTTACTTTGCTACAGAGGAACCAATATATGAACTTCACTTATGAAATGATGACACTTTTGACTATTTCTCACCATCTTTGAAAAAGTTGTGTGCATTTTGCTGGCTCTCAGGCTGCTCTGACTCATCTTTGGGGCTCTGTGACTTCTCAGTTCAGCTTATATATTTTCACTTCAGGGCTGATCAAGAGTAGCCATAGTGAAAAGCTTAGTTAATTTTATTTCTCCCTTCTGGTTGTTTCCCCCCCCCCCCCGTGTCTCCCATTCCATCTCCTATATTTAAAAACAAAGCAAACATTTGAAAGTTAAATGTAGGGGGGAGGGAGGGAGGATGGAAAGGGATGGGAAGGGGAAACAAAGGAGGAGGCTACAATGCTTGATAAGAAATGTACTCATTATCTTGCCCATGTAATTGTAACCCATCTGTACAGTATTTTCACAATAAAAATTTTTAAAAAAGAAAGTTAAAGGGCTCAGATTGTTTTTTAAAAAAGCAAGCGAGTTATATATAAAAGCAACAGTTACAACAGGGAAATACTAAATATTTGGATAAGATTTATATCCCATTCAGGTAAATCCTAAATATTTGAATAAGATTTATAGTCCTTTCAGTCTTCAGTATTCTCAACCAGGGTTAATTTTACCTTTAGCTTGAAATTCTCATTTGGAAAAATGATTTTCTTTGACACGATGACTCTTCTAATAAAGTTATGAAATTATAAGCTATAGGATCTAGCAATTGAGGATTCAGACAGAGGCTGATGGATTGATTAATGAATTTTGTTTATTTTGATATGATATTTCTTTGTGGTGTTGGAGATGGAATAACACTTACACCTAAATTTGTGTGTGTGTTGTATGTGTTGAGTGTGTGTGCATGCACACGTGCGCGTGAGCACGCACCACTGTCCTTGATTCGTCTTTTGCTGATGAATAGCATCCTACCATGTAATCCACAGCTATACTTCCTGCTTTTGGTGATTTGAGATAAAAGTCTCATAACTTTCCTGCCAGGGTTGGCTTCAAATCATGATCTTCAGATCTCTGCCTCCTAAGCAGCAATTAACAGGTGTGAGCCACTGGCTTTACCTTTGCATTTTTAATAGATCAATTCCTTTTATCTTTTCAAATAAGCTCTTCCAAATACTTCCTTTAAGTGCCAAGAATTGGCATCCATCTCATATGTAATTTAGTTATTTAAAGATGTATTGGATTTTTTCCCCAGACAATTACATTTAGCTATTTTGATTTATTCTGGTATACTTTCTAGATACAATGTCCTTCACAATGATTTCTGCTTTGTTAGGAGATCTCTGTGGATGGCTAATAGAAAATGGTGGGTAAAACTAATAATGATGATATTGTGTATCTACCTTTGTAAATGAGTTTTCACAACTTTTAGAAATTCACAACATTCCAAAGAACATATTACTGCATAAAAGATTCATCCTATGAGGGACTGTGATAGTCATTCCAATCCATACCCCTTCTTATACTCTGGACTAAAAGATGAAACATCCAAGCACAAAGGGACAGGTTATGCATTTATACTGTGGCTTAGGATTTTCCTAGTTTGGTGGGGGAAGAACTGGAGGTTAGTGATTCTATGCTTCTTGCCTATATTTTGCATGGGATTGAAATAGAAAGATTCATTCTGCAAGAAACTGCAAGAATGGTGTTTATGATGGATTTTATTGCTCTTTTATGTCTGTAAGAACTCAAGGAGAGTAAACTAATTCACAGTGTGAAAATCTACTCACTGAAATGAGTACATTATCTAAATTTATGTACAAATACTAAGTAGTTGAAACTATTTATTCAGTTGAAATTGAAGTGTCACAGGTTTGGTTTAAAGTTATCTACAATATAACCAGTCAAAGGGAACTGACATAAGAAAATTGAATAATTATACACAAGAAAGGAAATATGACTGTCATTGGAGCCCAAAGGATGGCCTAACTCTTGCTGGCATAATGTAAAAGAAAAACCAGGAAGGCACAGTACCAGAAATAACAGATGCTGAAACACAAGCCAGAGAGCACTGTGCAGAATTCAAGGTGGAGAGAAATGGCCCAGACTCACTTGGGAATATAAGAAACAAAGACGGTTGACCTTCCAGTGCACAATCTCATTTTCAAATCTGATTGGAGCTTTTGATCAAGAGAATTTTGGAAACCACTGAATATGGTAAGGATGTAAATGTGAACATTGCTTACATGGGATCTGAAGTTCTTGTGGAAAATTTAAGGACAACAGGTAGGGTTGCAGGACATTAGTAGGAATACATGCCACCATTTGGTGTCTGGAGGTATAAGGCATCAGCTTGTACTTCAAATGATGCTCCCAAAGTAGATCATCCTAAAGCAAAATGCTTTCCCTATTTATTTAATTTAATTTTGTGTGTGTGTGTGTGTATGCACGTGCGCGCGTGCATGTACACGCACACAAGTAAGTACTAGGGCTTGAACTCAGAGCCTAAAGCTCTCTTTTTTTTGTTCAAGGCTGGTGCTCTACCACTTAAGCCACAACCCCATTTCCAGCTTTTTGCTGGTTAATTGCAGATAGAGTCTCATGGACTTTTCTGCCCAGAATGGCTTTGGAACCTTGATCCTCAGAGCTCAGTCTCCAGAGTAGCTAGGATTACAGACAGGCGCCACCAGTGCCCGGCTCTCCAAGTCTCTTGATCCAGTGGTGCCTCTGGGAACTAAACTCTGTGTGGAGTCCTATCTATCTTCCACTGCCCACTTCCTCTCTACTTCAATGATGAAATTTGTAGCAACAACAGCCTGCCTGAAATGCTCATGCATTGGTGAACTATTAGGCCTCCTATGACTACTGCAGCTGCTGTTGGTACGGATGACAAAGGCTTGCGTCCTGAGGGTGTCTTCCTGAATCTAGAGAGTCAGAAGAGGAAAAGCAAGTTAACCTTTCTCTCATCATCATCATCATCATCATCATCATCATCCCCATCCCCATCCCCATAATTGTCACATTGTCTATTTGCTCCTCTCTGCATAGATTCCGAGTGCCAAAAATCTGGTTAATTCTGAATTTCCCCAGGCATAGGCTTTATATCCAAGGCCCAGCATCTGGTGCTTGGAACCAGTATGTTGCTTGTGAACAGATTTATGCGCAGGAAGTACCAGGACCCCAGCAGTGTTTTCAGAATTAAGGAGGAAAAGTGATAGACGTCTTGGCCCTGGCAGCGTGGAGACAGCTTTACGTGCGTGTTCTCACGGGGTTTTGGCCAAACACTCTGTACAGTTGGTACGGCGCATGTGCAGAACTGTAGCAGAGGTAGAATCAGTGCAACACAGCAGCCACACTGTGGGGCTTGGCAGCCAAGCTCTCCAGCTCTCAGTTTGATACAAAGTACTACCGTTACCATTTGGAGGTAGCTCTCTACACTGTGAAAAGAGATTTTTTTCAGGGAAACGCCAATGATTGCAAACAGGGCCATCACAGAACACTAAGTGACAGCTGAAGATCTTTTGCAGGTCACTGTCACAGGATCTGATTTGCCTCCCCTGTCTCAGGAAGGATCTAGAATGAGCAGAAAGGTGCAGACAGTAAGAAGGAAGCAGAGGAAGGTTTTGTTTTTGTTTTGTTTTCCCAGCCACGCCAGAAAGCTCAGGTAAACATGTACCTTCTTGGTTTGTCTTGGGCTCAGCTGAGGTTGAGGAATGTTTGGGTCAAACCCAGGTTAGCTTGTGAATCTAGCCTTGGGGAAGGGAGAGAGTGAGGTGGACTGAGGAGTGGGAAGTGGTTGCTTGGTGCTGAGTTTGGCTTAAAGTTCAGGGCTCCATGGGAGTCTTTTTGGATCCAAGCAAAACTCAGCGGGGAATGAAACCCAAACAAGGCTGAGGCTTGGCAGAAAGCTGCTCATGGGGCCCACGCTAGGTCTCCACACAGCTCCGGGTCCTGGGCAGGCCTTTGGGCCCAGTGAGCCACCTTTCATTGCAAATTGTGCTGCTTTTGACTTGCCCGAACCCAAGTCATTGAAAGCATTTAGTCAGGACTTGAGTTTTTCCAGAAGCAGAAGTCCTTTCTTATACTCATGGCCGTGTCCTTGACTAGTCAATTTTCATTTATCTCACAGGCTACAAGGCAAGGAAGACTGAGGTTGTTTCTGTGAAGAAATTCATACTGAAGTTGAGAAGATAGTGTGTGTGTGTGTGAAAGAAAAATAAGAACAGATATTTGAGAGCTGAGATTCTGAGGCTGTGTTGGGGTAAACTGCCCCTTCTATAATAGTCCTAGGAAAAATAGAAGCGATGTCGTCATAGCAGCTGCTGATGGCCTGACAGACAGTTTCCGCAGCGCTACATGAGGCCCTTTGGTGTCCCTGTCAGGAGATTGGCAGCTGAATGACACCAATGAGGCCAGGCCTATATCCCTCGGGGAATGCTGCCCTAATTGATAGACAGAAGGCAAAGAGAAGGATTGTTTTTGAACCTGAAAAGAATCCCCTTTTTTCTCCCTAAAGCTCATGCCCTCAACTCTCCACAGCTCTATTTTCTCCCCCTCCGCCCCACTTTTTTTTTTTAAAGGTGTTTTGTTCCAGAGCAGTTACAGAGCTTAATGGAACTGAATGACTTTTAGCCTTCACAATCTGTCAGTCAAAAGCCTGACTCCAGGACTGTTAAATAAAGTCCTTTCAGAGGCAGACAGGAGAGGAATGTGTCAGTCAGGCAACAGACCCTGTTGTGTTTTCATCTGTCACAGGGGTGATGGGGAGAGAGGCTCAGGGCCCCAGGCAGGGCACATTCCCAGCGGCCACTAAGAGGCCTTGACAAATCCAGGTGTTTGGAGCCAAAAAGTCCCCCAGTCACTAACATTCTTGAGGCGTGGACTCCGAACCCCCAGGCACTCTGGTTTGCAATCAACTATGAGATGTTTGGGCAAACTTTCAGCACAGGTTTCATGCTAAGCATTTTAAACATAAAACCAACCACTAAGTGCTAGGGTGTCCGTGCAAGCTAAGGCTTTCAAATTAATATGCTGCTTAGCTGAAAAAGTACTGCAGACAGTAATGCGCTGGCTGAGAGGTCTGCAGGTAGACTCTCAATTCCAAACCAATTTTGTAGAGTCGCTTTCAGTTTTTTTTCCTAATAGTTTTCCTTTTCCATTATATGACAATCCATTAATCTTGCCCATTTACTTAAAATTGCTGGGCAATTTTTTTTTTTATTTTGAGTTCTGAACGGTTGCTTTTGTTCACAATGGATTCAGAGCTTTACATAAAAAATGTCCCATGTTAGGCATACTAATGACTAGTTCCTTATGTTTTTTTGATGACATTTCCTTTGAGAGATTAAAAAAATAAAATGACGAGGGTAGCGTGGAATGGGGGTGTGTAGGAAAAGATTGCTACTTAAACAAACAGGGCTTGTTCTTATTAGGAAGTCTAGAAAGCTACAAAATATCAATACAGATATTTCTACCCAGAACTGAATGCTTGGTGTTTAGATAGGAAAATGACTTACCTTCTGTAACACATGGGTTGGTTATGGCCATAGGTCTGGCAGGAAAGGAGGATCAGTAGCCCCTCAACTCTCAGAACTGTTTAGGCTTGGGATAAACGAGGGCATGTTATTTATTACTTGTTTTGTTTCTCTTCTCTTCTTGGGCAATACTATATAAAAGAAAATCAGCTTGAAATCTATGGCTCATGCCTATAATCTTAGGTACTCAGAAAGCTAAGATCCAAAGATCAGTTCAAAGCTAACTCAGGCAGTAAGTTTGTGAGACTCTTATCTCCAATTAACCACCAAAATATCCTAAGTAGAGTATGGTTCAAGCTGGTAGAGCACCAGATAGAGCAAAAAATCTAAGGGACGGTGTCCAAGCCCTGAATTTAAGCCTAAGTACTGGCAGAAACAAACAAGCAACATTTTCTCGACTCCCTGATAGTTGGTTTTGCTCTAACATGCCTACCTTCTACCTCCCGACACATTGCTGCCAAAGGAGGCAGAATTAGCAAAACTCTCTCTCTCTCTCTCCCTTCTCAACCTGTGTTCAACCTGTGTGTAGAGCTAGACACTGGTGTGCATGGTCTAGCAGTTTCTGGGACCACTCACGTTACTTAGTGTATATATGTTGGTTTGCTAGTAAATGAAAACTCCCCCTGTTCTCTCCAATCATCCCTCTCCTCTCCAAATGTAGACTTTGTGTTTCCTTTTCTCCATGCCTGTGGCTCCCCAGGGATAAGCCTGTTTTAGACAGACTAAACTGCAATTTAGAATACTCCTGGCATAGGCTGATAAACTCTGTCATGCTGAAGCAGGTCTAAAAAAATTGTTAAAATAAATATGGCACATTCTATATTATGAGAGCCAAATGATTTCCAAAGAAATGGATTTTTCAGCATTTTGAGGTAGTTGAGTATAGAGAATTAAACTGGAATTGATTCATGGTAAAAGACAACTTATTTCTGTATTGGGGTGCAGTGACTTCTCTTTCCTCAAAAGCTGATAATCAAAATTCTGGGAGTTATGGCTGACCAGTCTCTCAAGTTGTTTAAAAGGTACTGTGGGCTAGAATTTAAATGTTTTGTGTAAACAATATTCCATTGGAATATTAATGAATGAATTTCAGTTCTAGCAATGTGTGCTACAAGGCGTCCCGAGTCCATCCTTCACTGGTTATTAATGATCTGCCACACTTTAAAAAAGCCATTTCGTGGCTGACTTTCTGCCTGCCTTCCTTTTGCCTAAAGCAAATATCCTGGCCGGGTACTGCTGGGAAACAGAAAAGCCTTCTAAATAAGAGAGACATTTTTTTCTTTTATGTTTGAAACTTAAAATGGATGCCACAGCTTCTGTTTTTAACATTAACAGCTACACAAACACTTGTGAGCTGAAGCTTACAGCTGATAGAAATTCTTCTTTAAATGGCAATCTTTGTGTGTGTGTGTGTGTGTGTGTGTGTGAAAAACAAAAAGAAAAAATAAGCCAAGATCCTATATGTCTCGGGCTCCCTCGAAACTCAATACACACACTATTAGGAACAAACACCTTTTATTTCTCTGGGACATTTCAAATGGCTGGGGTTTGGGAGAAGCAGGCAGATGGCTATCAATAAAACGTTCCCCTGCTACTTAGTGCCAATACTATCAGAGCTGGTTTGATTGTGCCCATGAGGAGCCAAAACATCCTGTTACTCAGTACTAAATACAGTGGGATGTGTGGCTTGCTGGTGGGTGGATGTAACACTCAAATATTGGTTATTTCTCAACCTTCAGCTTAAAAAAATGCTTGCAAAAACATGTGTTCATCTGGGTTTGCACTGTGTTGGCCATTGGCTATTTTGTTGTATACAGGAATGGCTGTAAATGCCATCTCCTTTCTGGAGTTACACAGAAAGGCAACTGAAAACTATGAAAATCTGATGGAGGGCTGGGAAGTTGGCTTAGTGGTAGAGCACTTGCCTCGCATGCATGAGGCCCTGGGTTTGATTCCTCAGCACCACATAAGCAGAAAAAGCCAGAAGTGGTGCTATGGCTCAAATGGTAGAGTGCTAGTTTTGAGCTGAAGAGCTGAGGGACAGTGCCCAGGCCCAGAGTTCAGGCCTTACAACTGAAAATCTGATTGATTAGGCTTATTTTTTCTACTTTTTTAGACTGATCTAGGATTCAGATTCTTTTTTTTTTAAGTCATGCTATTATAATATTCAGAAAATTGTCACTTTAGCAAAAACACATTCGAGTTTCATCTGAAGACCAGACCAAAAATGGTTTCATCTTAAAACCAGATTACCAAAACCCAACAGCCATATTGACATAAGAGCCATGTCTGTGAACCAGAAATTGGCAACTTGGATTGAAATGGTCAGAGCCAACCAGGTGCCAGTGGCCCACGCCCGTCATCCTAGTTATCCAAGAGGCTAAGATCTGAGGGTCATGATTCCAAGCCAGTTTGGGCAGGAAAGCCCGTGAGACTCTTATTTCCAATTAATCACCCAAAAGCTGGATGTGGGGATATGACTCAGATGGCTACCCTTAGCCATCCAGTGCCTAGGCCTGGAACTCAAGTCCCAAATGGAAGGCGGGTCTGGACCAGGCCTCCGGGTGGGGCTGAGCCGGGTGGGCTCCGGGGATGGTCCGGGGGAGGTTGGGCCGCATCCATGGGCCCCGGGAGGACTCGCTGGGCTCCCGGGCGCTGCCAGGCCGCTCGCCAGCCCGCCAGGCGACAGACTGAGGCTTTGTTGTATCCAGGGGGTTCGGTGACACACGCAGGGTGACGGGTGCGAGCCTGTGGAATCATTGCTGTCGTCCATCGGGACCTCCACCATTGCCCCTGTCAAATGATCTTGTAGAACAAAATAAAGCAGATGTCATGCATCTCTAGAAGTCCACCTTAGCATCTAAAAATGGTTTTTTAAAATTTAGAATAGTAAAAATGGGAAAAGAGAAACGAAATCATGATGAAAAAACAGATGCAGACAATTCACCAGACTTTCACCAACTTGAACACACGTGGACACCTCATTCCCACTGGGACCCCAAGTCTCTGGTCAGGAACAAGATGAAAAAAGTGAAGAGTGGTATCAATTGCAAGGGGAAAAAACAAAGAAGGATCTAAGCAATTTGTTCCTTTGGGCTGCCAAGAATAATCTGTTTACTACAGCGCGGAGACTACTTTCCCAAAAGGCCGCTCAGGTGAATACTGGGGGTGACGATGAGTATACCCCTCTTCATCGGGCAGCCTACAGTGGACACTTAGACATTGTCCATGAGTTGGTGGCTCAAGCGGCAGATATTCATGCAATAACTGTGGATGGCTGGACGGCCCTGCACAGTGCTTGTAAGTGGAATAACACCAGAGTGGTTTCCTTCTTACTTCATCATGATGCAGGTATCAATGCCCAAACTAAAGGCCTCTCGACCCCCTTGCATCTTGCTGCTGGGAATAGAGAGAGCAGAGATGCTCTGGATCTCCTTCTGATGAATCATTATATCAAACCAGGTCTGAAGAACAACTTGGAAGAAACTGCATTTAATACTGCCAGAAGGACAAGCATATATCACTACCTCTTTGAAGTTGTGGAAAGCTGTACAAATTCTTCTCCCAAGTCTTAATGGTTCGGTTAATTTTCTTAAATTTAAAAAATGCCAGTCCATCCTTTGTGTCAGATACAAAATAGTTTCACAATACAAAGTACACATCAATGTCTTACTGTAAAACTTCATGGGTTCTCATGGTATTCTTCCAAGTGAATTGCCTGACTTTGATGTCCAAATGTATTCAAGAGTTGTTTGGATACATCTTCAATGATTTCTGCAGAGTTTGTGATTTTTTTTTTAAATTAGAAATAATTTTAACTTATCTGTTGGAATGAGTAGTACAGAAACTAAAGATATTTCTGGTGCTTGTCTGAAAAAAAGTATATTTTAAAATAACATTTTATATCTTGGGTTTTTATTCAATATTTAGTGTATTGATATATATTTTTATCAGACAAGGTAATTCAGAATTTAAAACTCTTTTTAAATGTAGTGATGCAGTTATCTATCTTCTTTATGTTCCTTTCATTTTATACTAGAAAACTAAATATTATCAGTGACTTGAATGCTTTCAAGTTTAAAATAATTATCTTTGGTTTTTAGAACATAAAAAGATTTCAGGAAAGCAGTTAGCTAGGTGTTTAATCCATGACTGTGGTATAGTGTTTTCCCTACTACAATCCATTCAGTCTTGTGAACAATCTCGGTCAACCTACATGGTCCTTATTCTTACAGTAAGTTAATATGACCTTTTAGACAGGTAAAAACTACACCTTGGTCAAGGAGGTATAGCTTTCCAGCTGGTTTTTTTTTTGGGGGGGTCCGGTCGTGGGGCCTGAACTCTGGGCCTGGGCGCTGTCCCTTAGCTCTTCAGCTCAAGGCTAGCCCTCTACCACTTGAGCCACAGCGCCACTTCAGGCTTTTTTTTTCTTTTTTGCTTATGTGGTGCTGAGGAATCGAACCCAGGGCCCCAGGCATGCAAGGCAAGCGCTCTACCACTGAGCCAACTTCCCAGCCCCCTCCAGCTGGTTTTAACTAACAGATCATGCTAGGTTGAACACTGTTCATACAGATTTGAGTTTCAGGAAAGGTTGGTTTTCTAAAGTTCTCATTTTCTACAACCCTTGGAAAGGCAAAATGACAAGGCATAAGGAATTCTAAGTAAGAGAATGGTTGTTATATGGGGACTAAACCAAGTAGCTTAAACTTTCTTGGACAGTAACCAAAAGCATAAATAAATAAATATATATATATTCAAGAAAAATAAAGGTTTTACACACACACACACACACACACACAAATGGTTAGAGCCTGTTCTGCCAGTTCAATTCCTTTATCATTATTTTTATGTGCTTTTGAGGCAAGTCAGATCACCTTTAATATTAATCATTTGTAAAATAGCAATTTTAATAATGATAATTATTAAGTTGATTATGTATTATTTGTATAATAAGAATGGGTGCTGAATGCATTCCATATACATTATCTTACTTTAAAAACAGAACTTCTTGTTTGGGGAAGTGTTTATAGTGTAAAAGGCTGTGGCCTTGGTGACAGACATATTGCTTGCTTTTGAATGCAAGCACAGCCACTAACTATGTGTGATCTGTATCAGTAATAGTGTATAACCCCTATTACCTATAGTGGTGTGCCTTTCACAAGGAGGTGTGTCACTAAATTAATATAGGGACAGCCCATGAAACAGTTCTTGGCATGTTATGAATTCAGCCAGTCAGGAATAGTATTCTTTCTCAATGTCATTAATCCGTTTTCCTCATCTTCCACAATTATTTGCCTTCTGATTAGTTCCTCCATTGGTATGTATAATGACATGTGGTTGGCAAGAGTGATTTCCTGGTGAGTGGATGCCTTATAAAACTTTCCAGGAAAAGCTCACTTATTCATGAGCTTCCTGTCCTGCAGAGAAGGTGCATTTACTGGGGCTACCCTGAGTTAATTCCAGTGCATCCAGTGCTTTAGGCATCCACGTAGGTGGCTGAATATTTACTTCTACTGGGTCCAATGTGTCCCCTATTCTTTGGACCCCTGGGTGTTCTTGCTGGGCAGTGTCTGAAGTGCTGTGTTGGGCTTCTGAGGGACAGGTTCTCTATTTGACCAGTCTCATTGAACTTGTCATGATTCTCTACTGGGTTGCTGTTGATCTTCACCATAAGGTGCCATGGCAGGATATTAAAATGGCACTCTCCTGTGCAGAGCTCACAGATGGAGCCACCTGCTCAATGAAAGCATTATCCAAAGCCAGGATCCCCTCCCGGAGCCCGCATTAAAGTGCTCTCTCACCATCTCCCACAATGAATGCACTCACAGCCTTTGGGCTTTACCTACAGCCACAGTCTGCCTGGATACCCTGCTCACGGCTTCCTAATTAGTACAATTTTAATACTTTCCTTTTTGGAAGATAGCGAAGGTATGGCATCCTTGTCTGAAAAGATCAACCAATCAATTTGATTCAATATATATTTACTGAATACTTACATGGGCATTTAATCATTTATTTTATTTCCTATCAGTAAATCCCTTGGAAAATGTTGTAAAGATTCAAGGAAATCTGTAGACTATTTTAAACTTCATTTTCTTTTTTTTCTTTCTTTTTTTTATTGTAAAGATACTATACAGAGGGTTACAGTTACATGAGTGAGGTAATGAGTACACTTCCTCTTGAACATTGTTAGCCCCTCCATTTAAACTTCATTTTCTGATAACTTTTGCCATTCCCAAATGAGTCTCAAAGTCTGTGACCTTGGTCTCATTTTAGAAATACAGCACAGCTTATACCTAGTGTAGATTTACATTGGTATGGTGGGTTTACATTAATACTCTGTTCTTTGTTTGGCTTATGGAGTAATAATAAACTCTGATCAGGTCTAATCCAGATACAGGTTGTCTTCATTGTTTTGAAAACAAAGAGTCCTGTTATGTTGCCCAGGCTGGTCTAAACTCCTAGCTCTAGTGTTTTTCCTGCATCAGGCTCCTGAGAGGCAGAGACTACCACTGTGGGCTACTGTGCCTGGCCAGTACTATACAGAGATACAACACAGGAAATAAGCAATAGGTTCTCCTCTGTTGTTAGGGGTTGGGAAAGTGAGACCATCCAAATTGGAGTAAATGCTGAGTTGGTTTCTCAGTCTCATAAATATCAATTTAGTAATGAACACATAGCTCGTGAGTCCCAAATATTTCACATTAGAGTTCTGAGGAAATATGGTGGTATATGAATATAGATTATTGGTAGTGTAGTATTAGCAGTCTGCAAACTGCTTTTATATTCTAGATGATTCAAGAAGACTGTCAATCATAGAACCGATCCCTGGCCTTGGAGCATTGGGTGGGCTGATGACCTAGGCCTGGTCAGCTCTAGCCTCCTGCTTCACAGGAACTAGCTGAAGTTTGTCTTCCAAGTAGGTCAGTCATATCCTTCTATGAGAGCCAGTGTTTGGGCAGCTTTGAGATGTTTTCAATAGCAAGTTATATTAAAAAAAATCTATGTATGACAAGGGAGAATGCGGCTAACATACAAAAGAAGAGAGACAAGCCAAGGTTGAGGGAGAGACAGGATATTGCTGTTACTTGAGCCTCTGTTCCTGAAAATATTCTACCCTTTAATTTCCCAGTTTACGAGCCACTAAATCCACTTTTCTGCTATGGTTGTTCATATTGAGTTTCCTTCACTTACAATGGAAAGTTGCCTAATACCTTTAGTCCCTAGCTACAAGATTCAGCTATTCTTCAAGTAACCCCTTGGCTGTGGCAAACTTTTGACTAAACTCCGTATGTCTTTCCTTATTTGTAAGTGGAATTTGGTCCAGGTGCAGACTGAACACACAGGACTTCTTAGGAGGTGTTGGTAAAATGTGCATGGTAACATATTAGAGGGGGTGGTTAGTGAGCACTGGATTTGCCCACGTGAAATTGCCTCTATATTGACCATTTTTTTTACCTTCAGCAGAAGCAGTTTCATATGTTTAAACTATATAAATATATATTTTAGCTGTGAGATAGTAGAAGCAAATTATCAGTTCACATTTATTGAGAATCTGCTCTGGTGAACCTTATGCTGGGTGTTGTTGGGAGCTGAAAGTGGAGAATGTAAGGCTCCTAATTACAGGGAGAACAAATCTGAGCAAAGCACTCTGCTTTCTAGGAAACTACCACTGTATTATTGGCCTTGCTTCATAAGCTGATAAAATTGTTATTGTATGAATTTATCTGTATGACTTTTCATTCATGATGATAATGATGCTGATTTCATCTGTTTCATATCATGACTATTGCTATTAATATTACAATTTCAGTGATATGCCACTCATACAATAAGTGTCAAATTCAAAGGAGAATTCCATCACTACACTTCCTAGGATCCCTCTGTTTGCAACCTCTTTCTTCTTTGAACCCTTTTGGAACTGTCAAACTGCAGTCCAAAGAGCTTCAAAGATCAAGGCAAATCCTGGACATAATATGCCTTTGCCTTGGTCTATGTGCTGATTCACTTGGTCTGCATGAGAATTATCTCCTTTTACACCCTTTGTCTGGGAAAGAACAAGCACATTCTTATCTGTGCTGCATCAAATCCCCAATTCACATTAAGCAGAGGGTAAAGAATTATAATGGCACTCAGCAGAACAGCAAAAAAAAATCCTATGTCTTCTGCTTATGATAAGTGGGTTCTATAAATAAATGGCATCTCATGACCTTTGATGCTGCTTCTGTCTATATTTCCTGATTTAGATTTCTAGACCCAGCACAGGGTGATGATTGGTTCTAAATATCTCAAAGTTAAGAGATTGGTTTATCAGTTCCTGCCCACATAATGTGTTCTTAGAAATACAATTTGCCTATGCTGGGCTAACTCCTGATCTCATGAAGAAAAAGAACTGTCCATCCAGAGTTATGGTTATTAACTTTTTGGAATGGGCACTTTGTGGACAGATCCCTGGAGGTTATTGGCTTTCTCCCAGAAAGGAACACTACTCAGTTTTAAATACACAGCATTTTTTCTTTTGTTTATTTTAGGTAAGACCTCTTTTTGCCTTGCTCACTTCTTTTAAAAAAATCACCTTCCTATGAACTAACTTGTTATTTGCCAAATCTGTCCATCAAAATGAAGAACCCCAAGGAATGTTTCAGGGGACCAATAGAATTAGCCTTCTAATTTATGTATGATGAACTTAGCAAAAAAAAAATGCATGTGGTCAAGGCCATGGTCACTAGCACACAACTTGGATGTTTTAATTTATCTTCTGTAAACAAGGGAGATATTTTTCTTTTAGGCAGACATAAATTTATCAGTTCAGTATGCTTCTAAGTGTGGTGTGTGCTTCAGTGTTCTTTGGCAGGCAAACCTTCCTGCCCCTGTACACACATTTGAGAAGACGCCATTCCCGTTGCTAAAGGAACTCAAGACACTTTTGGTGAATGCTTTGTGATTGGCAGGAGTGCCGCCTGTTGTAAATATATTGTTTGGTGGTGGAGAATATTTTTTATTGCTAGTTCAATAGCATTTCACAGTTATTAAACCAGAATCATTGTCTCTGATGGTTCCCAAAGGCCCAGGAACTTTAGGGCACAGAAAGGAAAAACCATAGGCAGACAACCCATGCGTTAGCCTCACTTTTCCAGTGTGACTTTTCATATTCCTAGATTTTAAGGTATTCGGGGAAATATTGAGAAAATAGCCTTCCAAAAAAATTCATAGGGAACTTGTTTTCATAAATAAGAATCTACAAAACCAAGCAGAATTGCAAACAATTATTTTAAAATACTTAGACATGGAAAAAAACATTTAAGGAATTGGATACCTTTATTATTATAATTATATAATGAAGCACATATAGATGACAGATGTTTACAGGACGAGAAAATATGAGCACATGTGTCATGAGTCTCCAAGATGAAGGTCTGCCTGACATCATTGTTAGGGTCCAACTAGAATGCTCCACGGAGATGAATGGATGCAATTAGGGAAGTGGAACATATATTTCTCTGCAAGGAAGAGCTCCCTGGGTTACATAGCAGATACTGAATATATCCTGCAGGTGAGCTGTTGGATGATGTTGTGCAGATGCCAGTGTTAACCACATTGAGGACTTGCAAGGAGAAAGAGGCAGCGCAGTAACATTTCTTCCCCTTGATAAGCCCCTATTTTAGCATGAAGACAGATCACAGGGCCTTCAGCTGCTTCTATAGACTAACAGGGAACCCCAATATTGACATATACTTTTGTGGGCCACCCTCAGTAGGAAACACTTAGGGTGTTTTGCAAGCACCCAACTTCCTGGGAATTCCACTATTTTTTTTTGTCATTTCTCTTGATAGCACTGAGCCACTTAGTTTCTGGAGATTTTCCTCTCCTCAGCTCTTTGTGTATTTCTGTATGGTTTTGCTTTGCTTCTTCAAGGCAGAGTTTGTGAGGCCCTGAGGACTAGCACAATCCTCAAATAAAGGAATGCACAATTAATCTTCAGCTGAAAGAAAAAAATGCATACGTATTTCTCTACAAGTATCTCTGGCAATGACTGGGTACGGGCAGGAATCTGTGTTTACCTAAACAAAAAAAGATGTGTTAGCCCTTTAAACATGCCTGTGGTAAACTCTTTTCTCAGGATGCCTCTCTGTGGTTGGATGCCAATATTCTTCTATTTTTTTCCTAGAAATAATTGCAACATTAAAGGAATATACCTTACATTGTAGTTGATGAATCAGAATGTACCTGATTTTCAACCTCATTTTGAGAAAAGGAAAATTTTCTCCTAAATTTCTGGCAGTTTCCTCCAGTGATTCCCTCTTTACCCTGCTTGTCTCCTGCTCCTAACTGCTGCTACTCTTTATTTCCCAAAGGAAGTTAAGATTCCATCATTGGACATTAGAAAAAGTAGCCCCTCTATGTGCTATGTATGAGGGACCATTCTCTCCTGACCATCTACTATGTACATCTTGTAGAGTTACTGTCCACATCTTCTAATACACATCTTACCCTAAATTTTCCTACATCTCTTCAAAAGGAGCATAACAGATTATGTCTTCTGTTTTAACACTTAGTAGAGAGATCTTTAAGATGAATGTGAGGCACACTCATTAAACTACTTCTTAAATTAGTTGTATAAAGGAATTTCAATCAACAAAGCAATTTATGAATACAATTCATCTTGATCAATGTCACCACTTTCAACATTCTCACCCATCCCTCCAGACCCAACCCTTCCCTCATTTTTCTTAATTTTGTAGGATATGCATTGAATCTTTTACTGCATTCTCTCCTCCTTCTTCTCTTCATTCATCTATTCCCTCTCCTTGGCCCCACTTCTCCCAAGTACCCATTTTAAATTACTTTTTAATAAAGATCTCTGTTGGCTGAATTGCTCTCATTAGCAATACAGTGTTAATTCCACCATAATGAGCCTTCCTTTCTGTTAGTATGTGTTCAAAGAACATTTTGCAAATATATTGGAATAAAATGGATTAGTATCTAGAAACAATAGTATATTATTGGGAAATATGAACCAAGATGATAGCATGGTTATCCTTAAGGAATTTGATTCAATTTTTCCTCTCTTGTTCCACATCTTTATGTAGTGTAAATTTTATTTATACTTGGGAAAAAAGAGTATTTCACTAGCAACCTTCTCCATAAGTTGTTCATATTATCATGATTTCTTTTTTCTTTTCTTTTCTTTTTACTAGTCTTGAACTCAGGACCTGGGCACTGTTCCTGAGCTTCTTTTGCTCAAGGCTAGCACTGTACCACTTGAGCCACAGCACCACTTCTGGCTTTTTCTGTTTATGTGCTTCTGAGGAATTGAACCCAGGGCTTCATGCATGCTAGGCAAGCACTCTACTACTAAGCTACATTCATTGTCCTATCATTATTTCTTAAAGGGTTATTTGTAAGGGAGAATATGCCTTCAAAGAGGATTTGAATATAAAGATTTAAATATCTCCCTACTTGTATATGCAACTTTGGGCAGCTCATTAGGTTAAAACCTCAGATTTTCATGGATAAAAACAAGGACAATAGCAATGTCTTCTAGTAATTATGGTCAAAATCTAATGAGTGAATTAATATAAAAGAACTTGGATACATGTAAAGTGCTACTCACACAAGAGGAATAGCAATAGTGATATTTATTTTTAAAAACTGGGGTGAAAGTAAGCCAAAGGTTCAGAAACAAGGGATTAAATGCACACTGTGCCTCCCTAAGACACACTGTATTTTTACATTTTTTTGGTATAAATGGAAGAATTCTTGTCCTGGAGCCTTTCAGCTTGCATAAGCATTTTAGTATTTCTAATGGTAGCTTCCAATATTATTTAGTGAAGGGAAACGTGTGTGTGTGTGTGTGTGTGTGTGTATTAGTGACGAAAATACTCAAAATGCACTATACAGCAACAATAAATCACGTGTACAAATAATGATTATAGCACCCCTATTGCCACACCACCAGACTGAGCCAAGAGTGTTTTTGTTGTTGTTTGTTTTGTGTTCTTGTTGTTTATTTTCCTGTGCCAGATTAAATCTGAGGCCTTAGGCATTCAATGCAAGTGCTCTGCCGTACACCCACACCTAGCCCTTGAAGGTTTTTTTTTTTAAGGAACTGGCATATGTAGTACCAGATATTAGGTAAAGTATCTTTGAAAGGTAAAAGCACAGGAAAAAGAGAAGCAAGACAAACAGCAATTGCTTACAGAACACACAACAAATTCACTATATAAAACAGCTAACCTGGCTACAGAAAGCAGTGATCCATGAGACACAAACTGCTTGGAGGAGATTTTCCCACAGCATGGCAGTGATGACAATGGGGCATCCTTCTGGTAGAAACAGATAAGATCAGTGAGCAGTGGAGATGGGGTGGGATGGGTTAGAAATATCTTGAACGTATCTGGCCACAGTGGCCACACCTAGGTACTGGTGAAGTGTGGGCTTAGACCAATTTCAATTCATCTCAAGTGCCAGAAGACATGAGGTCTGGGTTGTTTGCAGTGCAGGGGTTATGTGCAAAGGGTGGGCAAAGACTTAAACTGTCATGTCAAAAGTAAGCCAGGGAGCAGGCTGTACAGGGCCTTAGAAAATCTGCCTTTGACTTATGACTGAACCTCATTCAGCAGAAAATTATTTCTGCAGCATATTGAGTGCTGTGCTTGGATGGAGACAGAAATAAGAAAAGAAAAGGTGGAAATGGGAAGAAGAGATTGGAAATTCAATCCACATGTAGTGGGGAGGACTCTTCAGAAAATTCTTTCTCAGATGGAATAAGAAGCAGAATGTGTGGGACTCTCAGAATAAAATGCATTCCTTTGATTTTGAAAACATCTTCAGGGAGGAAAATAAGCAAAGAAATGATTGCCTGGAAAGATCGATAGGGAGGGAAGGGCTGGGGACATAGGCACTTCCTTAGGGCTTCTGACAGGATTGCTCATTTCATTTGTTCATTTAATTGATTGGGGTTTATTAAGTTTCTACACAAGGGAGACACTGTGGATGCTGAGATGAGCAAGCCATTCTAAGGAACTCCCAGCTGATGAGTGAGAACCACATGCTCCTCCCACATCAACAACGTGCCAGGTATTGGCTCCATACAATCCAAAACTCTTCAGATGCCCCCTGGCTGGAGAAGCCAACTGCAGTGGGCTGTTTACTGGGAGGTCAGATATCAAAGAAACTTCTTCATAATACATGTCCCCCGTTTAGTAAAAAGAATGAGACTTTTACTCGCTTGAAAGTCTGCTTAAACAATTAAGCAACAGTACTCTATTCTACATATGATAGGTGATTTAAATGTCCTTATTGCTAGGTTGAGATCTGAGGATTGCAGTTCAAAGCCAGCTGGGCCAGGAAAGTCTGTGAGACTCTTATCTCCAATTAACTACCAGAAAAACCAGAAGTAGTGCTGTGGTTCAAAGTGATCGAGTGCTTGCGTTGAGTGAAAAAGCTCATAGCCAGCATTCAGGCCCCAAGATTACCACCTCCAACAAGAAAAAGCCCTTCCTGCTTTACCCGAGGACATTTTAGAGAGATGAAAGGGTTAAAATGGAAGGATTCTATATTGTTCAGTCCAGTTCATAAAAACATGACAGACTGCCCCACCCATCCCAGACTCCCAGACCAGAGATCATTAAATTGGAGGAATAATTTAGAAGACTCCTCTTCCTACCAGTTTAAAAACTATTGGGAAAAGCTCAAGAAAATGCAAAAAATAATGAAAGCATTTCCTCTTCTAAATAATTTATTCACTCCCCTCCCCCCTTCCCATAGTTTCATTCCCAGAGCTGTAATGAGTTTCAGGAGCATAAGGTGTCAGATATTGGCTTTTCGTTGTTGTTTTTGTTGAGATCTCTAAATTCATGACCCCTCTGAGCATTCCGGGCATGGATGATACATAATTTATGAAGAGATCTGCAGCTTTCATCTGTTCTTTCCTCTAAGTTTAGGAGTGCTTTTTCTTTTTCTTTTTGGTTGTTCAAAAGGTGATTTGTATCACTACTAGAACCAGCCAACTTTCCAGAAGTTTCGGCAGAGGACCAGGCACCCCGTAGCACCTGAATGCTTTGGCAGACACTCTAACAGGACTCAGGAGTACGGATTCTTCCTGTCCAGTGGTCTTCCTGCAGTTGATCTGTACTAGACACAAGGAGAAGGAAGAGACCAAGACAGAATCAGCTGTTTGTCTTAAGGCAAGATGTTTAAAGCAAGGTTCTAAACTTAGGGGAAAAAAAATTCTTACCTGTTCTTGAGAATGGTGGTTGGATGACTGGAGGAAGTGTTAAAAATGGGTTGTGTTTGTATTAATTTCTAAAGGTTTTGAAGAGCAAAGGAACCCACCAGGGATAAAGAAAAAAAACTATTTAGCCCAAAGATGGCTCCACAAAGGACTAGATGATCAGTTCACAGATAGGGCTAATTATCCAATAAGCAGTACCCTGGTACAACTGGCTTGTCTTGAGCCTGAACAGGAATAGGTAGATCCCCGGAGATAGAACCAATTCAAAGGATCTTCTGTGATCATTCTCTGTTTCTCATATCTCTGCTTTATTAAATAATATATTCATTCTGTTCCACAATAGTTGTTTTGTTCTCCTCTTCCTAACCTTCCTGTCTCTCTGTCTCTCTTTCTGAGACAGAAAGATTGAACACTGGGTAACCTGAAGAGAACCCTTTGTTTCTCATATCTCCAGTTAACTCTGGACAGAGCCTTGGGGTTTCAGAACCTGAAAAGCTGATAAGATCAACTATTGCCAAGAAGACTGACTTCTATTGATTGTCCCACTCCATGTGTTAACTATTTAATCATGTATTTTAGTAATTGAAGGATTATTTATAAGCTGAAATAAATATCATTTTATGCACAAATATACATATATTAAATTTTAATTGAGTTTATTATCTATTTATATAAAAAATTTCAGCCTAATAGGGCATCCTGTAGGATCTCCCATTTGAACAAAAAGAAAGCATAGCTCTTTTATTTTCCTGATAGGGTGTAAAGACAAAGCTGATCCCTTTCTCACCCCATTCTCATCTAGACTTAAAATTTTCTGAGAAGCTTCAAAAGAAGTAAAAATAATATATATTGTTATTTTGACATCTGTAATTTGACCACTTTAATTTAGATCTGGAGGCAAAGTTGTAGACACTTGATGGTCTCATGAATAATTTAACTAGTATGATCCACTTTAATTCACAACAGATGAATCAGTTCACATTGTCTCTCTAGGAGGCCACATATCTCTTTTTGCTCAAACCTTGCCATGACAGCTGCCAAACTGAGTTTTGTGAGGACTTTTCTTGCTCTGCTTTAGAGAAAACTGTTGGAAAGCATGTAGCTCAGTGTTCTGTGTGGCGTAGTCACTTTCCCCTCTCCTTCCCCCTTTTCATACCTAAACCAAACTCTTTCTTTACACTTGAATTCAGAGTTACCATGGGACAAAAGAGTAGGGAACTCTTGACAAATGCTTTGGAGTTGAGGGGGTGAGAAGAGAGAGAAGCCAAAGAAAAAAGAAAAAAAAAAGACTGGTCTAAGAATATAGAGGAGGAGGCTCATGATCATGGAGGAGGGTTTGGTGATCAGTTTCTTTTGAAATTCCTGATTTGGCTTGAAACAAAGAAGACTGAAAGCATATTTTTTTTTCAAAAAAAAGGGAAAACTATAGGATTCAAACAAAGCTAGAAAATTATAAGGGAAAGTGTTTTAGCAACTCTCACATTATCAAGGTATTTCCATCCTTGGAGGTATAATGAAATCCACTGATTGACTTAATTAAAACTCAAGGGGAAATGAGAAGAAATGTTCTCAGACACAACTTTTTCAAATTGCAAGCTTGTTTTTAAGTTTGGTATAGCTGAAATTGAAACTTAGCCAAATAATTGCTGGGAAAGTATTTCTTTAGGTTCCAAAACACTGTTTGGAGGAACTGACTAGCCGTAAAAATGGAATATTTGGAATGGCTGTCTGGAAAAAGATGGAATTGAAAACGAGAAAGATGTGATCAGTAGATCTAAGGGAACACCAAGGCATTTTGTATTTGCGAGGACGAGAAGGAAAGGTGTCTGAGCAGTTGTTAATTTGCCAAGTCTGAGTGGTGAGTCTTTTTTCTTTGATGTGGTTTTTAGGAAAGATAAAATAGCTTCAATTTTTTTATGCAATGTGCCATCTTATTATACAACAAAAAATAGAAGCCTCTAGTTACTGCTTCTGAAATCCTAATGTTTGCTTCTGGGCATTCATTTCACATGTTGTTAACTATGAGATAAAATTGGAGGGAATTTGGCCTTCAGGTTATGGGGCTGGAAAATCTTTGAGAGTCCTTCTGGTTGGATTACTTCTAAACCCTGTGTGACAGATGAAAATTTATCTTATTTTTAAATGTTCCCCAGAGGAAGAGTGTCCGTAGACTCCCTTAGTAACTCATTCCAGTTTTTAACGACCTCCACATTCAGGAAATTCCTTCTTCTGTCTTACCTAAACCCACTCTGCTCCAACTGAAGTCCATTTTCTTTTGACCTGCTCCAGTAGAGATGGAAAAAAAAGGGTCACCCTCTTGCATAAACATCCTTTCACATAATTAAAGACTATTTTTAAAATCCCCAAAGTTCTCTAGCTCCACTTTCTCAACTCATGAAATCGCCCCACTTCCTTTAGTCTTCTTTCAGGTTTCATCTCAAAAGAAACCTCTGATTCACCTTTGCCATTGCCTTAGGAGCCCCTTGAGAGGCTCAAGGTCTGCCTGCTGTGCACTGGGAAGGAAGACAGCATGGCAGTGAATGCCCATCTGTACCTGCCTGGGCTGGCTGGTGCCAGAGCTCATGGAAGAGGAGAAATGTTACCAAGAATGTGTAAACTGTAATGCTATCCTTATCTATTTTATAATTATTTCCAAAGTCAAATGTTGTTCGTACAATAAGTTTGTGGACATTTACAAGGGATATGTAATATATCCTTAGGTTTTGAAAAGGATCTATCATTGGTCTATCTACCTATCTATCATTTTTCTATAGCCATGTATATAAAATAGTATATTAATACAATAAAAATTAGTCATCCTCTCAATATCCATAGGGACTTGTTTTCAGCCCTTCCCTAACCCAATGCAAATGTTAAGTCCCTTGTATAAGAGGGAATAATATTTACATACAACTTATATGCATACCCTGTACACTTAACATCCTATCTAGGTTAATTGCAATACTTGATACAGTGTACATATGCCATATATAACTGCTATTCTTTATTGTTAGGAAATAATGACAAGAAAAATGTACATGTTCAGAACAGATAGACTATGTAACAAATAGTTTTGATTATGGGTGGATGAATCTGTAGGTGCTGCACCACAGACAAAGACTCAGTTGCATGCAGTACAATACAAGGAAAATTCAATGGTGGCTCCTCGATTAGAAAAAAAAATCTAGGATTAACAAAACCCCGAAACAACTGTACACTATTGTTCTTTACAAGTTCTCTGTCATTGTATACAAGACTGGGACCAAATATAGAATGCAGAGAAACAGAGTGGGCATTCTAGATCTTTTGTCCAGTGAGAGCATATTGATGATTATACATACAGTTACTGAGAACATTGTATCTAAACTACTCAAATTGCAGGTCACTTGTTAATGTAAGCTACCTTTTTATTGATGTACTTTGGAAGTAAACCTGAAGTTTCCAAGTTAAAAAAAATCTATTCATAAGGTCTTTCCACTAGTTATGAGCATTTCAGAAAATACCTCAGTTCTTCCTATTTTTTATTTTTGTCGGTCATGGGGCCTGAACTCTGGGCCTGGGTGTTGTCCCTCAGCTCTTCAGTTCAAGGCTAGAACTCCACCACTTGAGTCACAGTACCATTTCTGGCTTTTTTTCTGCTTATGTGGTGCTGAGGAATGGAACCCAGGGCCTCATGCATGCAAGACAAGAATTCTACCACTGAGCCACCTTCCCAGACCTCCGCCCCCCATTTTTTATTTGAAGTTTTCCATAGACTAATTTCTAGTCCTTGGGTTGAACCACTGATGTTGATGGTATTTTGTCAGTACTTTACACAAATGCTTCCAGGGCAAGGAACAAATCTCCACATTTGGGAATCAAAGCTACCAGCTAAAAAAGTAATGGCTTTTTTTTTTGTTGTTTAGTTTTAAATTTTACATTAAATGAAATTCTTCCTCTCTTCTTCCTTCCTCCTTCCTCCTTCAAGGCTCTCTCCCTCCCCCTCTTTGAACCACACCACCAGTCTGAGATCCATTTGTACAGAATGTATGAAAGATTTAGAGATGTGAGGAGCAGCTCCTCACAGACATGGCTTTATAACCAGCATTTTAGAAAAAATCTGAACAACTTTTAAAACATGTTGAAGAGGTCCCAAATTTCCTTGTAGTTTTCAAAATGTGTCAAAGGTGATAAGTGAGAAACAGGTGCCTCAAAAATAAAATCTATTACTATTTTTATGAATCATCTATTGATTCAAGCTAGTGTGTTAACAACAGATTGCGAAAGTAATGGAAACAGAGAAGGAGCAAGTTTCTTGTCATTCCTTCCACAAAATGAGTTCATAGCAAAGCCGGAGCCAGGGAAGAGGAGATAAAGGACAGGTGTGAGTTAGGAGAGGCAGTCTCTCCTCACACATTCAACCATCAAAGGGCACCTGTCATAGACTAGGAACTAATCTAAAAGCATAAGAAGACTACCCTCAAAGAATCTGCATTTAGTTTTGATGTATATGTTTATCTTCTCTAGCACTTACAGACTTTGTTTTCCTTTGAAAAAACAATTAAATTTGGAATTTTACCTTTAAAATGAATGTGTTGTTTTGCATCTGTTAAAATGATCACTCATTAGAAGTTTATGTTAATATAGAAAGGGCTTCCTGGGTTATAATACTAAATGGCAAGAAAGAAAAAGTTGTGTATATGGCCAGGCACTGGTGGCTCACACCTATAATCCTTGCTACTCAGGAGGCTTAGATCTTTCGATTACGGTTCAATGCCAGCCTAGGCAGAAAAGTCCATGAGACTCTTATCTCCAATTAACAACCAGAAAGTGGGAAGTGGAGCTGTGGCTCAGTGGTAGAGCACTAGCTTTGAACAGAAAAACTAAGGGACAGTGCCCAAGCCCTGAGTTCAAGCTCTATGACTGCTTCCCCCTCCCCCCCAATAAAGCATGTATGCTAAAAGTATTCCCTTTGAATACACACACACACACACACACACACACACACACACACATACACACACACACAGAGGTTATGAAAGCATACAGAAATCTGCTAATGAAGCATGTGTTTGGGTAGCAGGATGATGGGAAATCTGCTTTTTTACTTCTTTGAATTTTTCACTTTTTGTAATAATTATATATTATTTTATAACAGAATGACACATATCTATTAAAAGAAAATTATTCCCTTCAATCTTTCAAGGCTTTAAGCCTTTTCAAAGTCTCTCATTAAAATACACCTGGGATGAATCAGCCCCTGGGCCATTATCAGTGCAAACTTGAAAGATAAACCCTTGGGAAAGACAGGCTAAAGGAGCAGGGGAGGGAGGCAAAAATCACACTTTAGCCCCCTACATTTTTCCTTCTTCTAGAGAGCTGCTGCTCCTGCTGTTGAGTTGGGATTAAAGAAACAAGCTCTGACAAAGTGCGTTAGAGTACATTTCATCTATTTTGCCAGTCAGGAACTGAGCTCAGAAGCCTCATGGAGTTGCTTACAGAAAGGAAGAGACACAATCAAAACCTAAACCCAGAGCCAGGCCTGCTAGTCAGGAAGATATGATTATCTGCTTTCCCTGAGCTTCCACAGATGCTTGCTAGACCTGGACAGGGCTTCCCAAGGTTCTGGGAGGGTTTAGGACTGGCCACCATGCACCTTCGGTGGCCAGAGAAATACTGAGTGCAAAGAAATGTAAAAGGGATGACCACAGGAAGGGCCAATTGCTAAGTATGCCATTAAATGCTACTGTAATTTTGATAGTTTTGTTTCTTTTTTTGGTACCAGTACTGGGGCTTGAATTCAGCGCTTCACACTTTTCTTTTGTTCACAGCTAGTACTCTTTAACTTCAGCCACATCTCCAGTTCAGCTTTTTACTGGTTTGTTGGAGATAAGTGTCTCACATATTCTCCTAGCTGTGCTATCTTCTAACCTTGATTATCAGACCAAGTAGTAGCTAGGAATATGGGCCTTAGCCAGCAGTGCCTGGCTGTCAGAATATTTTCTATCAGATTGTTATCAAAAAAGGTATCTTTACTAGTTCACATGCTTAATTTTAGGCCAGAAAGTAAAATCAGTTTGTATGTCAAAGAGAAGAAAGTATGAAAATCAAATGCATATTTACAAAGCAATGACATTGGTTTGCATGTGTAAATAAATACATAAATAAATGAAATTTCCATTTTGAATTCAAACTGAGACTGAATTTTTATTATTTTAGTGTGTCTTGTGGTACTAGGGCTTAAACTCAAGGCCTATGTACTATCCCTTAGATTTTTTTTTTTTTTTTTTTTGCCAGTCGTGGGGTCTGAACTCTGGGCCTGGGCGCTGTCCCTCAGCTCTTCAGCTCAAGGCTAGCGCTCTACCACTTGAGCCACGGCGCCACTTCTGGCTTTTTTCTTTTTGCTTATGTGGTGCTGAGGAATCGAACCCAGGGCCTCGAGCATGCAAGGCAAGCGCTTTACCACTGAGCCACCTTCCCAGCCTATCCCTTAGCTTTTTTGTTCATGGCTAGCACTCTACCATTTGAGCCACAGCTCCACTTTTGGCTTTTTGTTGGTTAATTGGATAAGAGTCTCTTAGATTTATTTGTCTGCTGGGGTTGGCTTTGAATCACAGTCCTCAGAACTCAACCTTCTGAGTAGCTAGGCTTACAGGCATGCATCATTGGCACCCAGCTTATTTTTTTTAATATTTAATTTTTTTATTATCTTTACGGAGTTGTACAAAAGAGTTTCAGCTCAGCATGTCAATTTGTGAGTACGATGCATCATGATCAATGTCACCCTTCCATCATTCTCTCCCATCTGTCTTAACCCCATCTATCCCTTCAAGTTACTTGGATCTGTTTTCACACAGGCACATTGAATATGATGACTGTATTCATCTATCCTTCCTCTACCTGTTATCTACCCCTCTTTTTTTTTAAATAAGAAAACACAAAGAAATTTTTACATGAAAATAGGATCATGTTCTATGGCTGGGCTTTTAAAGATAGCATGAAGTTCTAAGTAAACATGGATGAAATACAACTTGTCAGCACAAAAATACCACCTGTCATAGTCATTTGTGTATAAAATATGACCTGCAGGCTTGGACCATATGGTTACATGAGTTCTAATTTATGTGGCATCTTCTTAAGTCAGCAGAACACGTCCTGGCCTGCCTGTGGGAGGTGGAGTCAGCACCTCACCCAGTGAAGTGAATAGGGGTCCCTGGGGTTCAACTACTTTTGGCTGGTGCAGTGGAGATAAGGGATTTGAAGGGTGACACGGGACCCTGTCCAGGAGAGCTGAGTCCTTCCTTGCAGTGGCATGACTGGCCAGGCTGTCCGTACAATCAGCTCTCAGAGTCGGACATGCGAAATTGAAAAATATTAAACATCACAGCTTGTGACTTCCCTGTTCCTTCTGTTCTCACTGGGGGGAAAAGTAACACAATCTCTTTCCCCAAACAGGCTGCGGAGAGCGGACATTTGGATGCCATTTTAAAGCAATGTTTAATGAAGTGAGAAAATGCATTCACAGTGTTGTGCTCCATGGCACATGTACGCCAAGTCCAGCAGTGCACAATGGCCGCATTTTGTGATGTAGACATGAGCTGAAAAAGCCAAGGAAATGCCATCGAAATAAAAATCAGACTCGAAAGTCTGAGTAGAGCCCCAAACAGAAGTACTTTTTTTTTTCTACTTAAAGAAATTCTCTGTCCCTCCTTTCTAGTCCCCACAAGCTGTGCCCTGTCACTATCTCTAGATGACCTTTCCACTGGATCTCCCTGAGATGTTTTTAGTGAACTGGTTGGAGCATGTGACCCTTGACCTCTCTGCACATTCTTCCAGGAGCCCCCAGGCTCTTCAGCTGCCCTCTGGGTGGTCCCTGTAGACATGGCCACAGATGTCTACTCCTGATTAAATCTGGAGACTAAGGACCCAAGACCCATCCTGGGCTCTTCTGGAGGGCCATGTATGTAGCTACCTCAGGAGCCAGGGGCCCCCAAAAGCAGCTGCTCACACTGCCAAGGGGGAGGCCTCTGCTTGGTGTTTTGCATTTCTGGCAGGTGTGGGGGAGGTTACTTTCTGAGGATTTTTTTCTACCCAGCAGCCATCAGCTGACAATGAGAGCTTCCTAGTATTGATGTTAGGCTGATGGATACTGTCCCACACTAAGGGGAGAAATAAAGCGTAGGGATTCAGTCTGGGCAACTTGGGGCTTGAAATATGCACTATTTTGGAAGAATAAACAGGGTAGTCTTTTAAGATGGAATGCATGTCCAGCAAGTATTGAAGGAGAATGACTGATAAAACCAAAGGATGGCAGAAAAGAATAAATCAAGGAACTAATAAATGAATCATCAGTACATAGAAGAGAGGCAATCAAACTCTGACTGATGACTAATCCAGTCTTTACTGCAACACTGTGAAGGTTGTATTAATGCTCCTGATTTAAAGATGCAGGAACAGATTCAGGCATCACCCTCCGGTACAAAAACAGTAGAGCCAAATGACTCAGGTCTGAGTCCAAATTCTATGTGTTCTCTCTGACTTTTTATTAACAGCTGGTCTGAATGAATATTGGCTGTTGTTTAAAATTAAGATGGTGTTATCTTCATTTCTAGTAACAAGCTAGAATTTATTGTTGATCAGATGTGATGCATCCTACATGGGTGAGTTTTAAAGACAAACAAGTAAATCACTTTCTAGTCTCATATATGTATGTATGTATGTAATGCTGGGATTTGAACTCAGGGCTTCATGCTTGCTAGGCAGGCTCCTGAGCCTCTGGTCCCTTTGAAATAAACCTACTTATCCATGTACAATCATGCTCATATCTTGTAAACCCTACCCTAAGTAATGGATTTTATTTTCAGAATTCATCTAGACCACTTTTTTTAACTTTTTAACTGTTACTGTCAAGGTGATATACAGCGGGGGTTACAGTTACATAAGTAAGGTAGTAAGCACATTTCTTGTCAAACTTGTTACCCCTTCTGGCATTTTCTCCCACTCCCCCAGTTGTACAGATCATTTCCAACATATTGTCTTTTGAGGATCATTGTTGCATTGGTTCCCCCTTTGTCCTTTTTCTCACCATTTTGTTGTTCCCCTTCCCTTCCCTAATTCAGATAAGTGTATATACAATAACCCGGGTCCCAAAATCAAACACAGTATCAACGTGGCATAAACCATAGGGGAAAATACAAAAGAAACAAAATATAGTACATTACAAACAACAACAATAATAAAGAAAAACCACTGTGCCCATGTTTGGGGTTCATTCTGCAAGTTTTGCTTTCATCTTTTTGGTTTTTCAAATTGCTTGGGCTGCAAGTCTTGTGGTTGTTTTTTGGATCTCTCCTTAGACTGCAACACCTTGGTTTGGTCTTCCTTTTCTGGCATTGCCTGTTGTCCTCAAGGATGTAAATTCCAGTTTTCAAGCAAGGCTATGTGTAAGGTCGGCTCCTGGATGGCGAGCAGACCCCGCCCAGTACCTGCGTTGCCTAGACAACTGGCACACCTGGGAGAGGTCCCATCTGCATCTACTGAGGTTAGATGCAGATCTACTGGATTAGATGTGGCCATGCCTTCCCTTGCCCCCTAACCTAGATAAGGCCTATCCCAGGGCCAGACACTGGAACCAGCCTTGTAGAGTGCTAACATGGCCAGGTGCCAGCCAGAACGATGAATAAACCTATCCCTTACTTAGGTAA
The DNA here is from genome assembly GCF_000151885.1 of Dipodomys ordii. NCBI lineage: Eukaryota > Metazoa > Chordata > Mammalia > Rodentia > Heteromyidae > Dipodomys > Dipodomys ordii. The sequence continues at coordinate 8,579,956 of NW_012267292.1, forward strand.
CACCATGTGCATGGTGTTCTTACTCGGCATCCTCTTCTTTAAAAACCTAACATAAATAGTGCTGTGAACTCAGGAAGGGCTTATTATTCGGCCACCTCTTCTTTAAAAACCTAACACTGATGAGTAAGAGATCTCCAGGTAGCTTCTTTTCCTGACCTCTCTCATCTCTGGTGGGCATTTGATGCTCTTTGTCTGCATTGTTGATTTTAGTCCATAAGACCCTTATCTCCAATTAACAACTAAAAGGCCAGAAGTGAAGCTGTGTTTCAAGTGGTAGAGCACCAGCCTTAGGAAAAAAAGCTAAGGGACAGTACCCAAGCCCTAAGTTCAAGCCCCAGTACCGGTGCAAAAAAAAAAGAAGGGGGAAAAAAAACAAACAAACCCAGGCCTGATGGAAAGAATCATGTTTCTGCATAACCTCAAGCATTATTGTAGTATGCGACCCTTTGGGCCAATGAGAATGTCAAGACTAGATAGCGCTGCTGTGTATTTTCCCCCCTAAATGTGGTCTTTTCCTTATGTGGCTTTTATTTAATGTAGCTTTGCACGTTCAATTTTTCTGCTCAAGTTTGTGGAGCTTTAATCATACCTCAAGGATGAGCATAGACCTGTTGGTAAATCTTTGTTTTAAGAAGATCTCCTTTGCTCATCACTTTTCTATCCATTCTAGAAGATGAAATCTTGCCTGGAAGAATCTTTTTGCCACGGTAAACCACATTTTCCCTCTATAATCTTATTTTCTTTTCTTATAGGTACAGATTTTTAATGACAAATTACATTTATTTTTTACACTGTTTTTTTTTACAAATTTCCCAACAAAATATAATTATTAAGCAGCAGAGTGATATTTGAACCTAAGCCTGTTTATCAACTAAACCTTTAACTCGTGGCCTCTATAATACAGGTCAAATGAGATAATTATTAAATTGAAATTACCAATGTTTGATTACTTATGACCTACAAATAATAGGAAATTGCTTATGATTCCACCAAATAATATTATTAAGCCAAATTAATAGAATTTCAGACAGACTGAATGCTTTATATGTCAGTTGACCTAGGGTGGGTTTATCCTGGAAAACATACAGCTTCTTGAAGACTTTGGTGTTATACCACATGCCCTGTGTTCACCTCACTCTGCCCTGCTTTTTCCAACTTTTAATTCCACAGGCTCCTTGAGGTTGGGGAATTTAACATGGGAAACAATGCATTAAATGGATAATGTGAGTTCTAGTTAATGTAATTTTCTAAAACTTAATAATGACATGTAATTAATGGTTGAATAGGATTCAGGATCACTTCTGCTTTGATTAGTTCTTTGTCCCTAGTCATGGAATACAGGAGAAACTTTTAAGATGAAAACAGGGAGTATACAATTAGAGGAAAAGACTAATAATTTGGGTTGTGTACACTCTGGGCAAAAACTGAGACTGCTTTCTATTTCAAATGAGATGAAAGCTTTCCACATGAAGTTCATTAAACATCACCATCCTCATTAAAATCCAGCCTATAATCCTAGCTACTCAGGAGGCTGAAATCTGAAGACTGAGGTTCAAAGCCAGCCAAGGCAGGAAAATCTGTGAGACTCTTATCTCCAATAAACTACTCAAAAAAAGCTGCAAGTGACCTTGTGGCTCATGTGGTAGAGCACTAGCCTTGAGCAAAAGAAGCTCAGGAATAGAATCCAGGCCCTGAGTTCAAGCCCCAGTATGGACACACAACAACAACAACAAAAACCAAACGCTTATTTAATAGCTTGTTTATATTGGATTCTCTTACTACACCTTTAAGACGTATATTGTTAGTTTCCTAAGTTATCAGAGAAAGTAAGTGTGTGAATCTCTTCACTCAAACTGTTCAACCTTTGACTTTGGAGCAGCATTGTTCGATAGAAAGTTCTTCCATGATGGAAATATTCTCTACATGTGCTCTTCAATATGGTAACTGCTAGCCATATGCAGCTACTGAGCATTTGAAATGTGTTAATATAACTAGTTGCAGATTTAATTTAATTAATTTCAACTTAAGTTGAAATTACTACATATAGCTAAGGGCTACTATTTTAGAGAGTGTTGCTTTTGTTGTGTTTTCTGACCTTAATGTGACAATTCTGAAGGGTTAGGAATGACCATAACACAAATTCTGGCATCTGATTTTGATAGATACATATTTTTCAGAATTAAAAATACTCAAAAGACTTGTATGTAAACCTTGCATAATTTCCCTGTATGAAGACTGTCAGATTGTGATACTCTGATTTATCTGGGATGCTTAACTATATTGTTCCCAAAACATCCCCTAAGACAGACTAAACCAAACTCTGCCAATTCCTTTCCAGCCATATGGTATTATGACAAACATGACTAATTCCTGCTCTGTTTGGTTTGAATCATGTTAATCTGCCAACTGGTTAGCACCCATTATAAAGCAGCTTTTATCTGGAGATTCTCATTAGCATGTAAAATTAGTTCAAGCCTAAACTTCATTTTGCCAAATCCTCCCTCAGTCTGCTTTTCAGATAGAGTCTGTTCACAATAGAGTTTTTGTTCTTTGACTGTCAGGCTGCTTCCAAAAGGTCAGATGTTTACTTAATTTTTTTTAATGATCATATATTTGGTATTATTTACTGCAATCTAAACTCTGTATGTATAGTTTTACTTTTATAGGAGAGAAATATATAACAAGCTGCCAAACAAAGATATATCTTTTTACATCAATTTGGCCTCATAAAAATAAGTTCAAAATATTTTTTTGCTACATTTCACTTGAGTCATTGATGCGTTGTCTAATTATTCTTTTGCTACTCAACTCTCAACATGGCCAAAATGCTTCTTTTATGTGGCTCTCTCATTTTCCGTTAGTTATAGAATCAAGGATCAGAAGTAGTGATTTAAAACAAAATAAAGTGTTACTAAAGAGGTAGGCGTGTATATGTGGTCATAAAAATTTATGTTTTTTCAAAATAACTTTGTCTTTCAAAAATAACACATCTAATTAGAAAAATTAGAAAAGCAGGTAGTTATCTCAAGACTTCCTTGAATAACATATTTTTCTTTTAAAAAATAGTTTTTAAAAATTACCTTTAAGTAGTTGTACAAAGGGGTTCCAATTCAACATGTCAGTTTATGAGTACAATGAAGTAAACTATTTTTCAAAAGAAGTTTTGGAGAAACCAAGTTGGCCAATTTCTTACTTTAAGTATAATTAAAAAGAAAAAATGAATATATTTTTGTCATCACTGCTTTCTAAGAAGAAAGAATATCATAATACTTTAATAAAGGAGACAGTTTTGGGGGGGTGTGAGAATAACCACTAGAGTGAGCAGAGTTAGCTTTATAGAAATTATGGCTTTTGTAATACCCTTTTTTCTTATTTTTGACTCAGACAGGAAAGCATTATGTTGAAAAGCATTGGGAACAATAGAGGACAAAAAGGAAATGAAAGTCCTCCTGAATTCTACTTTCTATGGCTTTTCTATTATTTCATTATGCTTTATTGGAATAGTTATGACTGTCTCAAAGGAGACCTGCATTTTCTTCACTCTTCCCTGCCTCTCCCTGCTTGTCTACCTTTCATTGTAATGTCTTCAAATCTTATATAAATTCCAAGAAAAATATTAAGAGAATTAAAAAAGTCTTGTTGACTCTTAAAAATATTTATCATTGCAACAAAACAAGACGAGAGATAATCTGATATGTAAGACAAATTCATGACTTTTCTCTGCCCCGCTGAGAAGGTTCTAAGAAGTAAGAGACAGTATGAGGTATTGGCTCCGAACTTGCATTTTGGATCCTGCCATCTTACAGGCTTGGAAAGATTCTGAGTGTCAGTTTTACTGTCTGTAAAATGGGATTACTTAGATTTTTCCACTTATTACCATTCTTGTGAAGATTAAATATCATTTGGCAAGCACAGGATCTGGACCACATTAAGAGCACAGTGAGTGGCAGCTCTTGTCAGTTCTGTCTGCAGGACACTGGGCACTGGGTAGAAGGTAAAGGAGCCTTTGTGCTCTCATTGTTTGAGGCTCTTTGTCATTGCTTGCTAAGTATCAATACGAATCATCCCTGAAAGTGGGTGGATGCCCTTTAGAAAGGGCATGCAGGGTCTGTGAAGGGCAAATGTCAGAAGCTTTGATGTGTTTGTGGGTCATAGAGAGCTTCTGAGAAACTCCAACAGACTCAGATTTGAATGTGCATATTCTTAGGCAGAGGATCCAGGAGAGAGAAGTTGAGAGAAAGCTCTCGTGTGGGCAGGATTCTCTGGGAAAAGCTGCCCAAAGAATGGGGTTTAGGGGAGTGGGCTCCCGATCATTAATCGCCCATTGTGGAGGGCTGGAGATCCAAGTAGCTTTGGGGATGGGGGGTGAAGGGGAGGAGAGTGTTAGAGCTGAGTTTCATGGAAGACAAGTTCTAGAAACAGATTCGGTGAGAAAGAAGGTATTTTACTTTGTTCATCTCTCCTCCCACTTCCCACCCCCCGCTTTTGTTTTTGTGGAGGGAAGAGTTAGTCAAAGGGGGATGGAGAGATGATCAGGTCCCAGAAATCTGCAAAACTCAAGGCCATGAATCAATTGTGTTATGGTGGTTCTCTTGTCCTATATTTTAGTCCTAACCATAGTTTAGAATATTCCAGTTAAGAACAGTCTTAACCATTTCACAGTGAGGATATAGTGTGTGATTTTCAAAGAAGTATTACTTTCTGACCTACAATGCTGGCTTGGCTTTTGCCAGAGGGCTTTCACTAATTTTTTTGCTGAAGGTGACCTTCTCTCTGTCTCGGCTATTCCCATCCTTGGGAAAGAAGTGTTGGCAGGCTGCTGGGCCCCAAATGGTAGTTTTTGGATCTAGAAGCATAGATTGATTAAAATATTGGAGTTATAACTTTGGAAAGTTATTGAACTCCTTCTGAGATTTAGTTCTACCATTTAAAAGGGCAGAGGTAGAGGGGAGCAACAATCATGCCAAGCTTATGAGGCATTTGGAAGAAACAGGGTGACAACACTTGCAGACAAAATGAATCACAGGGCCGGATCAGAGTCAGCCCCAAGTGAAGGTTAGTGGAAGGCAGAATAGGGAACCAGGCTTGAGGTTTCAACTGGTCGACCAGTTCTAAGCTTTGCATATACCAAACCATCCCTTTCAGTCCCAGATTTTTTTTTCTCTTATAGGTTGGTTAGGACACATGCCCACTTCTCAATCAGAGATAAAACTGGGGTAGTCATGAAAGGAAGGATTTCTCCTTGAAGCATATTCCTTAAAAATGGGGCCTTCTCAGTAAACTTGAAGATTCTACGTTGACTTGAGATTGAGTTGACTGTGAGCGTTGGAACTGAAGATAAAAAGAAGTAAAGGGGCTCAAAATTCATAAAAAAATTCAAGAACTCAAAGCTGTCAATAAGCAGTGTCTTTTTCTTTTCTTTCTTTTTCTTGAGTTTTTGTAGACTAGTGACATTCTATGTAGAGTCTCTTACCTTTTCAACCCTTTGTGATCAACACTCAGGGGATGGGTTGTTAGAGATGTCTTTGAAACCTGTACACCAGAGGGTGTGCTCCGTTTTTGTTCTTCTTTCAAAAGCTGGCTATTTCAATTGGTGATCAATCTGTTTTCCAAGTATTGGAAAAATTAGAGTCTGTGGTCGTCAAACTATCCGGGGTCTTGTCCCTAAGGACAAGGTGGACTTTGTTGGGCCTGGGCGTGAGTGGAAGGATGCCCCATTTGTGTTATCCATCCCAGGGGATTCTGATGAATCTGGGTTTAGTAAACTGTACTAGTGATCATCTCCCTGCATCACATATTCATTCTTTCCCTCTGGCAGACAATAAATCCCTTCATTGATCAGAAACTCAGGACCTTCCTGTTCTGAAGGAGGCAGCCAAGCCTGGTGCTATTCCCAGAGATGGATTTTTAACAATGACTGATTACTCATCATCTGCCATTTGGGTACCATAATAAAGACAAATAGAACTGAGTAAAGTTTACTCTATAACTCACTTACTGTAGTAGTAGCACTGTAGAACACAGTGCAGGTTGCTGGGCCCCAGGAAGGGAAGTTATTAGTTAATAGGTACGCACTGAGCTTATAAAATGTTTTATTAAATGACATACTCCTAAACATTATACAGGGTCCTATTTTGTGGTCCATATGCTGACTAAATTCCCAGATGACTTTAATGAGCAAATGGTAGCCTATTAAAATTACAGTAGTTTTGCAAAGAAAATAGCTCCCCAAGGGGAAGACAAGAAAGCACATCAAGCTGCTACTGTGTTGATCGTTGTCCCAGGAGCTCCTTCCTTTGCCCCAAGATCAGGGCTGGAAGAAAATCTGCTGTTCTGAGAAATGTTTGCTCCAGCTTGGCCCAGACTCCTATGCCTGGGAGATGCTGCTTGCTCTTGCTAACCAGCTCCTAGTCTGCTGACCTTGAAGCAATGAAAGAAAACAACACTTTAGTATGCATTTTGCTTAATAAAGAAAACATTTATTGCTAACCATTGGAAAGAATGAACTAGTTTTTTCCGTCTTGCTATACAAACTCCAATTTTCTATCCAAGAAATGACATTGAAAAGCAATGACTGTTTAACCTCCACTAAAGTGTTGAATCATAACATATAATTATAATTTATATTATGTTAAGTACATTGTAAACTTCTGGTTTATATTAGAGGTCACTGGGATTTTTTTTTTACTTTCTTTCAGAAAAGGCTCTGTTCTGTGCAAACCATAGGCTTAATTTCTGATCTTCTTCTCTATTTATCCCCCATATATATAATTGAATTACATTATTATTATTGTTATTATTATTATTATTATTTTGGTGTTACCACTGTTTGAAACCAAGGACTTGCACTCACTCTGCTTGCTTGCTTGGCTGACAATCTCCCTTGTGAGCCATGCCTATAGGCCAGCTTTTTACCAGTTATTTTGGTGATGGAGTCTAGTAGACTATTTTGCCTGGGCTGGTATTGAACTGTGATCTTCCAGATCTCAACCTCATGAATAGGCACAAGCCATAAGTGGCCAGGCCCTATACAGTTTTAAATGTCTATATACCTACATATGCTGGGAGATAGTTCCCACAGTCTTGGGGGTAGAATCTCTAGGAAGGATGTCTGGGATATTTCTTCTCACATCATCATTAAAGTGTCCTTTATGCTGAAGTTTGGGAAGAATTTGTCATAGCTCCTGGGATGATCAACCTGTTTCTGCCCTCTTAGGTAAATTTTGCTAACTACAGCATTCTATCATCCTTTCAACTACTAGTTGCTAAAAGTCAACCTGACTGACCCTTTATTGGTGAATGATGAGTATAAGAAAGAGATTCATTATGTTGAAGAACACATTGCTGTGTCATATCAATCTCATCTGATAAGCTGTCTGAGATGATAAAATTGATTTGTATCTGCACTGTCCAGTCTTGTGACTGGTTACTGAACAAGTGAAATGCAACTAGTATTACCAAAGAACCCAGCTTCTAGTTGTCTTTAAGTTTAATAGTTAAAATTTAAATGGAAATAGCCAAATGCAGCTAGTGGACACTTACAGGTTAGCATAACATGCAAATTTAAGCTTTATCTGTATAAAATGTGAAACAAAGTATGACAAAATAAGTTTAAAAAGAAGGAATTAAAGAACACAGAACAGCAAAATCGAGGACAATATGAGACCACAGAGGCTAAAATATGTTCCAGATTAACCTGCTTCCATTGTAGACTGACCCCAAGTTGCTCTAGAAATTCTGTCACTTACCCAAACAAGATGGCAGAGGAGCCAAGGCCAGACCCATTGTTTAAGAGTATTACATTTATTGATATTGATATTATGTATTGATTAATTTATTGCAATTTGGAGTTTCTGGTTTCAGAATTTGTAATACATGATATATAAAATGTATATGAAATATATATAACTAAAAACTCATGTCTCGAGTATTACAATGTAGTTCTAAGATTAAACAGAAATGTCACCAAAGAATTTTGGCTTCATCTGTGACATTAGACTGCTTAGATCCAGGGTTTTCTCCATGTTTTTATCAAATAAGGTTCTTGATTGCCAGTGAAAGAGATAGATTCTGGATGATTTTGACAGCAGAGAAGTCATGCAAAGGATACAGGGGAGAAAGGGTATCAAAGAGGTACTGGAATTGGCTCAGACACCAGTCAGCTGCCAGATGGGCAGCAGCAGAAATGAGGATACAGCCCTGCCATGGTGGGCAGCACCAGAAATGAGGATACAGCCCTGCCATGGTGGCACATTCTAGGCCATTGCTTGTGACCACACTCCTTTCCATGATCCTACTCTAAAATACAAACTGTTATTGCTTATTGGAAGCTTGTTCTGATACGATGCTGGTGTTATCTGCGCTTGTGTATATTTCCCGAGGTCAGTTCTTGTTTCTCATTGTCTCCCAGTTTAAAGATGGGCTAGTGCATCTGATGGCTGGGGGTAGATCATGGACTTGCTAAGAGAGATCATTGCTTGCATTTATGTTTAATTGCAAGTACGACATTGCATCCCATAACAACCCAGAAGCTGAGGAATTCGTCAGACAGGCTTTTTAAAGGGGTTAAGGTCAATGGGTAGACAAGAAAGAACTGAAGGAAAAGGTGGAGGGAGGAAAGAGAGGAAGACAACAAGGGAAGAAGAAAGAAAGGAATTATGGAAAATGCAGGACGTCCAAGATGACCTGGCCATCAATTTACTCTCCCACTCCCTGCTTTGATCCATTTGACCCTGGCTTTCCTTTGGTTCCTGTAACACAGTCCTGTCTTTGACTCTGCCTTCAAAGTTCTCCCTCAACTCTTTTCATGCTTGACTCTTTATCATTTAGGTCTCCTTTAAAACCTGGCCTCCTTCCTAAGGCTTTCTGTACACAGGTGTTTGTAACTTCCTATGGCTTTGCCATTCACTGTTTAATCATTCCTTATTGTATTTGTGTGTGTGTGTGTGTGTGTGTGTGTGTGTGTGTGTGTGTGTGTGATCAGAATTGAACTCTCAGGGCCTTGCAATTGCTAGGTAAGTATAATACCACTTGAGCCATGCATTCAGTCCTTTTTACTTTACTGTGTTTTTCAGATCATGTGTCATGTGCTCTTGTCCAGGCTGGCCTCTGACTTTGGTCCTCCAACCTCCATTTACCAAGTGTCTAGTTCAATAGCCCCAATAGAGAAGAACACTTACCAAATACTTGGAAAAGGAATAGTTAGTACTTAGTATTATATTGCCAAGTATTTATTGTTTGCATGAATCAGCCACTTCAGAGTGAAACTAACTTGTAAAATAGTTATCTTTAACTAGTCGTACAAAGGGGTTTCAGTTCAACATGCCAGTTTGTGAATATCATGTATCTTGATCAATGCCAACTAACTTTTTTTGCCAATTAACTTTTAAGCTTCATGTTTTCCCCTGTTTCTTATTGTGCTTTTTTTTAAAACAACAACAACAACAACAACAACTGGTCCTAGAGCTTGAACCTAGTGTCTGGATGCTGTCCCTGAGCTTTTAGCTCCAGGCTAGCACTCTCTGAGTTGAGCCACAGGTCCACAGGCTTCTTTTGTGGTTAATTGTAAGTGAGAGTCTCCTTGCTTTCCCTGCTCAGGCTGACTTCAAACCATAGTCCACAGATCTCAACCTCCTGAGTTGCAAGGAATACTAGCATGAGCTATTGATACCTGGCTTAAGTTATGTTTTAAATGTACAATGAGAAAAATGTAGGTAGAGAAGGGTTCTCAGTAGTGTACTGAGAGCCATCATGGGGACTTTCTCAGAAAGCACAAAGCTGGAAAATGTGAAGAAGTGATGTCATCAAAATTGCCAAACTCTCAGCGGAAACAACCATGGCAGTGAGTTGGAGGTCACAGTCTGGCTAGGGACCTATAAAACAATTATTCTGGCAATATGCTTACTTCCAAAGGTCCCAAACAAGATGCATGGCACATTTATCAAACTCACTCAGACATACGCTGGGGGTGGAGAGACTACAGAGAGTCAAGTCCAAGCAATATTGTTAATATTCTCCATCAAATGTTGGACCCAGGCCAGAGAACACTTTTTGTAATATTTTTTCCTTTGGATTTTATCCTGTACTATGCATAAAGCTGAGGGCTGCTAGAAATATCAGCAGTCTGTAAATCAGCAACATTGACATGTTGATTTTACGGAAGTTGAAGAATATGGCTCCAATCTGGGAAAAAGGGATTTGTGGAGGGGGGAAAGGGAGTCATTACTGGGGTCTGAACATAGAGACTGATGCTTTTTAGGCTGGTGCTACACCAATTGAGCCAGACCCTGGTCCTTTATATTTTCATTATTTCTGAATAGGGTATGTGTCATTGCCCTGTCAGGCCTAGATTGTGATCTTCCTATTTGCACTTCTCACATAGTTAGTGTGAAAGTTATGCTCCACCAGACTAGCTTATTGGTTGTGTTGGATGTCTCATTGTTTGCTAATTTTTCAGACTTCTGTCTCCTGAGTAAATAGGATTACAGGCATAAACCATTGAACCTGGCTTGAAATTATTCTTTACTAAACCAGGTATCTTTGTTGGAGAGATGATTATATATACTACAAATATTAAGTCACTGATTTTTCCTCTTTGCATAGAAACAGTTGGTTAGTTGCTCATATGCAGATCTCCGAAGCAGTAGGGAAAAATTTGTTGATGTGGGAACTGAACTGAAGAGGTTTAGAGCTCCATGAAGGTCTTCTTCATGCTGTTCCGCAAAGGGCTGTCTTCTGAATATACCAAGGGAGCTTACAGAAGATGTCCTAAAGTAGACCATTTAGTAACTTGGATTTAGAAAGTGCCTCAACCATAATAAGTTCAGCACCAGACTGAAGAGCCATCATAGCCAATGAAACCCACAACATCCCTGCTCTCACAAAGCTTGAGTTCTGGATGGGGAACATGACAACAATTAAGTTGTAAGCGAGGACAGTTATAATGATGTTGTTGTTGTTGTTCTTTTGGAGCTAAAATCTCATGGAGTTTTATACCACGGCTGACTTTGAACCTTAATCCTTTGAATCTCAGCCTCCTAAGTAGCTAAGATAACAGGCAAACAGCTACCTCTACCTGACTAGACCAGTAACTTCTTTTGACATGTAATAAATATACTTCTTAGCTTCATTCTTTTCTACTGAACTCACCTTACTCCCATAAACTTAAAATCGATTTTTCCTCTTCCAGTAGCAAAATTTCAGTTGTGAATTTCAGGCTCAATGTTTCTCAACAATAAATGTGTTGTTGAGGATAGATATCTGAAGTACCATTTTGAATATTACTACTTCAGTTGTCACTCTGCCTCATGGACTGAGATGCAGTTATCTCTTTAAAAACAAAAAACAAACAAACAAAAAAGCAGGTTTTCAGGGGTGCCCATGTCTCCTACCTGTAATTCTAGCTACTCACGAGGTTGAGATCTTAAGATCCATTATTCAAAGCCAGCCCAGGCAGAAAAGTCTGTGAGACCCTTATCTCCAATGAGCCACAAAAAAGCTAAACAGTAGAGCTGTGGCTCAAGTGGTACAGCTATAGCCTTGAGCTAAAAAACTCAAAGACAGCATCAAGACTGATTTCAAGGCCCAATACTGCTCCCACTAACCAAAAAAAAAAAAAAAGGCTAACCAACCAACCTACCAAACAAACAAAAAACAGTAGGATGATGACTGAAGCACAAAAGCAGGTTGTATGGATTCAATGAGAAGATGTGTATAAATGGCTTCACACTATGCACTCATAATTGTTACTTGTCGCAGATTATGTTAGCCTCTCCACAAAACGTGTTCAGCCTAGTTTTTCATTGTCAGGTGGTCTCAGGAAGAGCCACACTGGAAGAGCCATGCTCATAGACTGTGAAACTCTTCCTCATCAGTTTGAAACGGAGGGCATTAAGAACAAGGCTGTGCATCACCTGTTCTCAGCCACCGGTACTGTGCTATCTCATGAGATGAATGTGAATAAAATACTACTCTGGGCATTTGACAAGCAATACTTTGGATGAGGAAGAGCAAAGGAGTAACTCACAGGGTGAGATTTTCTCTAGGACATAAATGGGAAGAAACTCAAAGAAAATGAAAGATCATGCAAGAAATACTGTTTATCAGAATGAATACCAGGAAGTGGAAATATGTTTGGAAGGGCAAAGGAGGGCATTCAGATGGAGGGAGGAAGGGTAAGCAAATAAGGCAGTGATTACTTCAATGTACATTATGTGAAAAATATTCTGTATAACTTGAGAGTTACACAGGGGGAACAGAGGAGTATGAAGGAAGGGGTGACATTGACAAAGAAGAATCATACTTGTAACTTTGTCTTATGAAATAGTATCTCCTTTGTACAACTATTATAATAATAATAAATACATCTAAAATTAACAAAAGTTGTTTTATTTAAGAAAATATTGACAATTTGAGTCACATGAGAGATGATAATCATTCCAAGGATATAATAAACCTCAAATATGAATATTCCCTTGACAAATATTTATTAATACCTGCTATCCCCTGGCCAAAACTTTCTGGTTTTCTCTTTCAGAAGCCTAAACATTGGTTTTATTGTATATTTGGTGTGCTCATTGCTATCTTATTTTAAAAGTGTTGTTAACACTTACTCAACTCCTAAACAAGTCAGTTAAACTTTGGAAATTAATTAGTAAGTCTCAGGAGGGTGCAGTTGACATTATTGTCAGCGGTCTCAAAGTGGCAGATCAGCAAAGATGTTGGCCAAATTTGCTGTAATTGTTGGGAATGGAGAGAATCAGGTTAGAGGTGTCACCAGAGTCAACTGTACCAAGCCTTATTTCTTCTTCAAGAAAGGACATAATTTAATTTGAACATGCATTGTATGTGTGTTTTGTGAGTCCACATATTTTCTTTTTGTACCTGCCTTGGGGCTTGAACTCAGAACCTGGGCTCTGTCCCGGAGCTTTTTCTTTGCTGGTCCTGCAGCTTAAGAACAAGTCATGTGATTATCTTGATAGATGCAGAAAAAAAACTTCTGACATATTCAACATTCACTCAAGACAAGAACTGTTAGCAAATTAGAAATAGAAATTTCCCAAGCTGACAAAAGGCATCTATGAGCAATTCATAGCTAACATGATAGTTTGTAAAATATGGAAACTTTCTCCCCAAAATTACAATTCAGGCAAGGATCCTTTTCCTGATTCATTTTGTGGGGCTGAGAGAGGGTGGGACTGTTTATCTACAGGCAATGTAATTGTCTCTCTCTCTCTCTCTCTCTCTCTCTCTCTCTCTCTCTCTCTCTCTCTCTCTATATATATATATATATATATATATATATATATAAATAATCCTGTAGAGTTTCTATTAGTGCTCCTAGGTCAAAAAGTGCATTTAGCATAGTTTCAAGATACAAGAGCAACATAAAAAATGGGTCCTCCTTCTATATTCCAGCAGTGAGTAGTTGTAGCCAATAAGAAAGCCAGGCTTCTTACTGCAGAGAGAAGAAACAGACCAGTGAAAGAATAGGGCTAGAGTTTGGTTCCAGAATGTAAAAAGTGGCTTAGAAACAATCAGACAAAAAAAAAAAAGAAACCTCAAAGGAATGTGATGTTTTGAAATAATAAAAGATTCAATCTGAAAGAATTTCCAGAGGCCAAATGAGAAGCAAAATAATGTGACTTATTATTCTGAGAACAAAATATACATGAATGTATACATTGATATAAAACATGATTGAATAAATAAATACATGGGGGAGGAGAGACAACTCTTCCTCAAAGAGGAATTCCAGTTGATGAATGTAGAAGGAATGAGGGAAATAGAAAGTTACCATTAAAACTCCACAGTAATGATTCCCGCAGGCAAGAGTCACTGAAGAATGCTGAAAATATTAGCTAAGATTTTAAAGAGCAATTGGATATCTGTGTAGCCTCAAACTATCTTCCCCAAGTTATTTATTGCACTGGTGGTTTTAACATGTGTCCACACATTCTTTTGATATTCTCCCTCCAGGAATTGGAGTTAATTGATCTCCCTTGAGTGGAAGCTGGATTTAGTGACTTGTTTCTAATGAAAAGGGGGAAATTAGCAATTTTCTCTTGAAGAAACAGACACTTCCTTAATCAAAGTGATCAAAGTTCACTTCATCAGGAACAAGACATATTGATATTTATACCCTTGAAATGTTGGAAAGAGCACATCCCTTCTGTAGTGATCCTTTAAAAAAAATCTATAACTCATTCTAACACTGAAAAAGCATCAGACAACTCCCAAAGGATAGGCATTCTATAAAAATTTCCACCATCAGTTTCCAAAAGTGTCAAGGCCACAAAACACAAAGAAAAATAAGGACCTGTCACACACCAGAAAACTAAGTAGAGGTGATAACTAAATATGATGTGGTAGCCTGGATGAGCTTGCATAGTGGAAGGGGAAACACAAACACAAACAAAACTCAGTGACATCTGTAGTTTATGCCATTGTATCAGGACAGATTTCTTGTATGACTTTTGAAGTTATTTTATAAAAGTTTTTCAAATTTAACCTTTTTTCATGTTTAAGGTGGTCTATTGTTTTAAACTGACATGAAATAATTGTGCATACTTATGGGATACAGTATGGCACTTTTGATACATTCATATCCTGCTCCTGACTTAAATAAATAAAATTAAAAACTTATATTCCCCCACCCCACCCTCCATTTGCATTCCTAGCCCCCCTCCTCAGGATTTAGGTTGACAGAAAAGGAGCAGCTCTGATTCTGGGTGTTGAGAGGAAGCCAATCACATAGGCAAGACTTGGCTTTGGCCTGTACTGAGCTACCCTAGGGATGTTGAAAGGAAGGCAGGCCTCCCTAGCCAAAGGTTCTGACCATCCCCACAAAGTACCTCTTCTCCCTTTGGTCTCTGTCTTTGTCTTTGTCTGTTTGCCTTTGGTGCAATCTTAGCCTTCACTCCCTTTAAACAAAGGTAGTGGAGACCATCATCTCCAAATGTGCTCTCTACCTTTTGAAGCTTTGAGAGACCTTATACCGGCATAAATCAAAGGAGAGAAAGCTGATTCATTTAGCTCCTCAGAACCCCCCACTGTCATCATGTCACATACAGGAGTTTGTTCTTTTAATAGCTTTATTCTTTTCCTGTTAAGAAAAGGAATTGTTCCAATACTCATTCCATATTGTATATTAGCCATTTCATTTTTTACAGAGGGGGGAAAATACCTTTCCACACATGATTAATACTGAAGTTGAATACCAGAAGAGCTGACCGTGTGCTGGCATGGGGCCATATATCAGCAATTTCACATCTGTAACTTAGCCATAGTGAGTCACTGTTAACATCATGGACAAATCATGCTGGGTTGCAGTCGGAGCCATTTATGGACCTTGTGTGGACAGAGCACAGATTTTCCCTGGAGATTTGAAAGTGAGGAGGCTCTAAAGCAAGGGGCAGAGCATATGATAGGAGGATATATACATACATGCATGCACACACGCACACTCACACACACACACACACACACACACTTGTGCCAGTCCTGGGCATGAACTCACAGCTCTGTTCCTTAGCTTTTTTTTTTTTTTTTCCTCAAGGCTGGCACACTACCTCCTTGAGCTACAGCTCTACTTCTGTTCTTTGGGGTAGAAATGAGTCTCACAAATATTCTTGCTGGGTTGGCTTTGAACTTTAACCCTCAGAGCTCAGCTTCCTGAATAGCTAGAATCTGAGACTTGAGCCACCCGCATGCTAATGGACCTACCAAGTTTTTGGTTTTTAAACCATTCCTATTAGACTTGACAATAGGGACTTTTCTTTCTTAAAAGAGGAAGATAAGGAGGAGAGGAGTGAGGCTCATGTCTTAGAAGTAGAATCTGAACAACAGTAAAAATAATTTTGTATTTTAGTTCTGCTGTGGGCATGAATTGGAAGTGGGAAGAATTTTTACTGTGCTCTACGGGGGTACACACTTTCATTCAGATACTCTGGTAGCACCATATGTCCTGGAGACACATGATCTGAATTCAAATCCCAGTCTAAATGTATGAGTTGTCTTTGGATAAGCCTTTCAAAGTCTCTTACCTCCTGTTTTATCTGAAGCAATGAAACCCCAGTCTACACGTTTTTTGTTAGACACATAGGAGCCACTCAGCACATAGTAGGTGCCCCAGAACATACATTTCTGTTCCTCCCTTTCTCTCTCCTCTCCAAAGAGGACAGATTTCTCATCTAGGATTAACTGATCCAGACAACTTTTTCTGAAAGTTTAGTTGAAGGGCAGATCCTTTTAGGGGAACATGAATAGCTTTATAAATTGCCTTCAAAAGCAGCACCAAATCCTTCAGTCAGTTTTAAAGGAACTGTTTACCGCTGCATATGGCAGTCATTATTTGGAATAATAAACCCTCCGAGAATCTGAACATTCATGGGCCAACAGATGGGTCAACCTGCTTCGCAATTTAACAAAGTAATTTATTTCAATCACCAGGACAGGGTGTGTGTAGATTACTAATTCAGTTCACAAGCAAAAGCAGCAAACACTACTTGGTTGCTGAATTGTGCAGCCATTATGGAAATGCACACCTGTTCAATTGGTTCAGGGGCAGTCTTCATTTCCATTAGTGTTTCCTTTTCTTCCAAGGTGTGAATTAGATTGCTGTGGATTCCTCTGCTGAAACTCATGTGCTAATTGGCATCAAGATGAGATGAAGATCTCAGTGAAGTTTTATATCGTAGCAGCATTAGGTAGAATTAAGGTCATCCAAGTTGGCTTTGAGAAGTAAAACAGGTATATCAAAAATATATTCTTGTAATAATTGGGCAATGTGTTGTTCTCCTTTTTTGAAGCAATTGTCCCAGGATTTAATGGTAAAGAAAAAGATTTTCCCTCTTTTACTTTCCAATCTGTATAAATCTCCTATATCTTGACTTCTTCTCTCATAGAAACCAGAAGAAGAGTGGAACTGAAATGGCAGTCAGCTAGATTCTCTAGAGAAGTTTCTATGTGCTCAAAAGTGGAATCTAAGGTATAAAAAGAAGAGGGGCAACACTCCCCCAGCTACTGATTGTCTCCTTACCCCACACTCAGCATTCATTTGAGCACAATTACCTAGATAATGTCAAAAAGCTTTGTATGAAATTTAGCACCTAGTTTGTGCTTGAGAACTCTCAAAATGTTAGGTATGCTATGAGATTGTTTTGTTGCCTGTTTAGGGAAAGGAATATTCTGTCTCTCTGTCTCTCTGTCTCTCTGTCTGTCTGTCTGTCTGTCTCTCTGTGGGTGGTTCTTGGGACTTGAACTTAGAGCCTCGGTGCTGTCCTTAAACTTGTTTTACTGAAGGCTAGTGCTCTACCTCTTGAGCCACAGCTCCACTTCTGGCTTTTTGGGTGATTTGTTGGAGAAAAGAGTGTCATGGTCCTTCGTGCCTGGGCTGGCTTTCTACTGTGATCCTCAGCTCTCAGCCTCCTGAGTAGCTAGGATTATAGGTGTGAACCACCAGGACAGGAATATGCTTTGTTTTTCCATTCTACAAAGTCCACTTTGACGTCTACTGTTATTACTTCAATAGAGATGAGGTTCCCTTTTCTCACTATTTCTCTTTCAAATTGCCTTCTCTCTTCCAGAGGTCAGGGGAGCTACTCGAGTTCCAGATAAACAGCTACTCAAGTTCCAGCTAAACAGAACAACAGCATTCTGCTAAGAAGGGAGATGGGTAGATAGGGAAATAACAATTCATGAGCACATTTCATTATTCATGGAGAGATTGCTATAGCTGAAAGTGGATGTAAGTTATGAAGAGGTCTGTCTTCAAAAATTTCAGAAGACCCTCCCCCACAGTATAACCTCTGCTTTCACTATATTTGATGTCAGTATAACTTGTGGAGGAGATGGGGAAAAACCTGTTGCAACAATGCGAAATACAAGTTGTCATGTCCAAAACGAGCTTTACAATGTCGTTGCGGCGGGGGGGGGGGGGCGAGAAGGATTGGGATTGGAGGGGGAGGGGGGAGGCTGGGAAGGGAGGAGGCTGCAATGCTTGGTAAGAAATGTACGCATTATCCTGCCCATGTAATTGTAACCCCTCTGTACAGTATGTTCACAAATAAAATAAAATTAAAATTAAAAAAAAAGAGCTCAAAAAAAATTTCAGAAGAGGGGCTGGGAAGGTAGCTCAGTGGTAGAGCGCTTGCCTTGCATGCCTGAGGCCCTGGGTTTGATTCCTCAGCACCATATAAGAAAAAAGAAAAAAGCTGGAAGTGGCGCTGTGGCTCAAGTGGTAGAGCACTAGCCTTGAGCTGAAGAGCTGAGGGACAGCTCCCAGGCCCAGAGTTCAAGCCCCACGACCAGACCCCAAAAAAAATTTCAGAAGATATTTCTATTTATTTTAAGGCATCTACTTATGTTAGTACAGTGAATAAATATCCCAATAGGATTTCACAAATGTGGTATATCCTCAAAGTTTATATTTATCATATTTTTAATACCTACATATACTCAAAGTCTGTGTATGCAAACGTCATCTCAGTCAGTTTGTGCTGCTATAAGAAATCAGTTGGGATTGGGTAATTTATAAAAAAAAATAAAACTTATTTATCACACTTTTGGAAGCTGAAAAATCTGAGATCAAGTCACCAGCAGGTATAGTGCCTGACGAAGACCTGCTCTCTGGTTAAAGATGGCACCTGTAGCTGCATCCTGTGGAAGAGGTGAATGTTGTGTCCTTTTCTGGTAGAAAAACCCAGTACCATCCAATCCCTTTATCAGGCACCAATCTATTGATGTGCATAGGGTCCTCATGCCTTAGTTACATCCCCAAAGTTCCCACCTGTAAGTCCAGCACAACGTCAGAGGCAGCAACAAATCTCAGTTTGAACAATTTCATGATTATAAGACTTATGCAAATTGTCCTCACCACACATCCTGTCTCTTCCCGCCCCAATAGCTTGTTAGCTCCATCTGTACGTCATCCACGTGCCTACTCCCTGCCCCTCCCAAAGCTCAGTCTCAAACTCAATTCCCCTTTCCATTCCAAATTAGTTCTTCCTGCTGAAGTTTCTCTTCTCTCAAATGGTAGGCACTGCATTGTCACTGACCTTGCAATCCTTCCTTCCTGGTGCCTGAAAATCGGACCAATTTTTGAGAGCTATGGCCTTTCCTTTTGCCTGATAACCTAGAACCCCTTCATTTCCCTAATGTAGGGCCTGAATAAAGGCCTTCCATCCCCTCCTTGGCAGACGGATCCTTTTAAGGTCTTGGTCCTAAGACCTCACCCAGATACCCATTACCCACACAATTAACTAGAAACTTGACACCCTGAGTCAAAACCTTTTCTAGAGTCGCTACAACTCCCCTTTCCATTCCCATCTCCTACCCTTCTTTCTCAGATACCAGCACATGATGAACAAGAAAACTATTCCCAAACACATTTCACTTTCTCACCTTCAGGTATTAGCATAAACTGTTTCTCTATTTATAGCATCATCTTGGAGATATTGTTGAAACTTTTCCCTTCCTTCTAAGTCCCTTATGCTTCAGAGAAACTTTCCCACTCCTCCTCTCCTTTGAGTCAGATGCTCAAAAAGTGCTTTGATTCTTTTGAGGTCTTATGGAACTTACCTTTAAAAAAAAAAAAACTCACTTGAGTTCAATACAATCGCATCCCACAAAGGTTCATATAGTATCTATTAGGAACCAGAGTCTGGGGCATGTGCTGGTAATAAACCAGAGAAAGAAGGTGCCTTTCCCAATGGGATTTATGGTTTAATAGAAGAGTCTGACAAGCTCTAGACAATGAGCCACAGGTATTAAAGTAGTATAGTATCTTACAGTAACAGGGAAGAGCTATTCACATGAGCTGGAGCAGGAGATGAAGAGGGGGAATGGAAGATCCACACATGAGCTCAGTTAGGTGTGGATCTAGGTGGACTCATTCTAGGTGGACTCATTCTTCAGGAGCTTGGCTTGTTAGCACTACGTCTTCTGAAAGTTTAAGTATTGTGTCTGCACATTAGCACTTACCACAACTTTTTCAGCCTATGGATCTCCCTTGTGCAGAAATAAAAGTTTTAGAGAACCAAGTAAAATACAATGACATTGAGAAACAATTTTAACTCCTTTTTTTGGAGAGTTTGAATTGGCTAATATATTGTCTCCAAAATTAGTACTGTTTCACAACATTCAAAAACAAGGCTATAGGGCTGAGATCAGGAAAGCTAAGTCAAATAGCTTTGAAAACTCACTTTCCTTTTCCACGGTGCTAATACCTTTAGCACAGTGAGTCACATAGGGCCCACACCAGTGGTTGAAAATGTCAGTACTGGTTCTGTTACTACTGTGATTTAGGGAAAACTTTAATCCTGTAAAGTGCTGACTAGGATCTAACTTACCTGATTTCTAGAAACCTTCTTTCACTTTTGGGAGAACTAGGCTGCAGTTCTCACATCCTTTGGTATTCATTTAGTCACATGATTGAGTTTCAGCCAATGGGGTGTCAAAATCCTAATGGCAACTTTCCTTGCTCACTCCCATAGCTGTCAGACTGAGGGTTAAAGATGGTGGAAAACAGAGCTTCTGTTTCTTCTCCATGTGAAAGTTGTGGCTATTTGTCTGTCATCCCTACATGGGATAGTTCTCCTGTGTAAGAGAAAAGACTTCCATTATGATAAAGCTTCAGAACTAGAGGTATAGCTGGGTACCAGTGGCTCACATCTGTAATCCTCTACTCAGGAGGCTGAGATCTGAAGTTCTCGGTTCAAAGTCAGCCTGGTCAGAAAAGTCTATGAGACACTTATCTCCAATTAACCTGTAAAAAGTTGCAAGTGGAGGTGTGGTCCATATGGTATTGTACCAGCCTCAAACAAAAAAGCTAAGTGCAGGCACACACACACACACACAGTCTCACACAATTGGAGGTGTATTTATCAGAACGAATGGTGTAAGCCTAACTAATACAGTCCACTTTACACTGTGTTCACACTGACAAAAAAGTAAGCACTCCTAGCGGGTTCTGTTACGCCAGACTCTCCTTGGGGTGGGCTCCTTGCTCTGTTTCTCTTACTGTCCTCAATGGGCCTTTGGCAACTGTTGCTTTTAAAAGCAAATTTAGATTGGTTTAACAGTATGTTTGAAGTTGTTCTGTGTCGAATTAAAAAATCAGTAGTTTGAATGGGGATGCAAATTCTTCATAGCTTTAGCAACTGAGAAAAATTTCCAGATGTTTTACAAAGCAGTAAAATACTGTACATTGTTTTCTTTTTCAATGGGAAATTATTCATAGGGCAATAAAAAGTTGTTTTCTTAGTAAACAGATTATATTTCAGTCTGTGGTGTGAACACTTAAATGGAACGATGCAATATGCCACTTTTTAAAAGAGGGTTTTAAACATGTCAGTACAAACCTTTCAATCCTCTGTCCCATAAATTCAACTTTTTAAAATGAAATCAACCTGAGTCCTGTGAAAGTTCATACTGCTGTATCAAAACCAGTGATTTTGCCTGTTTATTGCTACCTATGGAATGTGGCAAAGGAACATTCTTTTCACATGGGACAATTTCTTCAACTTTACACCAAGTGAAATTTAATTGCTTTGCACTTCCTGGAATCATTAGGCATTAGTTTTACTGGAGGTGGAGCCAAATGAGACGCTGAAAAATAAGTCTGTGTTTAATAGATTTCACCTGGAATTTTACCCTTCCTCCTTTTACTACCAGTTATGTGGCAAGTTTTGGCCTGGGATGACACTTGTGAAATGTCAAAAAAAAAAAGTTTACATCAATGCAGATAAAAAGACCCTCTGAGCAATTCCTCACATTTCAATCACTGCTGCCTGCCAGTCACATGATTGGAATGTCTGATCCTTCCAAGTTAATTTTGGGGATGTTTTTGTCTTAGCAAAAGAAGTAGTAATAAATGCATCCATTACTAGGTAAGTGATGAGAAGCCAGAACAAAGGCTCCTCTAGGCTATGGTTATAATAACACAATGTAGGAATACCAAAAGTGTACAAAACAAGTTCAGTACAATAATTTTCTTCATGTTTCAACACTGGAATGTGTTGATTCACTTCTCAAAGGGATTTATAATTCCTTTTATATTTAATTATAAATCATACATTTTAAGTCTCTTGCAGGGTATTTGAAGATTATGGTGATTACTTGACAGAGAGGATAAAAAGGAGTAAAATTAAGGACAGTTGTTAAAGTTGCTGCCAGAAGTGAAGATGAATCTCTGCATAGATAACGTGGATAAAAGCAAAACAGAAGCTAATGGAATCACAATACTTCAGCATCTCATCATTTTGTAACCAAGTAACCTATATAACACTAGAAATATTCTTCACTGACAGGGCTTCTTACCCTATGGCATCCTGATAAATACTCATTGTAAGCACAAGATGGGATAGGGTTAATAAATAGTTGGTTGGGAGCTGAAGACGCTAGGCAATATTACTTTTTGAGTGACAGCAAAGTTGAATCCAGAGTTGGAAATTACACAAAAAAGGAACTTGGAATATTTCATTGGATAGATAGGAATGAGGAAGATGAGTTAACAAGAATAGTACTTCTTTTTTTTAATATATATTTTTATTGTAAAGATACTGTGCAGAGGGGTTACAGTTACATGAGCAAGGTAATGAATCCATTTCCTATTGAGCATTATTACCCCCTCTTTGGTTTTTCCCTTATCATCCCTTTCCTCCCCACCTCCCTGGCAGGGAGTGCCACCCCAAGTTGTAAAGTTCATTTTCAACATAGTGTCTTATACATCTCATTGTTACAATGGGTCAACCTGTATCCTTTTTTTTAAATTAGTTTTTTTTATTGTGAAAATACTGTACAGTGGGGTTACAGTTACATGAGCAAGGTGATGAGTACATTTCTTACCAAGCATTGTTACCTCCTCCCTTGCTTTTCCCCTACCTTCCCTTTCCTCCCACCTCCTCAACTACCCTCCCCCGCCACCCTCCCGCCTAAACTGTAAAGTTCGTTTTCAGCATAGTGTCTTGTACATCTCATTGTTACAATGGGTCAACCTGTATCCCTAGTTAAACATTTTGTATTTTCCCCTCCCCTCCCCAAATTATACTGATATCAAATACGGTGAATAAAGGGGTTATACCGTGGGGGAGGGACATACAAAGCAACAAAAAAATCACATGGTACCTTATAAATATGTTAGAAACAATAGTAAGCAAGAAAAAAAACTTGTATCTTGGGGTTCATTTCGCTTAACTTCATCATATATGGTCATATGTACATAGCTTTTGACCTTGTCCAAGACATATACTAGTTATTGCAAATAAGGGAAACCATGGGACCTATGTTTCTTTGGGCCTGACTTACCTCACTTAATATAATTTTTTCCAAGTCTTTCCATTTCTTAACAAATGAGGTAATGTCATTCTTTCTGATGGAGACATAGAATTCATTACATATATATATATACATATATATATATG
>NW_012267292.1:8603835-8607886 GCF_000151885.1 Dipodomys ordii
AGAGGTTGAGCATTTCTTCATGTGTCTATTGGCCATCCTTCTTTCCTCTTCAGAGAAGTTTCTCTTTAAGTTTTCAGCCCACTTATTTATTGGGCAGTTGTTTTTTTGAGGATTTGTTGTTGGGGGATTTAATTTTTTGAGTTCCAAGTATATTTTAGTTAGGAGACCCTTATCTGTTGTATGGCTAGTGAAGATCTTCTCCCAATCTGTGGGCTTTCTATTATCTTTCTAGCAATGTCCTTTGCCATGCAGAAGCTCTGCAGCTTCATGCCATCCCATTTGTCTAACCTTTCTTTGATTTGTTGTGTTTCTGGGTCTCTATTAAAATTTCAGGCTATGCCAAGGAGACCTAGGGTTTCTCCTATTCCATCCTGTAATGTTTTCAAGGTGTCTGCCTTGACTCAGAGGTCTTTGATCCATTTGGAGTTGATTCTGGTGCAAGGTGATATATAAGGATCTAGCTTTAGTTTTTTTTATTGTGAAAATATTGTACAGAGGGGTTACAATTACGTGGGCCAGATAATTAGTATGTTTCTTATCAAGCATTGTTGCCTCCTCCTTTGTTTCCCCTTCCCATCCCTTCCCATCTCTCCCCCTCCACCCCCCACCCCCTGGCCAAAGTTGTAAAGTTCATTTTTCGACATAATGACTTGTACATCTCATTGTTGCAATGGGTCCACCTGTATCCCTATTTAAATGGTTTGTTTTTGCCCTTCCCCTCCACAAATTATACAAACTTCAAATACAATGAAAGCAGGGGTTATACCGTGGGGGAGGGACATACAAAGCAACAAAGAAATCACCTTATAAATATGTAATATGTCAGAAACAATCGCAAGAAAGAAAAATCATTTGAATACTTATCTGGGGGTTCATTTCACCTAACATCAACTTATCTGACCTTTTCTGCTTGTCTCAGACATATACTAGTTATTGCAAATAAGGGAAACCATGGGACCTGTGTTTCTTTGGGCCTGGCTTACTTCACTTAATATAATTTTTTCCAAGTCTTTCCATTTCCTAACAAATGGGGCAATGTCATTCTTTCTGATGGAGGCATAGAATTCCATTGTGTATATATACCACATTTTCTTGATCCATTCATCTACTGAGGGGCATCTGGATTGGTTCCATATCTTAGCTATGGTAAATAATGCTGCAATAAGGACATAGCTAGCAGGATCAATAGAAAGCCCATGGATTGAGAGAAGATCTTCACTAGCCATACAATGGACAAGGGTTTCATATCTAAAATACACCTGGAACTCAAAAAATTAAATCCCCCAACAACAAATTCTCAAAGAAACAACTGCTCAATAAATAAGTGGGCTGAAAACTTAAAGAGAAACTTCTCTGAAGAGGAAAGAAGGATGGCCAATAGACACATGAAGAAATGCTCAACCTCTCTAGCCATAAA
Organism: Dipodomys ordii; assembly: GCF_000151885.1. Classification (NCBI taxonomy): domain Eukaryota; kingdom Metazoa; phylum Chordata; class Mammalia; order Rodentia; family Heteromyidae; genus Dipodomys; species Dipodomys ordii. Next base: position 8,605,253 of record NW_012267292.1, read on the forward strand.
AGAAATGCAAATCAAAACAACATTGAGATACCACCTCACCCCAGTTAGAATGGCTATAATCAAGACCTCTGAACAACAGATGCTGGAGGGGATGTGGACAGAAGGGAACCTTATTGCATTGTTGGTGGTAATATAAATTTGTTCAACCACTTTGGAAAGTAGTATGGAGGTTCCTCAAAAGACTCCACAAAGAGCTCCCCTATGACCCAGCAATCCCACTTTTGAGAATTTACCCAAATGATCACAAAAAAGACCATACTAAAGCTACTAGCTTTAGTTTTCTATGGGTGATTAACCAATTTTGCCAGCACCATTTACTGAAGAGGTTGTCTTTCTTCCATTCTATTTTTTTAGTATCCTTATGGAAGATTAGGTGGCTATAGGTCTGTGGGTTCATTTCTGGGTTTTCAATTACATTCCATTGGTCCTCAGGTCTGTTCTTGTGTCCAGTACCAAGCTGTTTTGATTACTATGGCTTTGTAGTAGAGTTTGATATTTTGTATTGATATTCTTCCAGCACTGTTCTCTCTACTAAGGATTGTTTTTGCTATTCTGGGTCTTTATTGTTCCATATGAATTTTTGGATTGCTTCTTCTATTTCATTGAGGAATGAGGTTGGAATATTGATAGGTATCACATTGAATTTGTAGATAGCCTTGGGAAGTATTGCCATTTTCATGATGTTGATCCTTCCAATCTAGGAGCATGGGAGGTTTTTCCATTTACTGAGTTCTGCTGTGATTTTTTTTTTCAGATTTTTAAAGTTTTCATTGTAGAGGTCCTTCACTTCTTTAGTTAAGTTAATTTCTAGGTATTTTACTTTTTGTGGAAAAGCCATTGATTTTTATACCCTGCTACTTTGCCAAAGTTTTGAATCAGCTTGAGTCATTTGGGAGTGGAGTCCATGGGATTCTTTAAATACAAGATCATGTCATCTGCAAAGAGGGAGAGTTTTATTTCTTCTTTCCCTCTTTGGATCCCATTTATGTTTGTATCTTTTCTTATTGCTGTAGCTAGGCATTCTAATACTAAATTGAAGACAAGTGGAGAGAGTGGACATCCTTGTCTCGTTTCTGAGTTTAGAGGAAATGGCTTTAGCTTTTTGCTATTATGTATAATGCTGGCTGTAGGTCTGTCATACACAGGCTTTATTATATTGAGGAATGTTTTATGGATTCCTAGTTTTTCCAGAGCCTTCATCATAAAGGGGTGTTGGACCTTGTCAAATGCTTTTGCTGCATCTATTGACATAATCATGTGGTTCTTATCCTTGCTCTTGTTGATTTGATGAATATTAATTGATTTGTGTATATTGAACCAACTTTGCATCCCTGAAATGAATCCTGTTTGATCATGGTATATGATTTTTTGTGATGAGTTGTTGAATTCAGTTGGCCAAAATTTTGTTGAGAAGTTTTGCATCGATGTTCATCAAAGAAATGGGTCTATAGTTCTCTTTCTTTGATGAGTTCCTGTCTGTTTTTGGGATGAGGGTTAGGATGGCTTCATAAAAAGAGTTTGGTAGTGAACTTTCACTTTCAATTTCATTGAAGAGTTAAAGGAGTATTGGTATGAGTACTGCTTTGAAGGCCTTGTAGAATTCAGCTGTAAATCCATCTGGTCTTGGGCTTTTCTTGGGTGGGAGGTCTCTTATTGCTGTTTCTATTTCAATGCTTGATATGGGTCTGTTAAGTTGGTTTAACTCATCTTGGTTTAGTTTTGGCCTGTCGATATTTGCTAGAAAATCATCCATTTCTTCCAGATTCTCAAACTTATTAGCATAAAGGTTTGAAAAGTATTCCCTTACAATATTCTGAATCTTGGTTGTTTCTGTGGTGATGTTTCCACTCTCATCTCTGAGTTTGTTTATTTGGGTATGCTCTCACGAATGGTAATTTCTTAACAGGGGAGAATTTCATTTGTGCCCCCATTGATTTAACATTTCAACCTAACAAATCTTAGTAATTTTTTTTTCAAAATGGTAGCCACCAGTCTTCCTTAGTGAATAGTTGTATACTCTCTATGGTTCTGTGTGATGAAGAAAATCACAACACATTGTTAATGTAGCTTTAAAATGTGGATTTTGATTTTGATGTTGAAAATCCAATTTGATTAAAGTTTCTGTAGATCAGTGTTTGATTATGCAGACTTTTAGTTTATGTTGAAAGTAAACTTTCAAGATAAGACTGTATGACATACTTTACTTAACTGTTCAATTCCAAATATTTAGACCAGTGATTTTTAGAGTCTCCCTCCATCCTCTTGAACTAGGTTTTATAACTCACAGAATGAGGCCTGACCCCTCATATCTGCAATCAACCTGAAGCCTCAGCCTCTACCACCATTTTCCCAAATACAACCAGTTGACTGTGAAAGCCTGTCTCCTGAGTAAAACTTCTGATGTTTACTTCACTGAATTCCACTCAAATGTAAAGTTTAGTTAGGAAGGGTTTTACCTTGTAAAACATGCTCTCCCACAATGAAGGAATGTGTTCCAAAGTCTCTGTAAGGTTATCTTCCAGTTTATAGAGTAGCTACCCTAGCCAAAATAGACCAACTCTTTACATTAATGAGATATAGTGGAGAGAGAGAGAGAGAGAGAGAGAGAGAGAGAGAGAGAGAGAGAGAGAGAGA
>NW_012267292.1:8607936-8711530 GCF_000151885.1 Dipodomys ordii
GAGAGAGAGAGAGAGAGAGAGAGAGAGAGAGAGAGAGAGAGAGAGAGAGACTGAGAGAGACTGAGAGAGACTGAGAGAGACCGAGAGAGACTAAAAATGGACTCCTTCCTTAGCCAATTATCCATTGGCTGCTAAGTGACAAAAGCCTGAAGAGTGTGTGTACTTACTCAGTGGCCAAGATGTCCTTGAAGAAGTGACTCTTATGCAGAGATCTGGAAGTTGAGTGAGATTGGTCCAGGAAAACAGACACAAGGAGCATTAGGGCCGAGCCTGAGTTCCTGGAGGCTAGAGATGGGCAGCTGGAGCAATAGGGGGTGGGGTGGGGACAAGCTGGTCATACTGTAGAAGGGTGCTGAGAAGTTGATCTCCATTCATAAAGGAGGAAGTTTGGATAATATTTGCTTAAATAAATGTTGCTTACAAAGATTTTAGTTTTCCACCTTTGTCTAGTTGGGGGTGGAGAGTGGTATGAATGCTCTAAAAACATCTTTTTCACTGGGATCTGATATGTTCTTTTATTTATTTTTGTCAGTGCTAGGATTTGAACTTGCCCTTGCCAGGCAAGTGCTCTGTCACTTGAGCCATGTTCCCAACACTTTATGCATTAGTTTGCTTTCAGATAGGGTCTTGTGCTTTGGCCAAAGTTTACCTCAGACTGCAGTCCTCCTAACTTACCTCTTGAATAATTGGAATTACAGTGTGCACAATTATATCTGGCTTGTCAAAAAGATAAGGTCACACTAACTTTTTCCCCAGGCTGACTTATAACCATGATCTTCCTACTTCAGTTTTTTTTTTTTTTTATTTAGCTGGGATTACAGGCAGCCTTTCATTTAGCTGGGATTACAGGCAGATACCACCATGCCCATCTGCTCTTGATGGGTATTCAAGCAGAGCCTTGGGGGTTATGATAGAAATTTAATGAAAGGGGTGACTTATTTATGAAGTGTAAAAGCTTCTAATATTGGAGGATGGTGTGAGGCTTAGCAAAATGTGTTGTGATGTCTGAGTGTATTTAACATTTTTATTTTATTGTCTTTAAGTCATTTGCAAAGGAGTTGTTATTTAACAAAAGTTTATGAATACAATGCATCTTGATCAATGTCTGACTGTATTTGTAACAAATCATCATGATTAATTTCTAGGAAGTGTTTAGAGGAAGAAAAAGCTGCTTAAAGAACAAAATACTTTGATCTCCTAATCCTTATTTCATCCCATACTATATGACTATGCAACAAGAGAATATAATTTGGTATTTGTCTCTGACTCTGGCTGTTTTGAATCAAATTAACTTTTTCAGTAATCTCTCTCCTAAAAACCAGTGCACTCAGAAGAGACTTGTGGTAGGAAGGGCAGAAGTCACTGCTGACATGTCTGCCTGTGATACAGTAGGCAGACATGAATTTTCCCAGATTAAAAACAAATGTGTAATGGCAGTGAAAATATAAAGAAATTCTCCATTTATCTTCTTGACTAAAGGGGTAAAAATCATTGTACACATTGTAGATCATTTGAGTTTGGGGCTGATGATTTGAAACATTTTTATAATAATTCAGTGGCTCTTTTAGAATATCCAGATGTTAATAATGGTTCCCCGCTATGTGATTAGGAATGAATCTGCCAAGGAAAAATGAGCCCTTTTCTCTTGGGGCAAGTTGAGTTACTTCTGTTATTTTCCCAGGCTTCCTGGGGAAGTCTATCAACATATGAATAAATGATGGGAACTAGGGTCTGGCTACTCACCATGGAATTATTGGCCTTGTTTTCTGAGTTTGACCTTTATTATTTACACACTCAGCTTGAAATATGACAAACGTAGGAACTTCCCAGCTATTTTATTCCTTGAAATCCAACAGTTCTTAAAGCTTTTGAGAACAAGAAGGCTGTTCTGTGTTTATAAAAGTCTCTGCTGTCATTGTTTGTGAAGGCCGTGGCTTGTACCCCACAGAAGATATAATATGAATAGCAATCGGGGATTCCCTTCTTTCCATTAAATTTTCTTTGAGGAAGTAAAGAAAAAAATAAAAACAAACATTAGCTGCAGAGAAAGAGAGAGAGAGAGAGATTTAAAAGCCACAAATCTCTCTTGAAAATGTGCTTGATAAATTGTGCTTTGTTGTTCCATAAGCCACCCATTTCTATTTTCTCTTTAGGCTTGAAGTTACTGCGCTATGATTATCTTAGGTTGAATCACTTTTGAAATAATTATGCTCCAAAATATTTTATTCATTAAAAAATCTTTAAATTCTTCATTTATACTGAGGAATAGAAGTATTTCTAGTTTAATATCTAATAATAAAGAGACATCTGCAATGATTTCTTCTTGGTCCTGGCTCTTTATCAATAACAAACACTTATTGGCTTTATTTTTCATGGTTTGCTGTTAAATTTGATCTTCCTTTGGCAAAACCAAAAGTTGTCATCTGAGCAAAGAGATCATTACTTTAGTACCATTTATCAGATATTCAGTGTACACAATATTTTGCAAAGGATAAGATAATAGTAACATTAATAAAAATGAAAGATAACATTAGAGCTATCACTTGTCATATACAAAGAGCCCAGAGCTGAGGCAGCCACTTGGCTTGTTTTGGCTTACTTCTTCCCTGGCACTCTTTGGTAATAGGTACTACTGTAATTCTCATTCAGGGATGAGGAATCTGAAGCTCGCTAAAGTTTCTTAGTTGCCTAGCAATATATAATTCATGACAAAACTAGGGTCTCAGCCCTGGATATCTGTTTCCAAATTCATCTTTTCAGTGATAATTCTAAATCTAAACTTTCCAAGTATGGTCCACAAATTGGAGACTAAGTAGACTCAATATGCAGTTAGCCTATTCTATCTATGGGTTCTGCTTATGAGGATTCAACCAACCTTGGATTGAAAATTTTACAAAAAGACATCTCTTGAGAGCATGGGTGGGTGGTGTGGAGAAAGATGGAGGGAAGTGATTTAAGGGGTGACATTAATCAGGATGCATTGAATTCATGAATTGATATGTTGAATTAAAACCCCTTTGTACAACTACCTAAAGATAATATAAAAATAAAAATAAATGATGAAACTAAAAAATTGATATCTATACTGTACATATGCAAACTTTTCCCTTATCATTTTCCCAAAGAATATAAGTATTTGTACAGTATTTGCATTGTATTACTATGAGCAATATAAAGATGTTTTTAAATATGCAGGGGGATATATGCAGATTATATACAAATGCTGTGACATTTTATCTAATTTCCTTAAACATTTTCAGATTTTGGTTGCTACAGAGGATCGAGAATCAATTCTAGTATTTGTTCTCTCAAACACCAGGAGATTTTTCTATTATCATTTTAACAATAAGGTGCCGGGGCTGGGAAGGTGGCTCAGTGGTAGAGCGCTTGCCTTGCATGCTCGAGGCCCTGGGTTCGATTCCTCAGCACCACATAAGCAAAAAGAAAAAATCCGGAAGTGGCGCTGTGGCTCAAGTGGTAGAGCGCTAGCCTTGAGCTGAAGAGCTGAGGGACAGCGCCCAGGCCCAGAGTTCAGGCCCCACGACTGGACCCAAAAAAAAATAAAAAAAAAAAAAACAATAAGGTGCCTTGGTCACTCTGCTGACATTGCACCAATGGTGAGAAATTCTCCTGCATCCTTAGTGTAATCAAGGCAATGACATCAAATTGTACATAGGGTCCTAGGGTTCTTTGCTGTCTTTATGAAGAGAAAACAAGTCTTTTTCACTTAACAAGAGTGAAATTTTTCATTGTTAGCCAGGTGCTGGTACCTCATGCTTACAATCTTAGCTTCTCTGGAGGCTGAGATCTAAGGATTGTGGTTAGAAGCTAGTCTGGGCAGAAAAGTCAGTGAGCCTCTTATTTCCAATTAATAACCAAAAGCCCAAAGTGGTGTTGTGGCTTAAGTGGTAGAGAACTAGCTTTGAGCAGAAAAGCTCAGGGACATCTCCCAGGCCCTGAGTTTAAACCCAAGGACAATTGTGCATGCCCATACACACACATACACACACACACACACACACACACACACACACACACCACAGTCAGTACTTATTAATTTCATTAAATCTTTTGTCATTAATTAACTAATTAAGGTGTAGTCTTGGAGTTTGAACTCAGAGTATAACAATCTTGCTTTCTTTTTCCACGAATGGCTGCTATTTTACCACTTGAGTCCTACCTCTACTTCCTGCTTTTTGGTGGGTCATTTGATCTTTCAAAATAAAACTAGAATTTTTGTAAACCACCATAGGCTTGATAGCATCAGAATACTTACAGATTTTTCTGATGGGATGAAAGGTAATATTAACAATATTCAATTCTGTAATACCATCAGGCCCAAAGTATAATCAAGGTTGTTTAACAAAAGGAACCAGTATTTCCCCAACAACCATGTATGGTGTTACAAAAGCATGCATAGGTAGATTCACTCAAGTAATCTTTACTTAAGTAATCTCTAAGAAACTACCATGGATGGGGCTGGGGGGGAATGGGAGAAAAATGAGGGAGGGCTAACAAGTTTGACAAGAAATATACTCAGCTGGGCAGCAGTGGCTCATGCCTGTAATCCTAGCTACTCAGGAGGCTGAGATATGGGGATCAAGATTCAAAGCCAGCCAGGGTAGGAAAGTCTGTGAGACTCTTATCTCCAATAAACCACCAGAAAACTGGAAGTGGCGCTGTGGTTCAAGGCAACAGTCAGTGCTTGATAGGAAATGTACTCATTACCTTGTTCTTGTAACTGTAACCCCTCTGTACAGTATTTTCACAATAAAAAACTTATTTTAAAAAAAGTGGTAGAGCTCTTGCCTTGAGCTGAAGAGCTGAAGGACAGTGCCCAGGCCCAGAGTTCAAACCCCACAACCAACAAAAGAAGAAAAAGAAGGAGGAGGAGGAGGAAAAAGAAAAAGAAATATACTCACTACCTTACTTATGTAACCATAACCCCTCTGTACAACACTTTGACAATTAAATTTTTAAAATTTTAAAAAAAATTTAAAGAAGAAACTAATTACTACAAATGAGGGAAACCATGGAACCTATGTTTCTTAGGGTCTGGCTTACTTCACTTAATATGATGTCTATAATAGTCCTGGCAGAGAATCATAATAGCTCAATAGCTATGTACATATGACCATACAAATTGATGCTAATTGAAATGAACTCCAAGACATGGAAACAACAGGTCTTTTTTTCTGGTTGTTGACCTTGTTATCACCAATGTCCTGTATCTAGTTCTTTCTTTTCATTTTATTCCATTTGTTTATCCCTGGCAATCACTGTCTTTGATTTGGGTAACGTGTGTCCTATCTATCTATCTATCTATCTATCTATCTATCTATCTATCTATCTATCTATCTATCTATCTATCTATCTATATCTTGGGGAAGGGAAGGGGAATAACAAAATGCTGAAACAAGGACAAAGGATGAACCATTGCAACAATGATACCCACAAGACACTATGTTGGAAATGAACCTTACAACTTCAGGGGTGGTGGAGGGTGAGGGAGGAGGAGAAGTGGGAGAGAGAAGATAGTGGCCAAAAAACAAAGGAGTGGGTAACAATGCTCCACAAGAAACGTACTCATTACTTTACTCATGTACCTGTAACCCTACTATACAGCATATTTACAATAAAATAATGATAATAATAATAATAAATAATAAAGAAACTACCACTTGTTGAGTTTGGTTATACTGTCAAAGAAGACTACCACCATTATCTGGAAGAAAAAAGTAACAAAATTCTCTTCCCCTTTGTAAGCATATAACCATGGTTAGAAAAAAAAAGAAAAACTAGTTATGACACTGGATTTTCTTCATCTACTTCCATCAAAATAGCATATTGCAACAGATTGAACACAGGAGTATAAGAATCCAGCTGTGTTTTATTAGACTAGACATTTATTAGATCTGCAAAACTGTAAAACTATGCCACTCTTTCCACTAAACTTTAAAAATTGTTAATTGTGGTAAAGTACAATTAATATAAAATTTGCCCTCTGAACCATTTAAGAATGCATAGTTCATAGTGTTAACCACATTCTCATTGTGAAACCAGTGTCCAGAAATCTCATTTTGCAAAACTGAAACTCTACCACTGAACAACTCCTCCTTCTTCTAGCATCTGCCAATCAGATTCTACTTCTTGTAGCTCTGTATGACTTTGTCTATGGTAGATGCCTCTTGTACAGTGTGAGCAGAATGTATAATATCTGCCTTTTCTGGTCTGGCCTATTCCACTTAGCAGCCCTTTTTTTTAATTGGGGGAAATATAGTCCTTTTCATAAAAATGTAATTTATGCAATGTGTTCACTATTATTTTAAGAAACAATAATGAAAAATTCTGTTTAACATTTAAATATGATTAATTTTGATAGCTATAACCCACATAGCTCCTTGAAGTTAACAACAACAAAAAAAGAATGTATAGAGGACTCAGAACCAAAAGATTGGAGAGCTACTGTTCAAGATACACAGTATCACTGAATGCCTATCACTCTATGATTCAGAGAAATTGAGACATCTGCTCACCATTCCACAGTTAGAAAGTGTCAGAACTAGCCAGGCTCCAGTGGCTCATGCTTGTAATCCTAGCTACTCAGGAGGCTGAGATCTGAGGATTGCAGTTCAAAGCCAGCCTGGGCAGGAAAGTCCCTGAGACTCTTTTTTTTGGGGGGGTCCGGTCGTGGGGCCTGAACTCTGGCCTGCGCACTGTCCCTCAGCTCTTCAGCTCAAGGCTAGCGCTCTACCACTTGAGCCACAGCGCCACTTCCGGCTTTTTTCTTTTTGCTTATGTAGTGCTGAGGAATGGAACCCAGGGCCTCAGGCATGCAAGGCAAGTGCTCTACCACTGAACCGTCCCTGAGACCCTTATCTCCAATTAACCATCAGAAAACTGGAAGTGGTGCTATGGCTCAAGTGGCACTGTGGCTCAAGTGGCAGAGTGCTTACCCTGAGCTGAAGAGCACAGGGACAGCACCCAGGCCCAGAGTTCAACTTCCACAACCTACACACACACACACACGCACACGCACACACACACACACACACGCGCACACACACACACACACGCGCACACACACACACACACACACGCACACACACACACACAAAAGTGTCAGTACTCAGATGCCACTCCCAGAGTTTCCTTATTAGAATGGAAGCTTTCTCTTCTCTCTCCTCTGCTCCCTGTGATCGGTTCTTCCTTCCTCTCTCCCTCTCTCCCTCTCTCCCTCCCTCCTTCTCTCCCTCCCTCCCTCTTTCCTTCCTTCCTTTCTTCCTTCTCTCTCTTTCCCTTCCTCCCTTCTTTCTTCTTTCTCTTTCTTCTTCTTTCCTTCCTTTTTCCTTTCTTCTGAAACAGAGGAACAAGCACTCCACCACCTGAGCAGTCCCAGCCCTTTTCTTTTTCTTTTATTTTGAGATAGGGTCTCATAACTGTCCCCAGGCTATCTTGGATATTCCTGGATAGCTTGGATTCCAATCTTGTCTCCATTGAAAGAGAATTGAAGAGATATTTCTTTGATTCCTTCTTATTTGATGAAACACAACTAGGTAGGCGGTAAGATTTGCCTTAGTCAATAGTGAACTGGTGACAGGGCTCAAACCCAAACCCTCCTTGGTATTTCATTGCTTTTTCTGTCCCAGTTGATGGAAAACATTTGTGGGGCCTTGAATGAAATTCTGGAGCTCATAGGAAATGAGATCAGCACCACCATAATGGAATCAACATACCTCAACTCCCTGTCTGTATCTCTTTCTTTACTGTCACCTTTCCCCTCACACACTGTATTCAAGCCTCAAGCTTAAACAGTCAGAAGCCATGTGATTTTGCTACATGGGGGAATCTATTCCTTGAGATGATGGAACTCATGCCAGGAGTTATACAGACCCCACGAAACAATCCATACAGAAGCCCCTTTGAGGACTAAAACACTAGGTTAGAGTACAGAAGTGGTAGAAACAGAAGATCTTCCAAGTGAGGCTCGGAAGTGCTTGTTTGCACAGTTTTATGTACAAGTACAGGAGATCTCATGAGGTCCTGAATCCTTCCGTCTATTTTCATTTGTATAATTCATAACTCTGTAAGATGATATCGTCAGAGCCAAACAGGGCTTTCTCTTTCTCTCCTTATTCCTGGCAGATCTGAAGGCAAATTCTTAATTTCAGACCTCACTGGAAGCCCCTTTGGACCTCTGGTGTGTTATTTCAATGCTAGGATAAGAAGAGTTTACGATATGGACATGTTTAAGAAAAATATACTGCTTTGAGCCTTTTCTTTCATTCTGTGTTATTTGGCAAGCTTGCTGTGCACGTGGGAGCTATGAGCTGGGGATTAGGAGACTGACTGGTTTTGATCCCTACTCTGTTCTGTGTCTATTTGTACCTATCTGGTACTTAGCTACGTTATAAAATAAGGGTGCTCTGAGGACCACTAACAGCCCTGTATTACTCAGCTCAAACTGCTATGACAAAATACCATAGTCTGGGGAACTTAAAGAGCAGTATTATTTTTCTCACCATTTTGGAAGTTGAAAAGCTTAACACGTTGGATTCTAATGAGGGATCTCCTACCTTCCAGACAGCTGCCTTCTTATGGTATACTTATACAGCTGATTTATCTTAATCACATATATGTTTTGGTGGTATAAAGAAGTTAGGACGGAGAAAAATGGTGCCTGGTTCTACATAGCACATGTATACTCAGTACTGTGCGAAATGGAGAAATCCAAGCATGTTTTGACTGATAAAAGACTAAATGCTGTACATGAGATAGTACAGTATTCCAAGAACAAGGTCCAAATATGGGGGGCTGGAAAAGTGAATACATAGCCTTAAGTTTAAAAGTAGGCAGGAGTTAAAAAATCTTGTCTGATACAAATAAAAAACTGTTGTGTAGATGACTTTCAAAAATTAGATTTGCATCTTTAAAAGATAAATAATAAGCACTTTAAACAAATATGAGGGGGGAATAAAGCAATAACATAAAGAAATCAAAGCAAAGAGGCCTTCATGAAGAGATTTTAATCTTTTGGTCTATAGCAGCTAACATTCTCTGTTACCCACAAGTAAATGTGACTTGCTTAAGCCACATTTTAGGATGCAGGACCCTTGAGAGGCATGTAGGCATATTTTCAGGAAGAGTGAATCTCCTAAGAGTTTTAAAGGTCAGTATTCTCTCTCCTGTGGCACTACTGGAAAGTTTCTCAAACACAAAAGAGGGACCTTTGGATATTTTGTCAGGTAAAGAATTCTTATAAGTCAATCACCACGTTACAAAACTTCTCAAGAGAAGTCACTCATCTCAAAGAGCTCCTCTATGAGAGCCCTAACAATGCAAGCCTATGTGATAAGCCATTTGGTAAGTCATTATTGGGCTACCACCACACTGTTAATCAAAGTGGAGAAGTAATTCCATATCAAGATCATCTTGATTAGTGTCAACCCTGCCACCATCTTCTCACAACTATCTCAACCCTACCCATCCCCTCAATGAAATACTTGACCGTGCCACAAGCTTCATGTTCTTCATTGCCTTCAGAGATCTATCTTTATGGAAAGTTTTGATGATTGCAAAGGCAAATTGCAAAAGTGATTTATTTTTTAGAGATCTTGATCTATCATGCCATGTTCCAACAAAAAACTTTTAATATTGGCTGTTTCTGGAACCCAGCGATCCAAACTCCTTTGATAAATGTCCTATGGCAAAGGGGAAGGGACCAAAGTACTTTTACTCCCCATCCTTCAGTTCCAGCTGATGCAATATGCAAAGTCTGGCAGTAAACTCAAGTTACAGAAAAACGCTACTTACAGCGTCAGAGTCCAACAGTTCTCAGTTTCCTCCCCCAACTCTGAGTCAAAGCCATATCGATGCCTTCCCCACTGATACACAATGATTTAGGAAAGACAAGAAAGTTCATGGAAATAATGGATTACTGGAAACTCCAAGTAGCAATGCTGTAACAAGAAATGAAACTTAAACTCTTTGAACTCAGCTTTTAAGAAAGCACTTTGAAACTCTTAAAAGGGAAACATCAAAGTTTGAAGGGCAGGTATGAAACAGCCTCTCCTCTTACACCAAACTCAAATTGACACACACTTATAGTGGGTTTGTGTGTCAGCCAAGATACAAAAGAATAAAAGACACATGCTTGTCCTCAAGGAACCTTATTCAATTATCTTCCAGCTCATTGAACCCTCTGTTTCCTGAATTATTGTTCCGTCTGTCCTTTGCCTCCTCTACAAAGGACTAAGAAGAGCTGGGAATGTGGCTTAGTGGTAGAGTGCTTGCCTAGCATGCATGAAGCCCTGGGTTCCATTCCTCAGTATCACATAAACAGAAAAAGCTGGAAGTGGCACTGTGGTTCAAGTGTAGAGTGCTTGCCTAGCATGCATGAAACCCTGGTTTCAATTCCTCAGTACCATATAAACAGAAGAAAAGCCAGAAGTGGTGCTGTGGCTAAAGTGATACTATACTAGCCTTGAGCAAAAGAAGCTCAGGGACCCTCAGGGTTCTGAATTCAAGCTTCAGGACTGGCTAAAAAATTAAAAAATAAATACATTTTTAAAATGACCAAGGAAGAGGTGTGATTTTTGACGGTATTCTTTCACTCTGTTCAACATCTTTTAGTGTCAGAGGAAACACTAATTATAACTACAATGAGGAAACATTTTTCACCAGTCTGACAAAACCAAATAAGTTTAACAACAATGTTTTGGTAAGAATGAGGGTACAGATACTTTTTTTTACATTTCTGGTGGGAGTAAAAAAAAGTAAGACCGGGGCTGGGAAGGTGGCTCAGTGGTAGAGTGCTTGCCTTGCAAGCATGAGGCCCTGGGTTCGATTCCTCAGCACCACATAAACAGAAAAAGCCAGAAGTGGTGCTGTGGCTCAAGTGGTAGAGCGCTAGTCTTGAGCTGAAGAGCTGAGGGACAGCGCCCAGACCCAGAGTTCAGGCCCCATGACGGGCAAAAAAACAAAAAAACAAAAAACAAAAAGTAAGACCTTCTCAGAAAGCAATGTGACAATACTTGCCTGAAGTCCAAATGCATATGCAAATTGACTCAACGCCAGAACTCTTCCAGAGTTATCACACACAATTCAAAATTTCTTTTTTTGGCGGGGGGGGGGGGGAGGGGGGGGGGGGGGGAAGGGTTGGGGTTGGGGGGGGGGGGGGGGTAAAGGGGTGGGAGAAGAGGTGCCAGTACTGGGGCTTGAATTCAGGGCCTCATGGTTTTACTTGACTATTTTAATCAACGCTGGTGTTCTAACACTTGAGCCACACCTCCACGCTTTTTGCTGGTTAATTGGAGATGAGAATTACATAGGCTTTCTTCTGGGCTGTTTTTATTTGTTTGTCAGTTGTGGGGCTTGAACTCAGGGCCTGGACACTGTCCTTTAGCTTTATTGCTCAAGGTGAGTGCTCTTCCACTTAAGCCACAGTGCCACTTCTGGTTTTCTGGTGGTTAATTGAAGATAAGAATCTCACAGACTTTCCTGCCCGGGCTGGCTTTGAACTGCCATCCTCAGTGCTCAGCCTCCTGAATAACTAGGCGTGAGCCCCAAGCATCTTAATTCTTAAAGCTGATGGCTATCATCACCTGAATTTAATGGAATAGATTTGCTCACAGAGTAAGGGAGAGAGATGAACCCATGTGTGTCCCCTTTCCTGCATCATAGATCTGACTACCTCATGCATCTTGGTATGCATTCCTTGGCCTCGTTTGTTTTGCAACCATTCGAACTTACAATAGTATTTTTTGGGTAAGTATTGAGAACACATCTAGTGTTTGTACCTGAAGATCAGGACTAGAATGTGTTTTTCTAGCATAGCATAATATGACCTCATAAACGTTACCAGCACTTCCCTGGGGGTGCTGCTCCACTCACAAGTATGTCTCACTTGGTACGATAATTTCCCCCAAAGCTATGGAAAACTAGTAAAAGGAAACAGAGAATTCACCAATGTATAATTTAAGTCTAGGCTGATATTTATTAGATTCATAAGACTGAATTACTGATACAAAAAGAGAGGAGGGAATAAGCAGAATTGTCAGCAACATTAATAATACATGCCAAAGGGTAGAGGCACCTACACAGTCAGTAAAGAGTGATTAAAAAAATACGCATGCACATCAAGAGGATGAAGGTCTTCAACAATTTGAGGCCAGGACAGCTGAAATAAATCTATGTGGAGACTCTTGCCCTGAGACCTGATAAATGTGCCATTTCATTTCTCTGAGCTGTGAATTCTCCATGTGGCTAAACACGTTGGTGTGCCAGACCACATCCTTTCTGATTTTAGAACTTTTCCAAACACAGTGAGTGTTAAAACCCCAAATACAAGAAGAAAACTGTAGTGGATAGAACCAAGCATAATGTTCAGCTGCCCAGGGATGCAGAACAAAAGACAATGCAGGCATTTATAGGCTGGGCCTTCTGGAATCCTCATTGAGAAGTGTTGGATGGGCCTCTACAAAGGGCTGCCTGCTTCCCTGTCCCTGCCCAGACCTTGCACCTCTTTCTCTTTCAAATATCACATGCTGACAGAAGCAATAGGCTTTTCTTTCCCTCAATGGGAAAAAATAACCTCAGATTTTGTGATTTGTATGGTGTTTGAATTCTTTTTTTTAAAAAAAATAGAAATTTATTGTTATTATTAAAGGGTTATATGGAGGGGTTACCATTTAATAAGTCAGGTAGTGGGTACATTTTTTTTGACAATGTCACCCCTTCCTTAGAGTTTAATTCTTTTAACTTTTACTTTTAAAAATTATTTCCCCCTAGCACACCTTTTTGAATCAGTTGACAGCTCCCTCCCTACTCATTCTTATTCCTTCCTCAGAGACACAGAATTCTTAGGTTTGGAATAGTTTCAATGTGAAGAACTCACTTTCATGGAGTCGCTGGATTTCAATCATCAATGTCAATGTACTTAAACAATGCATACAGCTCTATCACACATCACACAATTAGAAGCTATAAATACAAGGACTTTCGGTGAGATCAATTCTGTGGATAAATATACTATTTGAATGTTTTACACATGTGCATCTTTAAAATTATAAACACACACATCTGTTTAACTCTTGCATATACAAAGGTCACACACACAAGTAAAAGTTGGAACTGTAGCTTTCTCTGCCAAACTTTGTGTGTTTGTCTGTGTAGAAAAATTAGGCATGATCTAAAAGTGATGTATATGTTCTTATCTATGTGTTTTTGTGTGAAATTAAAATTATCTGCCTTACTTGGTGTTTGCATTCACCTTCTTCATAAGCAAATATTCTTTAAAGTTAGTTTTTAACTTTTATATGCTGCATGCTGACATCAGCTAAGTGTAATTGTGATTCTTTTGAGGGATTTGATCAACACAGACTTGTGCCACAAGTGCAGAATTCAGCATCCTCTGGGCTAGAGCTCTGCAGCAGGCAGGGACGCAGCTGGACAAGGTGAGTAGGAATCCAGAGACACAGCGGCCACTTTCGCTAGTAAATATTAGTATATCATGGACGCACCACTGAGAGCTGCCAGTCACACTGTTGTTTCTGTAGCAGTCAAGGATCCTGCAGAAGCCAAATTTCTGTCAGGCTTCTCAGCACATAAGCTCAGACAAGGGATGTGGTAGGGTAGACATTAGTTCTCACATCAACTCCTTTAAAGTCAACACATTTTGCGGTGACAGTTTCTATCACAGTACAAAATGATCAGCGCTGAGAAATACCCTTCTTTCAATATTTGAAGAAGTTTGAATGTAGGAATTATTCTGAATGAGCAGCAACCATATCCACAAACATATTTGTAGTTGATGCCCTTGGATATGAAATGACTTCATGTGCTCAGGGGAATGACCCGTGTCCCTATCTGCTCTTCCAAATCTCCCCTAACTCTCATGGCTGACATTCCATCCCAATGCCTAAAGCCCTGGATCTCCCTGTTACTCAGAAAACCATCCAGTATTCTGTCACAGGATGTGATGGTCCCTGCACTGATCTCCTGGTCCCTAAGACCCAGAGAGGCTGTGTTTTGCTCAAGATCACAAAGCTGTTTACAGACAAATCTAGAGCCAGATCTGGAATCTGCAGCTCATCAAGTAATCTTTTGCTTTATTTTATTTAATTTCTTTTGTTTTTGTTGGCCATAGGACCTGGTTGCAGTCCTTGAACTCTTTCGCTCAAGGCAAGCGCTCTACCACTTTGAGCCACAGCTCCACTTCCAGTTTTCTGGTGGTTAATTGGAGATAAGAGTCTCATGGACTTCCCTGCCTCAGCTGGCTTTGAACTGTGATTCTCAGATCTCAGCTTCCTGAGTAGCTAGGATTACAGGAATGAGCCCCCCATGGCAGCCTTTTGCTTTATTTTGTTTACTTCTTATGTGAGGAGCAATTCTGGATTTCAAGAAAATACTGAAAAATACTTCAAGTTTCTATATATATATGCTCTTCTACACCCCCCCCCCCACTGTCCTTTAATTTTATCTTCTTGCCTTATTTCAACTGATGAGGCAATATTGACATATTAACTAAAGCCCAGAATTTACATTGGGATCCATTCTTCATACTGGGCATTCTATAGATTGTGACAAATGTACAATGATGCATATCTGTGATTTGAATATTGCATAAGAATAGTTCCAATGCCCCACCTCCCAAATCTTCAGCCCATCATCCTTCTCTTCCCTCTACCTTTTATAATCACTGATCTTTTATTGTCCCCAGGATGCCATATTGTGGGAATGAAACAGTATACAGCTTTTTAGAGTCTAGCTGCATGCTAGCAATATTTTTCTTAGCATTTCAAGTCTAGCAATATGCCTTTTAGGTTTCTGCATGTCCTTTAGAAGCTTGATAGCTCATTTCATCACTGAATAATATGGATGTACCAGTTTTTGATCCATTTATGTATGGAAGGACATCTTGGTTGCTTTCAAGTTTTGACAGTTATAAATAAAGCTGCTATAACAATCTTTTTATTATAACACATTCTTTGCACCTAGGCTTGACACCAAATGCTAAGACGTTTCAAGATCTATTTCTCAAAGTGGTTATGTTTGGCAATGTTTGGGCTTTTCCAGTGGTATCTGCTTTTTGCAAACTCTGTGATTCCAAGAAAACTCTGTATCTCATCTCTGAACCATTTCTAATATGTCTATTCCAGAGTCTGCTTACATTTGTATCTCTTTGTATCATTTAGAATGCTTTCTCTCTCCTTCTAGTTTGACTGCTTGAGTCTGAGTTGGGCTGTTTCGTGGGTCACATAATTAGTCTAGGTTTTCTAGTATAAGTCAACAAACCTTTTCTGTCAGTAGCAAGGTAGAAAATATTTTAGACGCTGAGGCTATGTAGGCATGTTACCAAAATCTGTCAAGGTCAGTGAATAGCTATCACGGCCAACATACAAGCAAATGAATGTGGCTGGATTACAAAATATTTACTTGTGGATATCAAAATTTAAATTTCATATAAATTTCTCAAATCACAAAGTATTATTCTTTCAGTTTGATCCCCAACCATTTGCAAAGGCAACAATCAACCAATTGTAGTAGCTTCTGACTGCATAAATCCAAGCTATAGGTGGTCCATTCCTGCTCTGAAATATTTATGGAAAATTGACTTAAGCAGAGTTGGGATGGATCAGATCTATTTCTTTGGTGGGATGATGAGAAAATGAAGAAAGGGAGATCTGGTACCCCGTTGTTGCCCATTGCTTTCATTCTAAACTTAAATCTATAAATCCCCCTATCACTTCAAACTAAATTGCTCATTCATGCAGGATTTCTCAGCCTCAGTGCGGCTGACATTTTAGCCCGATAAATATTGTCTCCTGTGCATCATGGGAATGTTTAACAACACCCCTGGCTTCCACCTACTAGATATTGATAACATCTGTTTGTTTCCCAGTTGTGATGACTAAAATAATCTCCACATATCACCATGCACCAAGTTGAGAACCACTGAGTTAGTGAAACAGTTTCACCATGACAAGAAATCCAGAGAGCCTTTAACAACCCACTAGGAACACATAATGCTTTCCTAGAAAGGAGCACTCCCTCTTGGACTACTAGAGCCCAATCATCATCCACGTGTTTCTAATTATCAAGTAATCAAGGCAGGCTCCACCACAAGTAAACAGGGCTTCGGGCTTTTAATAAGGCTTTTAATGTGTGATTACCCTTCCATTGGGAACTTAAAGGTCTTGTTTTTCCTTTGGGTGGAAGGAGTTTTCCACCTTCTTAGGAAAAGGAACTTTAATAGGAATCAAGTCATTTCAGTTCTTGACCAGGAGGGAAAAAAGAGAAAGAGAAAGTAGGAACAAAAGGTCTTTATCAGAGGCCAGGCATAGACTGTTTTAGACTGAGTTTCTAGGCACAAATGTTGAGTTGAGAGCTACAATACTTCAGAAAAGTAGACAGTGTTCAGAGTCTGGCTCTGGGTACATTATAAAAAGGTATACGTAACAAGATGTCTTTAGAACTTGTAACTTAACTATACACACAAAAAGTGTGGATGGAAACAACTGACATTTTTTTTCTCATTCTGAACAGGTTCTTTGTAAATTTCAGATGAAACGGACACTGAAATGTATAAAGGTCAGTTTCACCATTGAACTAAGTTAATTCAATGCTGGCTTTACCATTGATTTTCCATAGTGGGGCCCACATCTAGGGTGGAAAATTATAGTTTAGTTGTGTGCCAAGTGTCTTCCCACTCATCCCTACCTGCCCCTAAATCTAGAATTCAAAACCAAACTAAAATAAGTCATCTATAGCCCTTGCCAGTCTGTTGGAGGATTTCACTGGAATCACCCAAGTGGGTTACTGCTCCTCTGTCACTCATTTGCCACAAATCAGCTTGTTTTTATTTGCCTCCAAATTCCCATTAAAAAACATTTGTCTCGTAGCGTACAACAGTTCCCATGACCAAAGTGCAGATCTGTGTTGTTGTTTTTTTACCAAAGAATCCAAACTATGTTTCTTTTCAACAAATCCCTATTCCCTCATCCATATTACACATTTCAACATGTTTTGTCCACTTGCCTTCTAATTCTAGCTATGACATTTTAGTTATTGCACCTTTGTGCCTCAGGACAAACATTGCAGAGTAGAAACAAGTCAAGGATGCCAACAATATAGCATTAACCTAAACTAGGTTGTCACATGCCAGCATCCTAACCAATGACCTACACCTACCATCGACAGGACTTTTCTTTTCTTTTCTTTTTACTGACTGTATATTTTAGTCTTGATTGACCATCTACCATATGGCAAGATTGTCCTGTGGGCAAGCTTATTATTAACAGCTCACAGCTGGAGTTACAATAACTACACAGGGCTGTGACATTGTACTAATTGGACAAGACAAGTCTGAGAATGGAGACGCAGAAAGTAGCCATTGCAAATTACTCCTCCAAGCACAAATGGAGGGTTTAATGGGAGATGCCAGTTTCAGATTAGAGTTTCTCTATTTCGCAATCAAGTTGGAGGAGGGAGAGGGGCTGGTAAGAGAGGAAGGGGCAAGAGGAGGTAGCCATGCTGAGGCATTCTTTTGAGTTCTTCAGCCCAGTGAGTTACTGTAAACAGATTCTTGTTAATGAGAAAGAAGCTACTGCACTGAGTGGAGTTAATCCTGCAGTTTTAAGCACTCAGACAATTAAGTCAGTAAATCTATTGAGTGCCTTACATCCATATTTCCCTGTCTAATCCTGCTGTCACAGGCAAGACTGAGCAAAGTCTGAAAACAGTATGCACTGTGTTAGCCCTGTCATTTAGCATCAGTGTCAAAGAAATGAGTGAGGAGGGGACCCAGCTTGTCTGTTCCAGTGAGTAGGGTGAGACGCAAGGACCCGAGCTGGGGATTGTGCATGCGTTACTCAACTACCATACCACCATCTCTACTGGGGAGGCTCCTGGAAAGTTATGAAATGTGAATAGGCTGTCTGTGCATCTCCCAGTAAATTTCTTTCTCAGATGTTTCCAGCCAGCAATACGATTGAGAAATGAGTAGGGAGAAAACAGAAGATCAAGCCAATGAGCTCAGTGTCTTATAAATCAGCAGTGTTGGGCTGAACTCAACTGTCAACTTGTGGAAAAACCTGCTGCTGTGTGAGCCTGAGTCTTTTGAAAAACAAAATCTAACCCTGGCCTGGCTCTCTAGATGAGAGAAGGCTTAACGGAAGTTCATGGAGGAGTGAGGAGTAAGAAAAGAAAGAGGGCTTGCTGAGGAAAGGAAAAGGAACAAATTCAAGGTAGTACATATGCAACATGTCCCCAATGCTGAGCTTGGCACAGGCACAGAATTTCAAGTGGGGTTATGAGAAATGGCTAAGTGTGGTCGTAAGTCAGTCTTGCTGGAAGTCCAGTAGTCCTCTAAGCTCCAGAGCAAAACAAGACAAATGAGCCTACATCCATCCCATCAATAGCATTCTCCCTGTTCTGTGGCTGAGGAAACGGAGGTACAGAGAAAGCAAATGTCTTGCTCAGGGCTGTCCAGCTACATAGATGGGAGAGCTTGGTAGAATTTGGACTTGGAAAGTCTGGCACTAACATCCATGGTCCAACTAGGATGCTATTGGTCTCTTTTTATGGGCATCATGCTTCTACAGGCATCAGGTCTGATCCTGACACTTTATATTCTAAGAGTTCTGTCCAGTCATTCGGTTCCTCAAATGTATCTATCGTCTTGCTTTATCCTTACCTTCCTCAGTTATTCCTATCCATGTGTCCCTGGATGCAGTTAGGTAATGGTAATAGCAATGGTAAGTTTGTCAGATTGCATTGTCTCCAATCATATGAAGGAACTTCTTGAGCTCATGGAACAAATGGCACAGGTGAAAATATGGGTAGGGAGGAAGAAAACATCAGGCTGATGTAGGTTCTCTGAATTTGTCATTCCTAGCTATCCCCATGCAGCCTGATACCCCAGTTTTTAAGAGTATATAATTCTACCTTTGTTCTCAGATACCTATGGACAAAAATAGGTGATGGGTTTGTTGCTTCTATTCCTTGCCTGGGCATCCTGCGTCCTCCTCACAGAGGAAGCTGTATATGGTGGCATGTGGCCTTTCCACTGCCCTCACAGACAGCCCGAGAGCCCAGGGGACGCAGTGAACCCACAGAGGAGCCCTATGTTCCAGAACAAAGGAAAGAGTTGATGACTTAGAAATGCTAGTTTCCACGGTAGTTTGAATTTCACTGGAACTTTTTCCCTCTTAAAGCTTTCCCAAGTGTTTTCTGGCATTGCCAGGATGGAGTTAGAAAATAAATGGGTGACTTCCCAGCAATAGAGTTACACAGACAAAAGGGGAATGAGAAGGAAGAGAACAGGGTCTCAAACTTGGACAGAAGGTAGAGAATCCTTTCTTTCAGAACAGGGGTTACAGCCCTACTGACAGAAGCCAGGATTCAGATTGCAAGGTAAGAAGTCTTTCTGTCTCATAGAGGAGCAGTCTATGAGTGTTTCAGTGAGAATCAGTTCTAAGGCTTAAAAGGTCTAGCCACACTGAGTTGCATGCAGTAACCTACTCTCAGATGCTGGCTTCAGTCTCGTTGTTTCAGTAATGATTTAATAATGTACTCACACCTCTGTTATGTCTGAAGCTCCTCTTCTTCATGTGACTCCATGTTCACTGTTAGGCCTTCCACAACCTGTCTTTAATGTTTAGTCCACCCTACAGTTCCAAAAGAACAAGATGACAAAGAAATGACTTCAAAACATTTTAAGCTCATTGTTAAAATCATCTTGAATAATCCCCTCCCCTCCGCCCCCCAGAACTGGGGCTTGAACTCAGGACCTAGGGTGCTGTCCCTTAGGTTTTTCACTGAAGACTGACACTCTACCACTTGAGTCACAGCTTCACTTCTGGGTTTTGATAGTTAATTGGAGCAGAGCATCTCATGGACTTTCCTGCCTGAGCTGAGCTAGCTTTGAACTTCAATCCTCTTTCAGCCTCTCGAGTAGCTATGATTATGGACAAGAGCTACCAGCTCTTGATTGAGCATAGAGGACATGACCCCATGAATTCACAGGGACCTAATAGGCAGGGGGTTTTGTTTGTTTTTTAGCAATGGGTTTGAACTCAGAATGTGGAGCTTTCTAGGCAGTCACTCTATCATTGAGCTTTGCCCCATACCTGTTTTTGCTTTAGCTATTTTTTGGGATATCTTGCATTTTTTCCCAGGGTTGGCTTTAGATCTTTCTCATTCTCTTACCTATGCCTCAGGGGCTCACCAATACCCTCCATTGAATTACTTAGATACCAACCAAGGATCATAGCATTTGATCCATTAATTCTTCAGTACTGATAAATGCTTTGTGTGTATGTGTGTGGGGGTGGTATGGGGTAGGAATGCAGTGTCTCATGATTGCAAGTGCTTTATCATTTGAAACACACTCCTAGCCCCTTTGCTCTTAAAGTTTTGTTTTGTTTTGTTTTTTTCTTCAGATGGGATCTCACAATTTTGCCTGGGCTGACTTTAGACTAAGATCCTCCTATCTTGGCCTCTAAGTAGCTGAAATTACAGGAGTGACCCACTATTCCCAGCCCAAGATACAAGCTTTTTAATATCTGTAATTACAATGCTGTTATTATACCTAAAACAATAACTTCTTCCAAGCACCACATTTTTAGTCAGTTTCATTTGTTTATTAATAGGACAAATCTATGTACCGTATTTGGCTATTATAATACAGCTCTTATAAAACAGATTTTAGATTAGATATTAGATTTTAGATTTAGATTATATCTTTGAGTCTCTTAGAGTATTTGAATCTGTAGGTCTTTCCTGCCTGCCTCTCTTCAATTTTTTTCCTTTGAATTCTGCATTTTTTTTTGCAGAAAATTTGTGTTATAGAGTTTACCGTATTCTTGTTTCCAGCTTCTGATGACATAATACATCCAGGCAGCAATAATCAATGGCTGAAAACACATTAGTAAATAGACCAAGATGGTTTATAATGGATGATAAGGCTGAGCTCACTATCAATTCTAATAACTCAGGACTAATGATTTTTCCTTCATTCCATATAATGAATTCCCCCCAAAACTTGAGCAAAACTACAGCTTCAACTACAAGTTTATAGAAAATAAAATTAATAGAAGAAATGAAAAAAATCACATTTTAACATAGCATTTATTTAAAACTTAGTTGATAACCTTGTTATTCACAAGTATTATATTGTTATCTCTTTCCAGGGGATTATGGAGGACTAGGAGATCTTTATCACCAACTAAATGGCAATAAATGCTGTAACATTTTTTTTGTTCTGGTGCCTGCTTATTGCAAATTTTAATCTACCTCTTAAGATCACTGGCTAGCCTGGAACAATTTTTGAATGCTTTTACCTCCTTCTCCACCCCAGCCCTATCCCAAGCGTCTTTCCATTTTACTGTGAATTGGGAAATCAACCCTTCACCAAAAAAATTAGAAATAAAATTAGGATGTCTCTATGTGAAAGATAACAAAGGGCTTCTATTAGTAAGCACACAAATGTTGGTTAAAAAAACTGAGTAATAGGCACAGAATGTTTCATATTTGCCTTGCCTTGCCCCCTTGCCTTACTTTTCCTCCTCTCCTCCCCTTCCATCTCCTCCCTTCATCTTTCTTTTCCTCCCCTTTCTTCCTGTCCCCTCCCCTCTCATCTCGTTTTTCGTCTGTTCTTCCCTGCTTCTTTTCTCCCTCCATTTTCTTTCTTTCTTTCTTTCTTTCTTTCTTTCTTTCTTTCTTTCTTTCTTTCTTTCTTTCTTTCTTTCTTTCCTTCCTTCCTTCCTTCTCTTCTTTCCTTCCTTCTTCCTTCCTCCTCCTTTACTTATTTTTCTTTCCCACATTCACTTCTTCTTTCTTTTTTCTTTCCCTCCTTCCTTCCTTTCTTTTTTTTTGTTCACCTTTTCCCTAATGCTTCACTGCATTCTTCGTAGCAAAGACTTGTGGATGTATGAGATGTAACCCACTGATGCTACGTTGATCATGCTCGATAGGAAGTTGGGTCATGACTTGTACCAATAAACAATAATTGTGTACAAGAAAAGTAGAGGGAAATCAGCATGGAAAACCCCAGGACTGCAAACAATCTAGAAGTCTGATAGGAAGGTAACCCAGTCTCGGTAGCAAGGATAAGCAAATATAACAGCCTCACTGTTAGCTTTGGCATTCACTTGATAAAACACTCTTTGGGGGTCTCCATACTTTACACTGTCCTGGTTTGCTCCTGCCTCTTGGGACTCTCTTCAGTCATATTCCTGGCTTACCCTCTTCTCCCAGACTCTTAAATTTGGAGAATTTCATGGCTTGAACCAGTGCCCTCATCTTCCTCACATTCTGCATCCTCCCTCTGTGATCATCTCTATACTTATGGTTTTAATTATTATCTATATGCTGATGACTCCTAAATTTATATCTCCAGCCCAGACTCTCCTCTGAGCTCCCAGTCATAAATCCATTTGCCTGTCCTCCATCTTGACTATCTCCTGACACTGAAAACTTTGCATGTCCAAAAATTGAACTCCTACCTTCTCCCAAAACCTCATCTGCCCCCAGCATTCCCGGTCAACAGCACAGCTATCCAGAGTTGAGCATGTCAGGCACTTGGCAGCCATCCTTGACACCTCCCTCTCCCTTTCTGCCATATCTATTGAATCAGTAAGTGCTGCTGATTCTCCTTTCCAAATCTATCCACATCTCTCATCGCTATAGATGCCACTGTAGTCTAAGCTCCAGATTTCCACAGGGCCTGCCTCCTCTCCCCACATCCACTCTGTACTGTATTCTTTAAAACAAACAAACACATATGTAAAACTGTTCAGACTTTATCATCTTCACAGGACTCTTAGCATAAAGACCAATATCCTTGTCATGGCTTGCAAAATCCTATGTTACCTCTGTTTTCTGTTTATCAGCCATATTTTATAAACCTTTACCTTGTTCTTTGGGATCCAGTCATGCTGGTCCATATAATGTTGAGGTCTCAAGATCTTTGCACATGCTTCTATTTCTGGTAGGATTACTGTACTCTAGTCTCTCTTTTACTTAGTTTATGTCTTAAATTCAGTTCCTTGAGAAAATCTCCATTGGCTATTGGTAGGTCTCACTAATGCCATGTTCACTCCATTTAATATATAGATATATGATTAAAATGTTTTTGGTTAGGCACTTATGGCTTATGCCTATAATCCTAGTTACTAGAAAGGCTGCGATCTGAGGTTTGTAACCAGCAGGGCTGAAAAGTCTGTGAGACTCTTATTTACCAAACTAATCACCAAAAAGTCAGAAGTAGAGTTGTTTCTCAAGTAGAAGAGGGATAGTCTTGAGGGGAAAAAGCCAAGGGATAGCACCCAGGCCTGGAATTCAAACCCCAGTACCAATAAGCACGCATGCACTCTTGTGCACACACACACACACACATCTTTATAGCTAAGAAAACAGAGACTTAAAAGTGCTAAGGAAGTTGCTTGGGTCCCTTATTCTCACTTTAATAGCAGCTGGGTCTCTTGACTCTTAGAGTTTTGTGTCTCTAAAGGCTGGAGAGAAGCTGGAATGAGTTGAGAGAAAGGAAGAAGCTAATTAAAGAGAAGGCAAGTAAGACCTTTGGAAAAAGGTTGAAAGAGATGGGGACTGTTTAGTCTAGTTTAGTATAAGGACACAGGAAGAAAAGGAGATTGAAAGTTTTCACATCTAAGGAGGTTATTATAGTGCATACGGTAATAAAAATATTTTTGAATGGCCACAGGATATAAAAGATTATATTAGGTCTTGCATCTCTGTAGGGATGTGATGTTATAGCTGGAGAGAATTTGGCTTGACAAAGAGAGCAATTAAAGATTTGAACAGAATACAGAGCTAGCTCATAGAATGTCTTCACAGAATTCTTAAAAGCAGGATTCTAACTTACCTGATGTCTCAGGCTTTGACTTAGTTCTGGTAGAGAGCTGGGCCTGAGGATTGTTTTGGATGGATGGATGCATGGATGCATGGATGGATGGATGGATGGATGGATGGATGGATAGATGAATTAGAGTCTCTCAGATGGTAGAATCATGATCCCACCATGCTCAGAATGGAGAAAGAAATATGCAGTGGCATGTGGCATGTGTCTCCCAGGGGTCCTCGCCTGATCACACTCAGTTGGCCTTATCTGCTCCCAGGTGTTTCCATTTATCTCTGATCACTGTCAGCCAAGAGTCAGCTTTGGGGTGGGAAGTAGGGGAGTAAGTGGAGGGGGGCGGGTAATGCCCCAGATGTTTTCCAAGAAGACAGGAGAAAGTTATTTCTCAAGGCTAATACATTTCGTCATCCTCTCTGCCTGCAGATGTTCAAGTTGGGAAAAGTTCCAGAATCTTTTTTTCACTCTTAAAATAAAATAAGTTGTGCATTTAAAACACCTCCAACCCCAAGCATCCCCAGGACTGTGTCACTTTTGCATATGGATGAAGACTTGGGGACTTAGGAAGACCCTAAAGTTTACAGTGATGTTTCTCTTCTTCCAGTCTAAGCAGTCCTATGGGCTTTCTCTGCTGGAAACCGGGTAAATACTAATAATCAGAGGTATCATTGCTGAATTCTGTAATTTATGTTCTAAGTGCCACATAAAATCAAATCACTGTGGCAATGCAACAAAATTTGCATTCAAGTCTACCTTACAGATACGGAGTTTACCCAAAGATTGTCATTTCCCAGGCTCACAAAAATACAGCACAACAGGACAGGGTTTCAACCCAGGCCTCTTGGCTTCAGATACTAATTTTAACATTTAAAGACTTTGTCCTGAGCTAGTCAGTCCTTAAATACTCTGGAGAGCAGGTGCCAGGGCCCAGGAGCCTGGCTTCAGGGATTGCATTCTAGCCATTAGAGTGGGTAGTCCTTACCAACTTGCCCCTCCTCCATATTATACAGACAAAAGGCTGGTCAGCTGAAAGTTTCACTCTAATTACCTGATCTGAGATTTTACCACGCACTGTAGAAACCTTTCCCTGCTGTGTTATCTATGCATTGAACCATTGTTTAAGCAACTACAGACTCTCCACTCTCAAAAGTCTTTGCATACATTGGCTGCTGGTGGCAAGGTTGTGGCTCCAGTTCAAGTCTCTCCCTTAGAGTTGGCCAGTCCAGAAAGGACACTCTGTTCCTAAGGGCTGTCTCTCTGGCACAGGTTTTGATCTGGGACAGGATGAGCCTCACTGCAGAGCTGAAGCTGTCTCCCTGCTTTGTTTACGTGAGCATCCTTCCAGGACTCTGTCTGCTTTGGGGTGGAAGCGTCCTGCCAAAAACCCTTAGCTTTCCATTGCTGGCTGTGTGGCCAGCCGACCTCCTGCCTTTTCAATGATTTCTCTGCCCTGGATAGAGAGCATGCCTCATAACAGTGTGGAAACTATAAAAGTTTCCCTGGCAGGATGAATGATGGGCTCGGTGGCATGTTCTTGCCTTCTGGAGTTGTGCCTCCATTTTTTTTCCAGGCTAGGTTCTCTAAATCATTTCATCTTGTACAAATACTCGGCTGTGAACATGAATGATCTTAAAGGTGAGGATTATTTGAAACCTCATTTGAGAATCTATCCTCTCAACAGATTAATATAGCTTCAATTGGTGAATAAAAATATTCTTTGGTACATGTCAATGCACAGGCCTGTAAGAGAAAGAGAGAATATACTTTTACTCCAAGAGGCTTTGGGGAAAGTAATTTATCTGTGTATTGACAATTAATTGATCATCAAAATATTTAAGGTCCTAGTCTGCGCAAGTGCTTATGGGGATGGAGTGGGGGGAAAACACCTGAAATGTTCTGAAAGGGAGCTATAAACCAGAGGAGATTATTTAGACTATCTCCTTCCTTTCTGCTGCCCCAAAGAGATGAAGATCTATTGTGGTTTGCAAGCTAAGTCAAGGTCAAGTTGGAATGGCATTTGAGGTAAGTCTCTGAAGTATTTCATGTTATAGCTCCACTCATTTCCCCTTATTCCAACAGGGATAGGAAAAAAAAAAAGAATTCAACAACCACATGATAATGGCCCATTAGAGAGGAAACTTCATAACATATCTACTCTTCTGCTACCTGCTGATAAAAATGCTTGTTCTTGTGCAGTGTGCAAACACTGTTGAGGTGAATATTCTTGAATGCCGAGTATTAGTTAGTTTGCAAGTGAAGTTAGGAATATCTACTTACAAAGACCTAACTTATTTTCTAGAGTTGGATTGTGCACAGTTCAATGTAAATCAGTGAACTTAGCAAATGTCTACCAGAATGTTCTGCCTTAGATTTGTTCTTTCTTTCAAGATGAGAAAATCTTATCATTAACCTGTTTGTGGGAATGGAATTTTACCCATTACATTGGCAAAGGTATAATAACAAAATATCTACATCACCAAGTGACAGCAATTGGTGTGGGATGAAGAAATGAAGAGTGAAAACTTTGTATAAGTCAGATGTTAAACAATGAGATGTACAAGTCGTTATGTCGAAAAACGAACTTTACAACTTTGGTGGGGGGGTGGGGAGAGGACCAGGTGGAGAGAGAGGGGGAGTATGGGAAGGGATGGGAAGGGGAAACAAAGAGGAGGCAACAATGCTTAATAAGAAATGTACTCGTTATCTTGCCCATGTAATTGTAACTCCTCTGTACGGTATTCTCACAATAAAAAAAAAAGTAAATAAAAAAATAGTCAGATGTTAAGATGACTTTCATCTGGGTGCTGGTGGCTCATACCTGTCATTCTAGCTAGAGTAACGAGGTTGCTATGTGAGGGAGATTACCCTTCAAAGTCAGCCCAGTCAGAAAAATCTGTGAGATTATTATTTCCAATTAACCAGCAAAAAAAGAGAAAAAATGCTGGAAATAAAGGTGTGGCTCAAGTGGTAAAGTGCCGACTTTGAGCAAAACTGCTAAGGGAGAGTGCCAGGCCCTGAGTTCAAACCCCAGTACTGACACAAAAACAAAACAAGGAACCAGACCAAAGCAAATCTCATGGTGTTAGCTCATTTTAGCACTGTCATTACTACTAGCATATTTTTAAAGGAAAATGTAAAGGTTAGGTATTGTATAATCTTGAATGAGCTATGATTATCGTAAATTGTATACATGTTGCAAAATATCACACTGTACCCATGTTGGTGTACAATTATTGTGTGCCAATTTAAAAAAGTGATCTACACAGTCTAATCTTAATCCAGAAAAAACAAACTTGCCATTTTGTAGGAATATTCTATTTTTTAAAAAATATTAATGTAAATAGCCATTTCTTATTATTTGATTTATGTTGAACATTTTGAATTTCTCATAATGCAAAGTGTCTAAAGGTTTTGGTCAAGAGCAATGAAAACAATAGCAAGCAAAACAAAACCCAACAAGACACTCTTTTAGATAAACTCCGTGTATTTCTGCACAATCAGGATTGCACCCGAGGATTGCACCAAAAGAAAACAGACGGATGTTGTTGTTGTTTTCAAACAAATTCAGATTAATTAAAGTTTCTCCATGAAAAAGAAACTTATGGATTATGCCCCCTCTGAAATGATTCTAAGGACAATTGAGTAAGCATGTCAGGGTCAGTTACACTATCTTGCTCTCTGAGAGAAAATGGAGGTGAGTGTCTTCCATTCCCCATTGGGGCTATATTGTCTTCATCTTGATCATTTCCCTCAAATTAAGATTTCTGCCTAAAATCCCCATGTAAGTGTTTGGCTGGCAGTTTTATAGCTGACCACATTGTGCACTGGCCGGTGCTCTGGTTGGCTGTGTGTTTACACAGGCTGTTAATCAGATTGGGGAGGGGGTGGTGGCCATGAGTACATTCTGTGAGCTGGAACAGCCCTGTGTGCTGTCGTGTGCAATGGCCTGCACTTTGTTACTACAAATTACATAATGACATGTTACATTTCAAAGTGTATTTTTACTTCAGGGAAAATTAAACCAATAAACAAACAACCTTGGTGGAAGAAAAGAAAAAAAAAAAAAGAAAAACTAAGATCCCTGATTTCCAGATCGTTCTCTTCGAAAAGTTCTTAATTAACTTGTAGCTATAAACAAATCTTGGTTTTATTGAAAAGAGAGCCAGAGTGTATAAAAGCTATTTTTAAAAAATTAGGATGTGAATGTTTGCTAGACAAGGGTCTGGTCCGTGTTATATATTTTATGATCTGTACAAAATGGAAAGCTAAGATTGAGTAGGGACTGTCGGTTTGCAATTTTTGATTGCTAATCCCTCTGAAATGCTGTTCCTGCATCGCTTGAGTGGTGCCTGTAAACACAGCATTATCGTAGTTTTTCCAGAATTACCTTAGTTTTTTTTTTCAGGTACTAATTTAAACCTAACTACTTATTGTGTGCATGAAGTTTCCAACTCAGGTTTTGTGGTTTCTTCTGTATGTTATCTGCAGTTTAGCAAATTTGAAACTTGCAAACAATAAAACCCTCAAAATAAACTTCTAAGCGTTTCACTTCACACCAATGAGTTCAACCTTAATTCTTTCCTGTAAGCTGTTGAAATTAAGTCTATGTTCAGGATCCAAGGTTGTAGTGATGTCCCTTTTGGGTAATAGCCGGGCTCACATATTATTCAGTTATGTGTGTATGTACTTGTCTGGACTTTTTCAGCGTAATCTATGTTATGAGGAGGAAATATGTCCTCACTTGCTTTTTTCCAACTAAGTGGAGGACTGAGAAGGATGATTATTAAGCTGCATCTTAAATGAATTATTTGACCAACTCAGTCTTGCTCATGATCCACTGTTTTCAGAACCACTTGGCTTGGAATTCCCTGGGTTTGTTCAGGTGTTTGGCTGTTGCTGGGAATAGCAGCAGCCCAGAAAATGGTTGGATGAAAGATTGCTGTAGTATGTTTTACAAACACTCTCCAATGCTTGCATTTCTTGGCAAAGTCATGTGACTTGAGATAATTTACCAGTACAATCCACAAAACAAGAAATTACAAGAAATTACAACATCAATTAGGATAGCCTTTTTAGTTTATTTTTAAATTTGAGTTGCTTAAAAAGCAGCCTTCCTCTCCTCAAATATTGAAAATAAACAATGGGTTTTGAATGTTAACGGTAAAGCTGGGATTCTGGCATGAATTGTAAAAAGAAGACAGATCATAGTGTAGATTTTTGTGGCTAAAAGGGGACCATTGGAAACTGACATTTGCTAACAATAGCCATTCAAATGACTAAGGTACTTCTACTTTATGTGTCCCCTTTTATCTTAGATTCTTAAGAATCCACTTGAATAATTAATTTAGATCACTTTATTACTGATGAAACTACTCAATCCTGACCCAAATTGACCAATCACTTTTCAAGTGGTTCTTTTTTGTGATTCCAGGCATCTGAGTTTTAAGAACTCTTGCTTAGGACATTCTCATGGGGCTTGACCTTGACTTTAGAGAGAACAGCCAAGACCACCAGACATTTTCAGCATTGACTGAACCTGCTCTCACTGTTACCAAATAAAGAATAGCCCAAAGGGAAGGATCAGGTATTTTTTTAAGTCATGCATTTTATTCTATAACTAATATAACAAGAAAGATTTTGGTTAAAGAAATAGTATAGGAATTATCTAATAAGCAAAGGTCTATCCTAGTTTTGTTTATCCTAGTTTTGTGTTTAGCCAGCCTGTGAAGTGATAGATGGAGGGAAAACCATGTCAAGGTTTGCTGAATGAGTGAGTGAAAATGGGTAATGTAACAATAACAACAATCAGCTCTTCCCACTCATTCTCTTTGATTGGATATTCTCAATTTACCCAGGTTGACAACATCTCTCTTCTGCTCATTTTGCTGTCCATGGTATGGCTTATGTCAGGTTCTCTACATCTACCATCAACTCTGTAGCTCCACTACACAAATCCAGATGAGGGAAAAGAGAGACTTAAGGTAGAAGGAAGGGTAAAAGTTCAACTCTCAGATGGCAATCCAGGTTTAGAGAACAGAATTGGAAACAGTGGTGGAGGCCAACTCTCTTTTAGCTTTGGATTTAACTCTTAAAAAAAAGATCTGCATCCATTTCCATTCATCCATCCATCCATCCATCTATCCATCCATCTTCTTTCTAGTTCTTCCTCTCTTTTCCTTCTTTTCTTTTTTAAGAAAATAAAAATGAATTCAGGAGTCTGAAATTAGATCTTAAATACCAGTACTACTCTTTTTATCTTTTCGTTTGACAGAAGGAAGGAAATTTCTATCTTGCTTGGTTTCCTCTTTTTCTCTCTGATGAAACTTGTCCTTTTTCTTTTTAAAAAATGCTCAATGGGGCTCAAGGAAATGAAAGTTTACCTTTCAAAAACAAAATAAAGCTTTACGATTATAGACTTGTTGGTTAATTTTTGGGGAGGTCCATTTTCATATGCATGCAAACCTGATTTAAATGCTGTTTTAAGTTATAAATCATGCACACACATGTAAGACTCACTTATTTTTAAATGCTGCTTAAAATTTTAAAGCCTATGTAAAAGAGGAGGCTAGAGAGCCAGAAAAGAACCCTTAATGTGCATTGTAATACCATGCAACCTGAAAAATAAAAGTTTACTTGAAAATGCAACTGGTTTTGCAATGCCACATTTTATGTGCTGTGTATCCCTATAATATGAATGAGGCATGCAAATGTGCTATTTAAAACATTTTACTGACTGGCTGAACAAGCCCACAGGTTTACTATTTTATATCTGTTCTCTTAAAAGCACGAAATTCACTTTGAAAATGCTGGTTTAAATGGGTATTATTAAGTCTTTATCAGTTCTGAGCATTTCAGCCTTTTGCATGGAGAAATTTCTCAATCTGACAGAATAAGAAATGCATTTACATGGCCTAAGCTCTTAAATTGTCCCTTTCAATTAATGCCCCATCATGGAGCAATCTGGAAGCCATTACTCAGTAACTCTTCATTATAATTGCTTGCAGCTGAGTATCCAGCCCCTGGTAATATAAGAATAAAAGAAAACTCAGTTAGTAACAAGTGCAATTGATTCCATTCAGAATTCCCTTGGTGCATTGCCATGTTTGGCCTGCATAAGAGGAAACACGAAGTTTTTTTTTTTTTCCTTTTGGGGCCAGGAAATGAATTGGCAGACATAAGATGGTCTGTGTGGTGTGCGCCTTCATTTTTCAGCTGGTCCTTGTTAAAAATGAGACGGTGGGGCTCCTGCTCTCTCCCCCACGGGCTACATTTTTGTGTGTGTGTGGAGGGCTTTTCTGGTAATAGATAAAACTACAAAACTTCAATTTGCTGCAAACTAACAGCATCCAGAAACTGTCACCTTCCATGGCCAGAGCCCATCCTGGGACTAAGTCCTGTTAAGGAGTGAGCTTTAGGATTTCCTTCTCCTACCTTGATCCTGCCTTTATGAGAGCCAAGTCCCTGGTGCATTATGTACAGGTGGAGAGTGTTTATGTGTTTGGAGTCTATCAATCACCAACCCTAGAAATGTAAAAGTCTAAATTAAGATAGATGAAAATGTGAAAATGTGATGTGGTAAACTCCTTCCCCAAAATGTTCTCTTCCAAACCCAAGAAAACCAAGAATGTGGATTTAAAAATGCAGAAGGAAATAGGGAAACGCTCCCATTGTTCAAGTAAATTTCCTTGAGAGGCAAGGCTGTTCAGCACGGATGGTGACCTATATCAGTTCCCTAGGCTGAGAACGAAGGAGTGAGCATGGAGTGGGGGGTGGGGGGAAACAGTCAAGTCCCTCACTTCTTGTTTCCCTTCCTTGCTTATGGGCAACAAGGACACTCAACTTCATTGTGATGTATTGTACTCACTGACTGATCTGTTGAGTTGAAACCCCTCTCTACAGCTACATAAAGACACTAAAAATTACATTACAACGTTTAAATTATAAAATGCACTTTAATTATAAGAAGAATTGATGTTCAGCCAAGTTAAACCCAATAATCTCTAAGTTCTCTTCATTTCCATTCTCTGCTTTTGCAATAATAGGAGGGAGCTCTCTCTATGAAGTTAGCTGGCAATTTGTTTTGATTTATAGTGAAAAGAAGATTATAAAATCTCCCATGAGCAAGGACAATGGTTATAATACATATATAAGTGTATATATATATATATATGTGTGTGTGTGTGTGTGTGTGTGTGTTATCATACTTCTTAGTGCATTGTTGGCGAGGGGGAATGGTGTCTTTACATTGGTTTGATGTTACTGGAACTCCTGTCTAGTAAATTTTCAGAAAAAAAAATCTTATGCAAGTTAGTACTCATTACATAATTTCAACCCCCCATCAGGGTTATTACATAATAGAGAACCTCCAAACAAGACCTTAATGACTTCCAAACAAGACAAGAGTAGAGTCTTGTCTTCTTGTCCTCTGAAGGTTCTAGAATCTCTCATGGGCAGGACCTGAAGTGACATCAAGAGGCATCTGCCACCCACTTTGTTGTGGCCCAGAAATCCTGTTTTCCCAGAATCCTAAACTGTAATAATTAGAGGCAAATGCAAACAGCACTTACCAGAGAGAACTTTTCCAATGAGAAATAAACTAAAATGAATACTAGAGGCAGGTTGCTTGAGGAGATGGTTGTTTTGTGTGGACTCTACTTACCTGGTCTCATATCCCTAGTAAAGAGCTATGAACAATCAACTTCACTTATCTTAAACTTACATTGATTGTGAATCATCGATTTTTCTGTTAACTGTTTTCAAGTTTTTTTCAGTTGCTTTTTGTTTCTGGACATGAAGAAATATAACCTATTAAAACTGGGACTCCCTAAGTAATTTTAAAATAAAGATCGATAATAATGAAACCAGCTGAGGTCAAATAATTTGGTCCAGTGGACTATGAACCCAGGCCTATGAATTATATTAGTGATACCAAAACTAAGAGACAAGTTTTGGGGTCTAGGGAAGCAGGAAAATTGGGGAATATTTCATTTTCAATAAAATGTATCTAATAGCTTAGGCTTCTGTCCCAAATAACCTATCCCTGAACTCTGGAAAGGCTGACCCAGGGCTTTGGCCAAAGGAGCAGACAGTTTTTGCTTATCTTGTCATTTTTCCCCATGGAAAGTCCCCTCTCTCCTGTATGGGAACTGCCACAGCTGGATCATGATCCTTCCTAAACCAGAAAAGGCTGTCTGCGCATTTCTTTAGGCTATTTGTCTTTTTGCTTTCTTTCAGGGTTTCAGCACTTGTTTTCAAATCTTCTCTTCATCCCCCTCCACCCCCCAACCACGTTGTATTTAAGCAATTCTTTTTCCAATCAGTCAACAAATCTTTCTTGAGATCTAATGGAGAGGAATTCTCCACCCCTGCCCAATGCTGCTGCTTAGTAGTATTTGTGGACTGACTTCTCAAAGCCAATTTTTTAGACCTTAATAGTTATATAAGGTCCTGTCTTCTCTATGAAAGTAAAATCTAATTGTCAGATGTGTTTTGTTAGGAGAGCAAAATGGTTTTCATTTTATTTAATTTTCATTTAATTTTATTTTATTACTTGTCTTAGGGCTTAAACTTAGGGCCTGGGTGCTGTTCTTGTATTCAAAGGTGGTGCTCTACTACTTGAACCACAGTTCCACTTCCATTTTTTGGATTTTTTTGGTGTTTAATTTGAGATAAGAATCCCATGAGATTTTCTGCCTGGGCTGGCTTTGAACCACAATCTTCAGATCTCAGCCCTCAAAGTATCTAGGATTATAGGCATGAGCCAGTAGTACTCAGACCCTCCACACCCAAATTTTAAGCCTGAATTGTTTTTTTAATCATCGCAGTTGGAGCAATTCATATAGAAATACTTCCTTTCTGCTTCTCTTGAAATCAGGGGCTCTGAAAACAGTGGGAACCTCTTGACCTGGCAGTTGTAGCAAGAGTTGGAGAGTGCTCCTCAGTTTGTCCTGGGCATGCGTCCAGGCTCACTCTGCAGTACCTTGTAGATCCTTTCCTTCCTTTCGGTATGAAACTACCACCATATTTTAGAGATACTTGAAATTCTCCATCTGTTCTATTCATAATCAGTGACAAAAGTCTCCTTAATGCTGTTTTAGAGGCACTTGGGTGATCAAATTGAAATTCAACATTTGTCTCTCAGGAGGGAATATCTAGAAAGATCCGGGGATGGCCCTCACCACTCACTGAAGGAAGGAGATGCCCTCTTTTATTTCCTGCTCCTGCCACTACTAGTGAAGATAACAATTGGTGAAAGGAACATGAGGTAGAATGGCAAGGCGAAAAAGAAAGAAGCAAAACCAGAAGTGTTGCAAACCCTAAAACTCATCTTGAGCAACTGAGTTGCATAGGCATCTCAGAAAACCTTCCCAATGATGTGAATACTGGCTGTTCCAATCCCAAGCACTACAACAAATGGCCTCCTGCAACTATAGAACTCGAATGACATCCCTTACCTAACCAATGAAACATTTCTTGAATTGGTTGAAGGATGTGGGCTGAAGACCTGTAAAAGAACTTTGTCATGTCCTCAGTCTCTGCTGGAATCCAGTTTATTCTTGTTTAGGGATAAGGAGGGGTCCCATTAGAATGACCCTTCTTAAGGAAGTAGAATTGGAAGGGGAAAACATAGCCCTTTCTTTGACCTTTCCCCATTCATTTAGCCAATGTGGGAAGAAGGCGTGAATGTGCATTTCTACATTCTTCTGATTTCCAGATCCCTTCCCTTCATGCGGTCCTCAAACCTGGTTTAGATTGGCAAAATTGGCTGAACAACAACCAAATCGAATCCAAGAGCTCTCTCTCAGCGTCAAAGGTTTCAGCCCTTAGCATCCATAAAAGCAAACAAGATAAAGTTACACTCAAAATAGGAACAGTAGGGAAAAAAGTCTCCCAGGGTTTACCATAAAAATCAAATTGCTCCCAGGCACTGGTGAGCGTTAACTCCCTGAGATCCTTGTACGACATAGTCACTACTCTGCAACTGTCTTGCTCACAATTCTTCCAACATTTTGTTGTCTGAGCATCTGGGCATGCACATCCCACCTGTGTCCGCTCCATGTGTGATGTTGACATCTCACAGTCGGTAACAAATGAGATGACACCAGACTGTTATTTTGTCCAGTTCAGCAAAATCAAACTCCTTAAATGAACCTTGTAGTGATACAAGAGAGGAGGAGAGAAGAAAGGCTAAAGAGCAGGTAACATGGCAAGCCCATAGAAAAATGCCAGTCCCAGCTGTGGAAAAAAGAGGTGCTAAAATTCTGTGGGCCACCCTCCAGAGACTTCTTTGAGCTTCTCACAGGGCACGCCTAATTTTCTGTCATGTCTGCTTAATTGCTTTAAATGTATGCATAGAGGTTAGTGGTAACAAAGGAGTTACAGTTTTTTGATAATTCATTTGTTTTTTCCTAATATATATATTTTTATTGTAAAGATACTGTATAGAGGGGTTACAGTTACATGAGCAAGGTAATGAGTCCATTTCCTATAGAGCATTGTTACACCCTCCTTTATTTTTCCCCTACCACCCCTCTCCTCCCCGTCTCCCCAACTCCTCCGCCCCTCTCCCCCTAACTCCCCCACCATGCCTGCAAAGTTCATTTTCAACATACTGTGTTGTACCCATTGTTACAATGGGTCAACCTGTATCCTTATTTCAGCATTTTGTTATTTCCCTTCCCTTCCCCAAATTAGAAAAATGTATATAGAAGATGTAGGACACCAGAATCAAATACAGTGACAACAGGGGTTATACCATGGGGGAAGAACATACAAAAGAAACAAAAAAAATCACATAGTACATTATAAGTACATTAAAAAGAACAGCAACAAAGATAAAACCTCTGTGTCCCTACCTTGGGATTCATTTCACTTAGCATAAGGTTATATGGTCATATGTACATAGCTTTTGACCACTTTTGTTTATCCTAGACATATACTAATTATTGCAGATAAGGGAAACCATGGGACCTATGTTTCTTTGAGTCTAGCTTACTTCAGTTAATATAATTTTTTCAAGTGTTTCCATTTCCTAACAAATGGGGCGGGGTCATTCTTTCTGATGGAGGCATAGAATTCATACATATATTAATATATATATATATATATATATGTAGATATATACTGAAGCTACCAGCACAACTATGTTTATCGCAGCATTATTCACCATAGCTATGGAACCAACCCAGATGCCCCTCAGTGGAAGAATGGATCAAGAAAATGTGATATATAGATAATTCATTTTTTTTTATCTTTTTTCTTTTCCTCTCTTAGAATATGTTTCTCATGGGCAACATAGGATTCCCCTTACTACAAAGTCAGAGATGAGAGAACCACCACTTGAAACCAGTGGTTCATATCTGTAATCCTACCTACTCAGAGACCGAGGTCTGAGAATAGTTGTTTGAAGGCAACTTGGGTAGAAAACCTGTGAGACTCTTATCCCCAATTATGCACATATATATAAAAGCTGGAAGTGGATCTGAGCTCAAGTTGTAGAGCACTAGCCTTGAGCAAAAATGCTAAGTAAGCATGCCCAGAGTTCAAGCCCCAGTGCCAGCATACATAAAAGGAAGGAAGGAGGGAAGAAAGAAAGGAGAGGAGAGGAGGGAAGGAAGAAAGGACACAAAGGAGAGGAGAGGAAAGGAGAGGGAGGGAGGGAGGGAGGAAGGGAAGGAAGGAAGGAAGGAAGGAAGGAAGGAAAATGGAGGGAGGGAGGGAGAGAGGGATGGAGGGAAGGAGGGAAGAACTTACAAACAGCAACTCAGCTGTTATTCCATCTCATGTCCATCTTACACCAATGCTAAAATATCCAAAGGGCTGTAAAAGCTATTGTGGCAAAGGCTGCTTGGGAATTACCAAAACCTGCTTCTGTTTTCCTTTTGAGATTTTTATGGCTAAGTGCATTTTCCTCTTCTTCATTGCAATTAAGTGGCTGTGTGACTGAAATTGAGTCTGAGAAACCTAAGTGGCAATGACATTTACCACTTCTGGGTCTAGACCTTCAAGCCTCCCATTGGAAGCTCACTGTGCTCACTGTCCTTGTTGGTGACTACAGAAGAAATGACTCATAAGACAACTCTGGGGTTGCCTAATAGAGGAACAAGATGGAAAGAGACTGAATCCCCAAATCTGCACAGGGAGGAGATCTTTGCAAAATCTAACACGAGTAAGAAAACCTTTCCTTCCATTAAACCACTGAGGTTCTTGGGTTCTTCCCATGGAACATTACTTTGAATAAAACAGACATTAACTTTGGACTTTCTGAAAGAAGGAGATAAGATAGAAATGATCTATAGATGTTGGAGAATGGAGTTCATGATGGGTGGAAGAATGAAAAGAACCACAAGTCCTCCACAATCCTCAATCAAGATTACTGTCTAAATCAGAAGAATTGTATCTAGTGTAGATGAATCAGCCCACCATGTTTTTTCCAAACATGAAATGCTTGAAGAGACTGACATCTCTCCAGGCAATCAGGCGCCAATGATCCTAGTGGATGCTCACTTGGGAAATGTCAGAGGTCCAGACCATAAAAGTCTTGGAAAGCTTGCAATTGGCACAGAGATAAGCATGGAGTCTGTAATTAGCTCTATCCCAGAATTACAACCTTTACTCATACTGAGCTGGAAACAATAGAAAGTATTTGAGTGTTGGACATTTAATCACGGAGTCGAAGGAAGGAAAACATATAGTATAAAAAATCAGGATGATAGGGTAGGTTGACTGTAATATTCTTAGAAAAATTGGAGGAAAGTTATGCTTTCAAAAACTTTCAATAAGTTTCTCACTTTAAAGAGACCATGCATATGAAAGAAGCAGTCTGCAATTACCCTTAGATTATTACTATACTGTACAACATTCTTTAAGTCTTTCTTCAATAATTGAATCTTTTTATAGTCAGATCACTTTTGCAACCCTTAGATGGAAATAAATTTGCAGAGGCCTCTCTGCTCCTGGGAGACAGTATTCATGGAAAGAGTCACAAATATGCAGTGACATTTGTCTGGGGTCACATGAGCCTCTCTATTCCCTCAACTGAGGATATGGAAAGCTGAAAGATGTGAAGGAAATACTTGTATTTTTAAATACTGGGAAAATAACTCTATTAAAAAATTATATGCTGGTTAAAAGTTATCATATTTTAGATCTATTTAGTGACTACATGTTAATTTTTTAAAATTTTAAACAGCTAAACACAAAACTCTGTTCCCAACCAAAATTTCTCCCATGCTTCCAGAAAAGGTGGTTGATTGTGAATTTTGTCATTAGTTCAGGATTTCTGCCTCAAGGAAAGAGAAAGAGGCTGTTCTGGTCCTGAGGAGACCATACATTAAAAAACAATCTTGTGAAGTCAATCTTTCTTTCCACTGTGTAATTTGCCTTTGATTTGCTCCCTTAACTGCCTGAGAGAGAAGCTTACCTAAGCCACATTCCCAAGAACTAGATGTGAGGTCACCTACCTGCTTTTCCCACCCCCCCCCTTTTTTTTAATTGTAAACTGCATACCTCTATTGTCTTCAGGGATAGTAAACCATTCAGTGGAGTAGATCATAAACAATTTATATGATTTCAACTATGAACTCAGCCTGAATTAAATATTTATGTCCTACTTATAAAGGACCTGTATGTTTTAATTACTTGTCTTTGAAATACTTTAGGTGAAGTATTTGTGTAATATGCACATACAAACACTACTGTGTGCATCTCCTGTGTGCTCTGAAACTTACAATCAAGTAAAGGATTGGTGAGCCATATTGAAAGCACCCTTACTAACTTGAACTGAGTGTTATTTATTCTGCTGAAGTTTCCTTTGAAATCTATGCACTGAGAATGTAAGTATATCATTACCCTCAATGTATTAAAATATTGAGTGTTTTGATAACTCTAGGCACTGTTAGTGAAGTGGTGGAGAAAACCAAAGGCCATCATCAGCAAAGAATTAAATAGAATTCTTTTGGTATTATGAAAGGCATCCATCTTACACTCCTGTGTAACCTGGGGAAATAGCTCAATAATAGAATGAGGCAGAGATGGTAGAAACCATGGCCAGAGACATATGATTACTTAGAAACTGGAGCAAATGGAAGTGTAGTTGCAAGGGTACCAGTAATGCAATGTGGCTATGCAGGGAAATGGTAGTTACAGAAGGTTCATCTACAACATGTCCTATTGCAGCATCTCAGTTGGCCTCTGGACAAACAGCAGTAGCACATTTCCAGGAATGTAAAACCACAGGCCTGTCCTACATCTACTGAATCAGAAATTTAGGGGGTGGACCTTACAATCTGTCCTGTAACCAGACTCTGGATGTCCTGATGAATTCTAAAGGTTGAAAGACATTGTACCAAAGTACATCTGGAGAGGCGGCAACTCTTCGCTGTTCTTGTAGATGGCTTCGTTCCTCAGTCCCTTCACAGTGTCAATCTCTTTTACACTCAGTACCCTTCTAATACTTAGGGATACATTTTTTTCATGCCAACTAGCTTCCAAATACAAGTTCAAATGTTTCTGTGCTAGAGAAAACCTGGCTGGGCTGACTTGACTGAGATACAGTTACACCCATTATCAATCAATGGATATCATCTCAAGTGATTTTTCAAGGATAATTCAGTTTGCACTTTATGATCAGTTTGTTGTTTTTTCCCCCATGATTTTTAAAAACTCTCTGTAAGTAGTTGTACAAAGGGATTTCTTTTTTGTATTTTTTTTATTGTAAAATGCTGTACAGAGGGGTTACAATTACAAGAGCAAGGTAATGAGTACATTTCCTGTTGAACATTGTTGCCTCCTCCTTTGTTTTCCCCCTACCATCCCTTTCCTCCCCACCTCCACAACCCAAAGTTGTAAAGTTCGTTTCAACATAGTGTTTTGTACATCTCATTGTTACAATGGGTCAACCTGTATCCTTTTTTTTAAATTTATTTATTTATTTTTTATTTGTGAACATACTGTACAGAGGGGTTACAATTACATGGGCAGGATAATGCGTACATTTCTTGCCAAACATTGCAGCCTCCTCCTTTGGTTTACCCTTCACATCCCTTCCCAGCCTCCCCCCTCCCCCACAATCCCAACCCTTCTCCTCCCCCCCCTTCCCCCCCCCCCACAACCGACGTTGTAAAGCTCATTTTGGACATGACAACTTTCTTTTTTTTTTTTTTTTTTTTTGCCGGTCATGGGGCCTGAACTCTGGGCCTGGGCGCTGTCCCTCAGCTCTTCAGCTCAAGGCTAGTGCTCTACCACTGGAGCCACAGCGCCACTTCCGGCTTTTTCTGTTTATGTGGTGCTGAGGAATCGAACCCAGGGCCTCATGCTTGCAAGACATGCACTCTACCGCTGAGCTACCTTCCCAGCCCCTGGACATGACAACTTATACTTCTCGTTGTTGCATCAGGTCCACCTGTATCCTTAAACAACTGTTTTTTCCCCCTCTCCTCCACAAGTTATACTGACATCAAATATAGTGAAAGCAGGGGTTATGCTGTGGGGGATCAACCTGTATCCTTATTTAAGCATTTTTGTTTTTCCCTTCCCCTCCCCAAATTAGAGAAGTGTATATACAAGATGCAGGGCACTGACATCAAATACAGTGAGAACAGAGTTATACCGTGGGGGAAGAACATACAGAGAAACAAAAAAATCACATGGTACATTATAAATAGCAAGCGAGATAAAAATATTTGTGTCCCTATCTTGGGGTTCATTTCGCTTAACATCATCTTATATGGTCATATGTACATAGCTTTTGGCCTTTTCTCTTGTCCTTCACATATACTAGTTATTGCAAATAAGGGAAACCATGGGACCTATGTTTCTTTGGGCCTGGCTTACATCACTTAATATAATTTATTCCAAGTCTTTCCATTTTTAATTCAACATGCTTATCATTATGCTTTGAACCCCAGCTAGCTCCTACTCCACTAATTCTGTTGCAACCACCTCTCCCATGTCTATCCCACTGTTCTGGCTTCTAATCACGAACTCTTAATCCTTGATAGCCTAGGATTCCTATTCCTGCCCCACACTACCTAAATGAATACATGGTTACTCCTATATTTTGCTAAAACTCAGCAGTAGCATATATAACAGATCTTTGACAGGTTCAAATGTTCTTCTATTTTTTTTAGAGTGCTTGAAAACACAATTAAGTTTCTCTGGCAGTTTTTCTCCTGTATTGAGTGGAATCATACTGCATTGTAGTTTAGTGTCATTAAAAAGTTTTCTTGTTTGGTCATGAGTCTAGAGGCCCTAGGAGAGAAGCCAATCTGAGAATCTTAGTCAAGTTCAAAGGTAACATGGAGAAAGAATTTTTCAGTGGGGGGACCCTGTAGAAATAGGTGTTTATGTTGGTGCTCAGGTAAGATGCATGAGACCCTTGTTGTTTTGCTGATGTGGAAGACAAAGTAGATTTTCCCTCAGTGTTTCTTCTTATGTGGCAACCTATCTCCCTGCATGCCATCCTGACATGTGTGCAAGTACAGTCTGCTTTGTTGTCTAACCACATCCCACTGACAGAAATAAGAGGATTGAAAACTGATGAAGAGGAGAAGGAGAGAGCTACCTGGTATGAAGGCTTGAGCATTACAGCCTGTCTGGTTCTCGACGTCACACACAAATATTCCACTTTGTACCTGCCATCAACTGTTTGCTGTTTCATGGATGATCACTCCACAGGGATCAAGTGAAGGCTGCCTACACAAAGGTCTCTGGCTGGCTCCTTCTTTATTTCCCCTACCCAACAAGACAAGAATAGCAGGAAAAGATTTATGATTTTGCTGGGCAAAAGGTAAAGGATTTCAGTCTCTGGCTGCTTTAAGAACAAGTTTTTGTACATCCTATGGTTAAAATTGATCTCTCCATTGACTTTTGTATGAGACAGGACCAAACTAATGATAGGAGGTGATCAATGTGAAAAGGCTGTAAATGAACAATTAAAAACCACAGTAATGGATTGCTGTGGTCAAAAGGCTCCTCCTAGCATGAAATAAGTGAAAGCTGGTCACACTCATAGAAGAGTGGATCAAGACTCATCTCCCCTGGCTCTGACAATCCAGGAAGACTCAATTACGGACCTGTCTGAGAAGTCTGGCTCATGAAGCAAACCCTGAAATAGTTATATATCTTGGCGTGGGGATTCTGATGGCTCTGTTGTGCTGGCATTTCCTGCCCATATGACTTGCCTTTTCTAAGAAATAGCTCCCAGGATATGAGT
Source organism: Dipodomys ordii (assembly GCF_000151885.1). Taxonomy (NCBI): domain Eukaryota; kingdom Metazoa; phylum Chordata; class Mammalia; order Rodentia; family Heteromyidae; genus Dipodomys; species Dipodomys ordii. The sequence continues at coordinate 8,650,026 of NW_012267292.1, forward strand.
ATTTGTTATAATTACCTCTATCAGCTTTTTGTATTTAAGCCAGGGTGAAGGACCATGCCTCACTATAACCCACCGAGAGGAGTTGTGTATTGCTGACCACAATCTTTCCCCGACTCTTAACATATGTTTGGGCCACCAGTCTCCCATTTAACCACTGAACATCCCAGGGCATCTGGAGCCATGAGACCTACCCCTCCACCCAACCCTTCACTTCCCAGAAAACATGTGCAGAATAATACAAGGGCATTAAATTAGACCTCATTACCTAGCCAGTTGGGCCGTCCAGCTCTCCCGCACATAATAATGAGGTCTGATTTATTGTGATCATTATTCAGGCATTACAGGTCACTAAATAACATGCTCTGCCCACACATGTCTTCCGAGCTAATAAATATCCTGAGAGGAAACATTCTTGAGAACGTGAGTCTCAGGTTTGAATTGGAAACTCCAGGCTCATTAATTGTGTGAAGGCACCTTGCCTATTGCTCACAACATCTTGGGAAGAGAGATGGGAAAATTCTAACGAACAACTTAGGGAGAAGTAGGTGAGAGGCAGAGAAGAAACTGAAGGATGGAGGGGTCAGAATTGAGATCAGTCCCCAAGTCAGTCACCATGATGTCAATTCCATAATACTTTATGCAGTGCCTTGGCCAGCTCAACATTTTGATTACTCTTCTACCTCCTTGCAGATTTACGTTCCCCAGATATGTCACTCAGAAGTGACATGCCACTTTTTTCACTTCTAGGATCTTGCAATGATGTCTGTCTGGAATATCACACACCATACCCATCTCCTTTTTCAAAAATGTGTAATCACACATTTGGAGACTTAAATCAGATGTCACTTCCACCAAAAAGCCTTCTATGATCTTGTTGTACTTGCTCTTGAACAATGGGTCTCTCAGTTCCATTTTCATTGACTTGTCTAGTAAGCTCCTCACAAAACCAAACTGCACCTCATTGCTTGCCTTGGTTAATGGAAAATAAATGTCTTATATAAAAGGGAAGAAGGGGCTTGAAACCAGTGCTTTATATGTGGTGATGTGGAAGCAGAGAATATTGGCTTTTTAAACTCTGACAATCTCTAAATAGGAAGAGGCCTCTGACCACATAGGCAATCACAGTCTTGAATCTTTCATTATCCAGACATACATCACACTGGACACTTGTCAAAGCAATGAGACAGGACTTGGTCAATCGGGTGTCCCTCAGAGCCTAGCTTCTGCCTTGGTGCCCAGTAGGCATTTATTAACTGCTGGATTAGGCTGTGGGCACTAGAAGAGGAGTATGATTTGTGGCAGAGGAGACAGAGGCTTCTTTGTTGCACTCCCTCCTGGATAGGATGTGCTAGTAGGTGGGGACAGTTATGTCCACCAGGGTTACTTCTTCCAGCCTGGCTACAGCAGGTTGACATTGTCATGCCTCATTACATGCTTTTCTTGCATAATCTCATATCATAGAGTTACGATTTTCAGCATCTGGCTGTCATACAATTACAAGAAAATGACAGTATCAATGGATTGTCACAAGTCCTATTTTGATAATTTCCACATTTAATTTTTTTGAATTGCAATATAGATCTTTAAAGCCTTATTTGCCTTGAGGATGACACTGGGGATTGGGAAAACAGAATTAAAAAGAACATTGTTTTTTCCTAAATCACAAGGCAAAGTGTGTAACTGTTAAGTACTAAGTAAATCAGAGCATATATCTACATTATTTATGGAGATAATTTAGGATTATTTGCTTTATAGAAAATTCATTGTAATGTTTTAAAAATTACTGAAATTAAATGAAATCAAGCTCCTTGAATTATCCATGAGTGTTGCTTCACATAATCAATACTTCAGCCATTCTGGGATGACATTATATCTCAAGACTATTTTCTAACTTAATAAGATTAGGTATAATAAACTGATATTATTTCTTTGTGAATTGGGGCCTCTGACCTGGTAATTTAATGCCTTCATTATTGCACAAGAAGAACATCAAGAGATCCACTGAGACCCATGTTCTCACAATCATATTCTGTCCAAGTGATAGCCTGATTTCTCCTGCTTTCTTCAGATGTCAGGTTATATACTGAGGAAGATTCTTAACTTATTTTCTATCCCATTTTCTCATGACTTGTATTCCTCCCCTTTCTGGGTTGGGGAATCTTTTGAATCTACCTATATTAAAACTTTGTCCAGTACTTTTGCCACTGTCTTTGCAGCATGCAGGGAAATTTCTGCCCTGTTTGAAATAGATTGGGCCCACATCTCTGCTCAGGAAATTTGTCTGAGCCCCTTCTATGACACCTTTGCCCAAGAGTCATCTGTGGTGAGAAACCAGTAGATTACTTGATTCCTAAAGGTTGCAAACCAGACTCAGAGTGGAAAAATCCAATTAAATACATGAAAATGTCCCATACAAAGTTTGTCCTGGCTAGGAAGGACAAACTGAAAGGGGACTAAACGTGTTCCATCAAGGGATCACTGTTTAAAATGCTGAACACTGAGGGCAGACGGCTGTCATGAGTTCTTTTTTTTAATTTAATTTAATTTTATTTGTGAACATACTGTACAGAGGGGTTACAATTACATGGGCAGGATAATGCGTACATTTCTTACCAGGCATTGCAGCCTCCTCCTTTGTTTACCCTTCACATCCCTTCTGTCATGAGTTCTTTAATTGGCCAGGACAATAAGAAGTTGAAATCTCTCTGGAGGAATGGAAATTACTTGCCTATGGGATCTGCTGACTGGGGGTGACAAACAGTTCTGTCATTGGAAAGCTATGCTGAAGGTTACATGCATAGATGACTTGGGTCCAATTAGTTTTGGACAATACCACAGTAAAAACCATAGCACCTCACTGTGCTTCTGGAGTTATTGTAAATATGTTGTATTTATTCCTTCATTACTTCTTTTAAAAACTCACTGTTAGTACATTATATTACCATACCTCATGTAAATACTTGCTAAGATTTTTAACTTACCAGGGTCACACATTGGACTTAAATTTAAGTTGTCAACCTTAAAGGTGTTCATGAGCAATGATTAGCATCTGACCATGGCAGAAATATGCAAGAAAGTATTTCACATGTGCACATATTTCACCTTAGAATCAGTTGCTTTCTAGGGGAAATACTGTGTTTTATTCTATTTTATGTGTAATTTTAGCTTATTGAATGTTTTACAGCAAAACTATGAAGTAATGTTATTGTATAATGATCTTTTTTAATATCCTATGGTTGGAATGTGTCACAGGGCACAGCTCACTGAAAGAGAGGCTCACACTGAGTGGTTGGTTTCCAGATAAAACTTTGAATGTCATATATTAAAATTAGTAGGAAGCATGAATCTAGGCAGACAGTGAATATCTCTGCCTATGTAGAACAAATGAACTTACTATTAGAGTAGCCCAAATGGCTTTATGTTTCCCTCCAACTAAATTTTTTTCTAGATTCTAGAAATGAGTATCATGAAAGCTGATTTTACAGAGACTCCTAATTTCATACAGGTACGAGGAAAGGACAAAAGCCACAAGTGCAGTTGGATGCCAGTGATGACATATAACTGTAATCCTAACTGCTAAGCAGAATGAGATCTGAGGATCATGGCTCAAAGCCAGTCTGGGTAGAAAAGTCACCATGACTCTTATCTTTGATTAAACACCCCCTCCCACTCCAAAAAGTCAGCTGTGAAGATGTAGCTCAAGTGGTAAAACACTAGCCTTGGGAAAAAAGAAAAAGGTCAGTGACAACTCCCAGGCCCTGAATTCAAATCCCAGAAACAACACACACACACACACACACACACACACACACAGAGTCTGGAAAGGATGAGTGAGGGAGAAGAGCAAACTGAACTTCTGTCTCTTCTATAAATTTTTCTTTCAGTAGAACTAATACATTTCATTCATTAAGCTCTCACAAAGTAGTGTGCCTGATTCTAGAAATTACAGCTGCCCATTGATTCTTTTGACAAGAACTTTGTAATTTCTATTTTATAAACACTTACTCTATGTCAGGTATGAATACAAGCCCTTCCCAGATGTGAACTCATTTAATTCCTTAAAAAAAAACCAGTGGATAGCTTCCATTATCATTTCCGTTCAAGAGATGAGGAGACAGAAGCATACAGAAGTTGAGTAACTCACCTGAGGTCAACTAATAAGCCACAGAGGCAGAGTTCAGGCCCATACAGTTGGCTCTAGAGTTTGACTTTCACCTAGCACACTATGCCAGATGCCTAGTAACAGCTAAGGCCCACTGTGCTGCTGGGTTTGGAGCCAGGAAGAGAGGCAGTAGATGGGTTTGGGGATCACAATCACAAGATAGAACATCTATGGATACATTGGAGTTCATCACAGGGGCATTTTAATCCTGTAACAGCTGCCCTCATATCCCCAAGGTCCATGGATTGTGTTTGCCAGGAGCTCTCATGGCCCAGACAGGTTCTAATTCTTTGTATCTGGTCAGTATCCTGAATACAGGAAAAGGCTGCCCTAGTTATTCCCAGGCAGCTCTGGGTGATTAGGGAGATAAGACTTTCTCTGTTCCTGCCTCTATGTGATAGGTAAATAAAAGCCCAGAAAGACCCACTACATTCTGTTCTCAGGACCTGTGGAATAGCTGAACCTGCTGTGAGCACAGAGACAGGCCAGGATATGGGAAAGTGGAACCCAGGTATTGGCTTGGACAGACAGGACAGAAGAAGAGATGGGGCAGGCAGCAAGCCACCACAGGCCAGTGACCACAGGACTTGACTAACATCAGGAAAAACAAAACATTTTCAGCACAGCCTCTAAAGGTGCAGGACAGGGTGATGACAGAACACTGGCAATGCAGACCCAAAAGGCCCCCCCTTCCCAGCTTGGGGTGACCTGAGAAGAGGCACTTCAACATTGACTTGACCTTTGATCCAAAACGAAACTAAACTTTGTGGAGACATTTTCAGACCTCCATGGAAATTCTTTCCAGATTTCACCACCCTACTCAGAACTGTGAGGGTTCAACAGTCTTGGGATAAAACTCAGAGACAGGCGCCATCTGCCAAATGGCCCGAGCTGGAGTAGTGAAAGAAGGTTAACTCTTCCCTGAGAAAAGAGGAGTTTCTTTCTGGAATAATCCTCAAGATTACTTCTCTCCAGAGGTTCTCACTGTGATTTTCAGATTGGAAAGGTCTGCAGTGATTTGATTAAATAGCTGGCATCATGGGTAAACTCTGAGTCTCCTGGAGCCTTCGAGGCCTGGGTCAGGGGAAGGTTATACATAACGATATTGAACCTGGTTGTCTAGGATACTTAATTTAAAGTATTTTTTAACTACTCATTTAACAAATCTGTATGAGGAAAGGCTCTTTATGATAGTAAATGGTGGAGAGATGAGAATGGGATGGAGAGAAAGAGAAGAGGCAAAGGCTATAAGAATGTCAAAGTGATGGTTCTACCCCAAGAGATTTGAGCCAGAATCACTTAAGATGGACAATTCCTGTAATTCAACTGGTTTCTCTTAATGTGTGCTGTAACTCAATGAATGTTCCATTGGGTATCTCCTTGCGCTCAGGGGTGAAGATGAAGAAGTAGGGACAGTGTTCTCTCCTAAAAGACCTTCCATTGTCTATCTCTATCTGTGCTGCCTAAGCTGCACTTTCCCATGTGATTCTTATGCAATCATGTGCTGAACTAGAGGAGAACTGTGGCTTATCAATATGAACACCATGAAGACAAAAATCTACCATTCATTGAAAGTTTATCACGTGTGGGGCTCTGGACCCAGCAGTCCATGAATAGTGGATTGTTTAAGCCTCAAAGCAGGGCTAGGAAAGTAGTTGCCCTTTTAGTCGATAACAACAGTAGGGCTCAAGGAGTGATTTCCTCAAGGAAATGAGTAGTTAGAGCCAGAGGCAGGATTTGAACCCAGGTCTCACTGACTCTGAGCTCTTGCACTGAAATCTGTACTCTGAGGTGTTCATGATTTGACAAGGTACACATCCAGCCAGTGCAGGGCCCTGAGTCTTGCCTCCTGTCCCACAGTTGGTTTAGCTGGGTCTCTCTGAGTGGGTGGTTTCCAACTTTTCTCCTCCCACCCATCTGCACTTCTACCCCCTCTGCCCAGATACGACTTCCTTTCTGTACACACTAATGAGTTCTCTAAGCCCTGCAGGGCTTTGGGTGCCAGACATTAGGGCTGCAGTGGGAGTTAGCAGGGCACATAGATGTCTCCTGCTTGTTTTGGGAAGGTACCAATTCTGGACCACCCAAACTGCCCCTGAGCCAGAGCTCACTTGGGAGCTCTGACATGGAGCTGGCAGCTTTCCTAGTCCTCCTGATAACTCCCCTGGGCCAAATGCTCAAGTATCATAAGCCTCTCACAGCACCAAGAAGCAGTGCAGGCTCATGACCCAGTCCTGGAATGGGGTCGTCCAAATTTCCCTATCCAGAGAAAAGACAGAACTGCTGCCCACCCCCGACCCTCCCACCCAGCAGTTCAGCCTGTTTCTTCTTTCCTGTCCAGATTTCCTTCATCCCAGCCAGTACCAGTGTTCACTAGAACTGCCCTCTTTCTTGTCAAAACCAGGTCTCAGCACTATTGACATCGGGAGCTGGATGATTCTTTGATGAAGGGCAGTCCTGTGCATCACAGGATTTTGCCCAGTGCCCTGATCTCCATGCATTAGATGTTGATACCATCCTATCATGCTAATGGTGACAATGAAAATGTCTCCAGATGTGCTAAATGCTGGGGGCAGGGGCAGCAGCACTGACTGGCTGATTGCAACCCATGGCTCTAATCTCTTAATCAATGCATTTTCGAACATCTTTTTTTTCATAGACATGTCGAGCATTGATAAAAGAAGAAAAAAGCAGGTTAATATATTCCCTCCTACCACTCTTCTCTAGTAATTATTTTTTTTTAGCCATCTTGTTTCATTGTTTATTTCATTGACTTGGTTCTTCTGTATCTACCACCTACTGGTTTTCTGTAATAATTGGAAGCAAATTTCAGGCACCACACAACTTCACTCACAAATATTTAAGTATGTATATCTAAAAGATAAGGACTTAAAGTCATCACAATATTATCATATCTAAAAAGAATTCCCAAATGTGATTTTATGCTCAGCCTCTGTCACACATTTCTGTCACACTACGGATGTTTTCTTGACAGATTTGTTCAAGTCAGGATTCAATAAGGCCAGGATATGCATTTGAATTTCTTTTGATCTATGTTTTATTCCATTTATTTGTGTAACCAATAAAACTTTTAAATTATTGAAAGTGAGAGATGCTGAACCATTTTAGGAAAAGCAGAGGATTTCTTATTTAGTAGATCATTTTCTTTCCTGAAGGTTGTAAATTAGCACCAGTATGTCTGTTGGCATTGGTTTAGCTCTGCTCAGAATCACCATTGACACAATGTGTAAAATACCATCAAAAGTGAATACCTTTGATTTATTCGTCCATTCATTCATTCATCCATTCATTCATCTGGCAGTACTGGGGTTTGAGTTCAAGATTTCATGTTGCTAACAAGACTTCATGTTGGAGGTACTGTACCATTTGATCTATACTTCCAGCCTTTTTGGCTCTCATTATTTTTGAGATAGGGTCTCCCTTTTTTGTCTAGACTGGTTGGACATCATTCATCTTATGTCTATTTCCTGCCATAGTTAGGATGGCATCTGTTGAGATGGGCTCCTTTGAATTTTGTTTTGGTCCCATGGTTGGCCTCCTCTATATTATAGCCTGCCAAATAGTTAGGATCATAGCCATGTACTACCATGCCCAGCTATTGATTGGGATGGAATCTTTTGGACCTTAAACTAAGATCCCCCTAATATGCTACTCCAAAGTAGCTAGAATTATAGACATGAGCCACTAATGCTTGGCCCTTCATTTTATTTTTTTAATGTATTTATAATCCCCAAAGTTAAATTCCACAAAATAAATCCAGGAAGAGAAATGCTGTGCATAACTTGGTGAGGAAGTATCTTCCACTGCTGATTTCTCTAACTGGCTTTCCAAAACAAAGTTAAGTAAGCATGGGAAGATATCTCCTGTTGATATATTGCCTGCTTCTGCATTGATCAAGAAATTCAGATATTTAAAGGAATTGCTTGGAAATTGTTCCTTTTAATCAGCAGTACACTCATCTTTAAGCACATATTTTCAGACTTTAGACAATAATTTTCTTTTTGTGTTTACAAAATTATTTCTGCAGAAAAATAAGAGTAAGATTTATATTCTCTGTAAAAGTAACCTCAGGGTAGATAGGAAAAATTATAGATCTATCATGTTACATTGTTGTTTGCTTGTAGAGACTGCAATTTGTTTTGTTTTCTTGAAGTATTTGCTTTCCTTATGACACAGAGGATATTTGAAGATATATTATGCACGCATTGCTCCATGCATATATTCTTGCCCTTGGGTAGAAATGTAGTGTCCATGGAAGAATGTGGCATTTGATTGAAAGCCAGTGAGCCTGGTAGTTTTCCAATGGTTACAGTTCAGTTCTGCTTGAATCAAATGCCTCCAACTGTGGACAGTGTGCCTTCCTTGAGAACCTGAGACAAGTTGCTGGTTAATGTCTCTGAAACAGCCTGTTAAGACTGTTACTACAAATTAGAGTCTGGATCATTCCGAAACCCAAATAGACTTCTTTCATCTTCCAGATGGCCGTCTGATTGGGAGCTGGGCAGGATCACATTTCAGGCTGTGACTTAATGATTCAGGACAATATTTATGGTTATTACTTGACAGAGGGCAGTGAGGAAAATTAAAGCACAGCCCCATGCTTCATTTATGACAAAAAAACAAATGCATGGCAGGGCTATAGATTAGAGATGGCATCTCCAAGCTGTAGGCAAAGTCCAGACACAGTTTTCAGATAACACACCTGACCAGGTATAACTAAGTTGGCAAGACTGGGTTAAAATCTCTGTATATGCATTTCCCTTTGAAAACAAGCAAGTCATTCTCTAATAGGAAATCTCCAGAAAGGTATAGCTAAGTATGAGTGAGAGATTTAAAGGGAGACAAATAATGCAATTATATTCTTTGCTGGTATGATAAGATACTGTTTGGAGGTACGTTTTTTACTTTATTATTATAGTTGGTTATATCAACAGGAAAAAAATAATTATGCCTACCAGTTGTGGACATTCTGTTTATGTAGTGTATAATTTTTGTGTTAACTTTTCCTTTGTGAACATGTTGTATATGATCTACTATTTATCTTTTACATTACCCAGAATTTTAGAAATTCTGTAATTTGGTACTATGGGGAAGAGAAAGGCAAGATAGGGAAGATGAGACACAGAGAGGGATAAATAAAGTTTGAGTCAGTTAATAAAAGGGTAGATTGTCTGGAAGAAAAGCCAGCAGAAAGTTTATCTTGCTCCATTAATCCTCTACTCATTCTGTGAATTGAGAATGCACATATTGTTCTTGAGGAAAAAGAAAAAAAGAAGAAAACTAAACCATATGCCATTAATACATTTGAGCAACTGTGACATTTTTAAAATAAGGTTTTAACTGCTTTTATTACACCAACTGTGTAATTTCACAATGACTCCATCGTCTATTATATCTATTATAAACAAATACTTTGTTTAACCAAGCCAATAATAACCTTCATGGACAGAGAAGGTTGGGATTTAGAGAACCAAATCTGCTGATTGTTTAGATAAAGGAAAAAGAGATTCTTTGGCTAGGAGAAGGGGGGGAAAGAACATTATTTTTAAAATTAGTAAACATATCACATTATTCTCAGTGGTTGGATCTTCTCTGTTGTGTGCTGAATGTTGTGTAGTGCTCAAAAGCCACCCCCACACCAGCATTGTGTTCCTGGGCTCTTGGCTTTCCTGCCACATGGAGTGCCCAGAAGTAGACAATGCTAGTTTCATACTTTGGCTTTATCTTCTATGTGACCACAGGAAGAGAATCCCCTCTCTGCCTCCAACTTCATGTGGAAAAGGAGAATAATAATTCTAGCTGGGAATAATAATTCTACCAAGATGGTGAGAAATCACTGCCTGAGACATGAGAATAATGCTCTATAATAAAGCCTTATCTCTGGTCCTTATAAAAACAAAAACACCCTATGCTGGGGGGGGCAGATATTGCACCACCTGTGTCTCATATTCCACAGTTGCTATGGGAGCAAGGCTCCAGGACCAAATTTCGCCAACTGCCCATGAGTGTTACTGCTCCCTCCCCAGTGGCTCCATTCTGTACATTTGAACGGACCATATATTTGCAATAGCGTTGTATTCAGTCTTATGCCACCCTGTAAGTTGTTGTTCTATACTGTTGTAGTCATGGAATATTATTAAACTGAGAGCTACCAAACTTATCTTCTGGGCTTAGTCTTTCATTCTCCTGACACTAAAGCTAGCTTTGGCAGAGCCAGAGTTAGCAGTCTTTTCATCTCCTAAGTTTATACAGTTCTGTATAGCTATGATTCCCCAATCACTCCACTACTGACACAGCACACATACATCCCTCAGATTTAAAGTTTTATGTAGGCATATTGGCACCCAGGCTGTCCAGCATTTCAAGGAGGTAATTGATAGATGCCTGCTGATCTGAGTCATTTGAGGGAAGAAGCAATTTCTAGACATGTCAGCAAACAAACATGTTATCAAGTAGCCTTCACTTCAATTTTACAGGCATATTGATCTGAAAAGCAATACAGATAAAATTTTCATATACGAAGATGAGTTTCACCATGAGTCAATGACCCTCCTTTCTCAGGGGTGCTCAGTTGTTTGTAAAAGTGGGGGGTTGGCATGTCTGAACCATGGCACACTGAGAAAGGATCCTCAGAGCAAAGGATACGGGATATTTAGTGCCTTTTCTAATGAATAGTATCTATGTAAGACAGTCTTCCACTGTGACCAAGCCAAGCTCCTAATCCTATTGATTTGGAAATATGCTAGTGCAGGATAAGGCACAAAACCAACTGGAAAGCATTGCACGCAGTCAGGGTGAGAGGTGGCTATGGGCGAAGTAGAGGCCAGTTGGCCAATTACAGGAGAAGTAAAACAGATGACGCCTGACACCGGCTGGAGAAGACGGAAGGTTTCCAAATACATATTGGATTCCGTTTTCTCAAAGGTCAGCTTTAATCAAGTTCCCAATGTAAATATTACCAATATAAACCAAGTAATGGAGGTTAAATGGCTGATCTCAAGGTCAGTGACTCTTGGTCAAGCTGGAAGATTTCACATGAAATGGACCAGTTGGAATGTACCTGGAGGGCCTCAGTGCCCCACCGGCCATGAAACCCGAGCCCACCCTGTCTCCTGTAGCTGTCAGATGGAGGACGGAAGGCAGACTGATGTGGAGTGCATGAAGGGTAAAACCAGATACATTGGGGCTCTGGCTTTTTCTAGAAACAAACAGAGCCTGGAACTTCTGTAGCTGAGAGTGAAAGGGTAAATGTTTGAGGTACAGGTCACTATATCCTGCTTGCTCATGTCACTGTAGAGGGACACCTGGCCATTCTGGGAGGGGCTTGCTCCTTGGTCCTGGGCTCAGAGATCCCTAAGGGGGTTACCCTCATGAGATGTACTGCAAGATCATGCTGTAGAGCCAGGGCACTGGATCAAACCACATGGTTTGAGCTGCCCTCCCTGCAGCTCAAAACCATGTGATCCTGACTGTGTTGGCATTTGGGGAAATGGTTTTTGGGTTTTCATCTTAGTGCTCTTTTTGTTTTTGTTTAGCCAGGTGTCATCACATGTCTGTAGCATCTTTGTCTCTGTATCTTGTTGTCCCTGCTACTCAGCTCCCTAAATCACTGTCTTCATCCTTCTGCCCTTCTGTTATTTGTACCTTTGATCCACTGCCTGAATTCATATAAATATATATAAACATGATATACATACATACATGTGTGTAAGAAGATAGATAATGTTTGTATATAGAGATAGATAGAGAGGTTCTTTTCTTCATTGCACTATATGAAAAATGACATGGGTGCCAATGGCTAATGCCTGTAATCCTGGCTACCCTGGAGGCTGAGATCTGAGGAAGGCAGTTCAAAGCCAGCCTGGGCAGACAAATGCAACAGACAATTGTCTCCGATTAACTACCAGAAATGCTAGAAGTGGAGGTGTGGCTCAAGTAGTAGAGTATCAGCCTTGAGTGAAAAAAAAACTAAGGGATAACTTTTTGGCCCTGAGTTCAAGCCTCATACTGGCATCAAGAAAATGAATTGTTGCTTAAATTTCTTCTTTTTCGGGGCTGGGAAGGTGGCTCAGTGGTAGAGTGCTTGCCTTGCATCCTGAGGCCCTGGGTTCGATTCCTCAGCAACACATAAGCAAAAAGAAAAAAGCCAGAAATGGCGCTGTGGCTCAAGTGGTAGAGCACTAGCCTTGAGCTGAAGAGCTGAGGGACAGCACCCAGGCCGAGTTCAGGCCCCACGACCGGACCCCAAAAAAAATTTTCTTTTTTTTCCCAATCACAATTAAGTGACTTACAACCTGTTAGCATTTTACTCTCACAACAATCCTATGATATAGATATTATAATTCTCACTTACAGATGAGGGAATTAGAGGCAGAAAGGTCAAATAACTGGCCTAAGGCCACACGAGGGTAGGACTTGAACTCAAATCCATCTGACATCAGTCTGTGCTTTCAGCTAGGACTCACCTTTTTAAATGGTATCATTATTATCTTCTCTGCATGCACAGCTTTGAATGCTCTTCTATTTCTAACTGCCTTCTGAATAAACACACAGTCATGCCTTTTACAAAAGTAGGATTTCAATCAGAGATGCAGAAAGGTCCCTACATATTTTAGCCCTTATCATTAAACCATGTGCATAAGAAATGTACAGTGCAGAGGTGGTGGCAGAGGCCAGTTTCTAAGGATAATCAGGATAGTCCACCAAAAGCTGCTCAGCAGGTTCTGGGACCATGATGGCTGTCTACTTGGTGCTTCATGCATCGCTACCAGGCATTCAGGAAGAAAGTACGGGGCCTATCTTATAGCATCCACTTTGGTGCTTCCTCTACTTCCACACAAAATGGTCCAAAGAGCAAAAGCTGCTGCCTGAGAAATGCTCTGTCATCCTTATGGGCATGTCAGACCGTAAAACCTGGAAAGATACGTTCTCACCATGTGATCTCTTTCAAAGCAAACAGGAGAAGAGAATGGGAAGCCAAGATTGATGTACAAGAGCATGAGTCTAAAAAAAACAACCAACCTACATATATTTTTATTTGCATAAAGCATTGTTATAAAATGTGGTCCTCATTAAAGAGAAGCTGGTGGTGGATCTGAACAAGAGCTGACTTAGGTGATTTCTGGTCATCTGGCTTTTCTATCTCTTTAAAGTCAGATTCTGTACATGGAATGTTTGTTTATCTAAATAATGCAACACAATCACCTGCGATGAGGACTTCCGAGATCCACTCACTGCAATTTTGTGTGGGCTGTATACTTAACATAAACACTCTGTATATACACTGTGTATATTCACACATGTAATTTCCAGAGGACTTAGATGGTGGGGCTTGGTGAATTGCTTCAGGAAAATATTTGAAAGGATATCCTGGTCAAGAACTAAATGTAGTTCACTGATCCCAAGAAAATGGAACAAAGAACAATTAAGAGTGACCTCAAAGGCCAGGATACCCATGGCACACCCCTGTAATTCTAGTAGAGAATTAAGCAGTAGGCAGAGATTAGAAATCCTGTTCAAAGTCCATTTGGGTAGGAAAGTATGGGAGACTTTTTATTTCTAATTAACCACCAAAAAGTCCTAGATAGAGCTGTGACTCAAGTGGTAAGAATACCAGTCTTGAACCAAAAAAAAGCTAATGAAAAATGCATAGGCCCTGAGTTATAGCTCCAGTGCCAGCACATACATACACACACACACACACACACACACACACACACACACACACACACGAAATAAAAGAACTTCCTTTACAGAAAGGAGGGGAAAGTTGCTCTTTCCCCTCTCAACCCACAACTGGCTAAATAAGAGAAAATGACTTCAGACAAGAGACTGAAGGATTTAGGTTTGAAAAAAATGGCAATCTTCTTTTATCTGTTTTGATGTAAAATGGAGTAAAATGAAAGCTGGAGAGCTAAGGAGCCTTTCAGGAGTGGTAAGAAGGTTAATAGTCCCAAGCATGACCAAATCTATCTGAAACTATAACCATACTGTGGGCAGTCACTGGAGTTAGTGAAAGATTGGTACTCCAGACCTTTGGTTTCAATGACAAACTGTGTGGCCTTGGCTGTTATTTTGCTGCTCTGGATTTCATTTTCTTCCTCTGCACAATTGGATCATTGGATCAGAAAATATCTCAGGTTTTCTGATATTCTGTTATAATGATCAGTAATGCATGTATTCATTCTCAAAGTGTCTTGGTTTCAGCCACAAATTATATGGTCATCTCACTGATAGCAGTTATCATAACAATTTTCACTTGAGATCATCTTACATTGTTTCCCACAATTCTGTTTTGAACTAGAAAAGAAACATCCACGCAATTAGCTCTTTTTTGCTTCCAAGGAACAGTAGTAATTATAGTTCTCAGTTCTTAAGTTAACTGCATGCTTGGCCTTCTTGCCCTATGCTTTCCAAGCTTTAGCTGGTGTCATTTGCATTACAATTGTAGAAATCTATAAATGTACAATTGTAGATGCTATCTCTTTCACTTCTACTTTGGAAAACTTTAATTCTCAGATGTTAAGGTAACTTGATCAAGTCGATCTGAACCTAAGTCTACCTGGCTTTGGAGAATAAGCATGTAAGCTTTCTGCCATGCATGAAGCATTTTATGGATAGCTTATCAATTGCCTTAACTCACTTTTGCAGCCAATCTTCTTGGCCTTGGGAAAGCAAAGCCTTGGTAAGTTCCAAACCATTCCAAGTGGTATTGGGATTTTCAGATAAAACTTCCAAAAATCATTGTGATGTGTATATATATTTTTTTTTCCAGAAAAGACACTCAAACCCCTGGGTTACTGGGAAAGAGTCTTTGGAGTTCTAAACTTTTTGATATTTACTAAACAAGGCTTCCCCTGAGATTACTGGGATATTGTGCTGTTGATTAAACCATGATGCTCATGGTTCCCTAAGAGGCAAACAGTTCCATGATAAAATCAGTCCAGTATGCTAAAATCCTTTTCAAAGCAAAAAGAGGGTTTGTGCAAAATATAAATGATTTGAATGTAAGACATAAACAACTAAACAGACTTGCGAAGGAGACCAATAATGAGGCTTCTGGGATCCCAGTTCTGCTTCTGATGACTTTCAGAGCAAGCCTTGATGTCTTTCAGATTTTTCAAAGAAAAAATAAACTGGTGACAAAAGAATAGCAGCTGTGGCACAATAAGGAAATTAGTTGGAGCAGATTTGTAATTAAGCATTGAAAATGGATCCGTGTGATCTCTCACAGTTTATAATTACCTTTTTCTTTTTTTGTCTCATCTTGAAATTCTTTTTAAAAAAATAAACATTCTCTTCATCTTCAATCATTGTTCTGCATATTAACTAAAATTATTATTTTTTCTGAAATATAGTAAGCCATTAGCTCCCAAGCAGCACCGTATGAAATATAAAACAGAACATTGTCATTAGGTTTCTGTTAGCTTTTATTTTTGTAGCAAAACTGAAGAACTATCTGCTTCTATAAATGAAGAAAGAGTGAAGGATCCTAGTACATTGTGGAGATGATCAATTTTCATTTCCTAACACAAGATAAAGATACACATTTTATGATCTTTCATGATTGTCCTGATGCCATTTAACAATCTCATCACAAAACTTAAGCTCTAAAGATATGATTATAATATATATGTATATTTTTAAATAGCAGTATTTCTACATGGATAAGCTTTAGTGTTGTTATACGATGCCCTCTAGGTGATAAATGCTTCATATCCTCCCGTAGTCCCGCAGCTATTTAAAGGGGGTAGATGTAGACACTTTTGGAACTAGAAATCAAGGCATCTTTTAAAGGACCCAGTCCCTACTTCTTGGTTCATTAAGGGGTGTGTGCTCTTTTCTCCTGCTTCCTGTGTCCCCTTCCTTTCTTCCTGACCTCCCTGTAAATAACTTTGAGCTTGGAGAAATGGAGGAGGAGGAAGAGGAAAAGAAGGAGCAGGTCAGATCCAGGTGTCCTGAATCATTAAGCATACTGGCTCCTCCAGGGGCTGACTAGACTCTGAGCTTTGACAGCAGTGAAATGTGACAAGAAAGTAAATATCCTTGTGCCCCACTTAACCAGAGGTCAGGCATTGCTCCACCTCAGCCTTCTGGAATTCAGCTTGTGAAGCCGAAAGGAAGTAAGACAGCCTCCAGGCAGCGGAAACACCAGTCACCAAGCGATGCACTCTAACTAAGTCTAATTGACTCTTTACACATACTTCTAATAAGCTCATTTATTTAGTCTGTAGACCCACAATGAATTAAGAATACAAAATTGGAGGGAAACAAGAAAGGAGAAAAGCCAGATTAGCAGTGATCACAATGAAGGCAGTGGGAAATGATGGCAGACAGCCTGACATGAAAGGGATAGATACAAAGCAAGCCCTCAGAAAGTTGTCCCAGAATTAGCAAAATCAGCAATCGGCACTCATTTATAATGGATCAGGCCACGCAGCACATCTGGAAAGCCCCGAGGGCATCGCCATGGTCCTGAATATCATTGTTTCTGTTCTAAAAACAAAGACAATGTGTGTGAAGGAGAAAATTCTGAGCTGAGATGTGACCAAGTCTTTATCTTGCAAATCCCACACATGGTTCTCACACCATCCAAAGCTTGGAAATCACCCGGGGAGCTTGTTAGATATAATCAGCTGGGAAATTCTGACCCCCCGAAACATCTGTATACTTATCCCCCAGAGTTCTGCATTTCTACAAGACTTCACTGCCATGTACACTCAGACTCACATTTGGAAGCACTGCTAACCCCTTTGCCAAGCTGGAAATCTAACATAGGCAGTCACTCATTTGTTCTGGGTCTTGATTCATGATCAAATAAAAAGTTGAAGTTGTCTATCACTCCATTCCTTGACAGCTCAACCTGTTAAAACCATTTTTAAAAATTCTACTGCATTCCCAGGCAGCTGTTGAGCAACCATCTATGAGGATGACTTTCTTGCTCCTTCATTAAAACAGATGGCCTAACCTAAGAAGGTTCGGCCACTATCTTTACTCTTTATTACCCAATCTTATCAGCAAAAGTTTGGTTGAGGGGACTCTTCCAATCAAGGTGCATTTTTATTCATTTATAATTTATACATGTGCTACTAAATAAGGTACAAGTTAAATGAGAATTTCCCGTCTTTTCTTCATATACTAGAAGACTTCCACTTCCAAGGTGACTGGGATAATTTTAAGACAATTATTTTTTTCAATGTCCATTAAAATGTGAACTATTCTGAAAGTAAAATTTTCTTTTGACATTGCATTCTGAAGGCAATTTTCATTTCTGGCTCATAGTCCAGTAGTGTTTTCAGATGAGTGAACTAATGAATGGATCCATTTTAGGATTTGAAGTAGCTACACTTTGGTTATCGGAGTAGTTGTCTATATGGACTCTCTTTTACATAGCAGTCAAGGATACACTGGAAATAAATATAGAGAGTATTACTATTACTATTCATACTTGAGAAAAACACCTGTTAGATTTTAGGGAGTATGATCAATATTTATGAAGCTCAGAGAACCTTCTCCAGGTCAGGAGAATGAACCATAGTTCATGCAAAAGTAAATGCGTGCTTTATTCTATAACAGGTATATATCAAATACCATATGTGTTCCTGAGGGGTTTCCTCTGGGGTGTGTGTATGTGTGTGTGCTTGTGTGCATATGTGAGAGTGTGTATGTTTGCACACTTTAGGAGGTAGTCAAGATTTCCTTTCCCAAGGATGCAATGTCTAATGAGTTGTGTTTTGGGAGGGTGAGAGCAAAGAAAATTAGTAACATTTAAATATATACTTCAACAATTAATATATACAGGATCCTTTCCTTATGCAAAAACTTAAAATTTAGTGATTACACACACACATTCTATGACTCACGTTACATGAAGAGTCACACTGCAAGGCCCTGTAAGTGCATGTGTTTGGTTTCCTGTTTTGTCAATGGGACCAAGGCTGAATCACAGTGATCTACTCACTGGCTATTGACTTGGTACACTCCTTAGGGATCACACTAGTAACTGCTGAGACTGAGAAGAATTATTTGGGAAAGAAGAGGGAAGATCCATCTTTGAAAAAATAGGAAAGTCTCATGGACTTTCCTGCCCAGGATACCTTTCAAGAGATTCTTAGATCTCAGCCTCCTAAGTAGCTAGGATTACAGGCATGAGCCACCAGTTCCTGGTTTAAAAATAGTTTTAACGTTGTAAAAAGCTACTAGAAGACTCTCAAGAGCCACAAGTGTTTCCTAAACTACATTTTGTAAACCTGTGAATTAGCTCATCCAGAGACACAAACCTGACCTATGTCCACTCCAAGAATAAAGTGTCAACCAAGATGTAAGAGAGACACTTAACTGGTGGAAGTTGAAGAATTTTACTTGGATTGCATCTGCCTTAATGACAGCTGGTAGCTCCCAAATTGTGAGAGGCACGTACTATGGTGTGCAGAATGTGTAGGACACAGTAGTTATAAGAGTGACCTTTTCACCTCTGAAATATTTGAAACTGCTGACCTTCCCTATTTGACCTGATCCTTGACATGGTGACCAGTTTTCCAGTGCATTCCTCACTGTGGCCACCTCTGGAAGTCATTAGCTTCTGGTTGTGGGACGTTTCAGAGCTTAGTCCTCGAGTTACCATCGTGCTATTCTTTACACGAGGAACGTGACATTTCAGCAAGAATTTTCTCCTGTGTCAGAAACAGCAAAGCCTAGATACCAATTCCTTTGAGCAGATGTCTAACATGCTTTTATTTACATTTCAAGTCAGTAAAATACATAAATACCTGTAGAGAATGGGAGAAATATGAAGCATGACAACAACTGAATGTGAAGGTAGATCTTTTTTTGTTTTTTTGTGTGTTTGTTCTTTTGTCAGTCATGGGGCTTAAACGCTGGGCCTGGGTGCTGTCCCTCAGCTCTTCAGCTCAAAGCGAGCACTCTACCACTAGAGCCACAGCACCACTTCTGGCTTTTTCTGCTTATATGGTGCTGAGAAATCAAACCCAGGGCCTCCTGCATGCAAGGCAAGCACTCTACCACTGAGCCACTTTGCCAGCCCCAGGTAGATCTTTTTCTTAGGGAAAAATGGAGCCTTCTCTCTCTCTCTTCCAGTAGAGAAAGTTCCAGGGAAAACTCACTCCTGATAGACACAGCCAGATATAGTTGGAGATGAGCAGAAGGACCTGGGCATAGCTAAATACAATGTGAAATACAGATTTGGGATGTCTTCTTTTTCCTAAATAAAAAGCTTTATTAAAAGGTTACCAAGCCAAGAGCTGGTGGCTCATGCCTAGCTACTCAAGAGGCTGAGATCTGAAGACTGTGGTTAAAACCAGCCAGGGAAGAAAAGTCTGAGACTCTTACCTCCAATAATCAGCAAACAAAGTGAAGGGAAGGCTTAAATGGTAGAGATCCAACCTTGAGTGAAAAAGCCCAGTGAGAGCACGATGCCTCATGTTCAAACCAACAAAAAGTTTTAAAAACTTTTATAAAATTGTTTAACTTTTGACCAGGTGCCAGTAGCTCACTTCTGAGCTGGCTTCAAACCATTATCCTCAAATCTCAGCTTCCAAAGTGGCTAGGATTACAGGCATGAGCCACCAGCACCCAGCTGAGAAAGTTTTAAATTATGAGTATAAATCTTTCCATACTTTTTTTTTCTTTTTGGTCAGTGATATGACTTGAACTCTAGGCCTGGGCGCTGTCCCTGAGCTCTTCAGCTCAAGGGTAGGGCTCTACCACTTGAGCCACATCACTACTTCTGGTTTTCTAGTGGTTAATTAGAAATAAGAATCTTACAGACATTCCTGCCTGGGCTGACTTTGAACTGCAACCATTAGACCTCAGCCTCCTGAGTAACTAGGATTACAGGGGTGAGCCACTGGTGCCCAGCTCCATTCATTTTTATATACTGCAATGTTAACTTTTTTTCAGTGCTGGATCACTGAAAAGGTTTCTGCATCTCATATATACACAGGTATTTAAGTCTTAGAATAGTAGAAACATAGTACAAAACTAAAGATTGTTTTTCTTTCATTTATTGGATCGTGCACATTCTACTACTGTCTGGAAGCAGGTGGCTTCCATTGCTCCTTACCTAGTACTCTGGATTTTGATGGATTAGCGAAGAGTGGGTTCATTGTAATTGCTATGCTCACAAGGCAGTGAAGAATCAGGAATAATGTTAAGGCCACCATTGGCTTCTGTCAGATTTCCATAAGTGACAAGGATTTAAAACAGAGTTAAGCCAGGTGCTGGTGATTCACACCTGTAAAACTAGCTACTCAGGAGGCTTAGATCTGAGGATTGTGGTTAGAAGCCAGCCTAGATGGAAAAGTCCCCAAGAGACCCTAATCTCCAGTTATCTCAAAAGTTGGAAGTGGTGCTGTGGCTCAAAGTGGTAGAGGACTTAGCCTTAAGCATAAGAGCTCAGGGACAGCACCCAGACCCTGAGTTCAAGCCCCATGACTGACAAAAAGTGGGGAGGGAAGAAAAACAGAGAGTTAAAATAAGAAGTGTTGCCAGTAATAAGTATTTGTGAATGGGGGCCAGTTTGAAACCATCCTTAGGCAGGAAAGTTATTGAAACTCTTATCTCCAATGAAGCAATTAACCACCACCATCACCACCACCACCACCACCACCACCACCACCACCACCACACACACACACACACACACACACACACACAGAAGAATTTGGGGGAGTTATAGTTCATTGACTTTTCAGTTAAGGAAATAGAGATCTGGAGAGATAAGTAACTTGCTGGGGGTCAGGGAGTGAATTATGGCAAGGGTGTCTATTACCTTGTAGCTATCTCTTTAATGTGCTCCACTTGCAGAAATGCTCGACAAGGCAAAATCCAATCTGGTTAACACTGTTTTACAGATGGGGTACCCATGACTTAGTACAAGACTATAGTGAGAGCTTACTGTTGTTGGGTATGTGGTTTATGGCAAAGTCTGGGGTCATTGTCCTGAAAGAACTAACACCAGCCTCCTGTACAGGGCAAGCCCATTTGTCTGAGGGCTGGAGGAGCCTAAGGGACCAAACAAGGAAGACGGTTTTAGAAAGGGATGACCCATCCTCCAGCGACTGAATTGGGCACAATAGGTTTGTTTGCCTTTATCTTTTCCAGCAAGTTGAACGGCATGAAGAATCACTTTACAATGATCTCTTTGATATTTGCAATATCTGTAAAAGGTAACAAAACGGCTCCATCTCATATTTATAACTTCGCAGAGCTGAGTTGCTGGGACAAGGCCTTCCTGCTTCAGATTGAGGGAGATGCTCTCCAACTCCAAATCCCCACACTGGCTCCAACGCAGGCTGCAAATAAGGCAGCTTTGGCTCTGTCTGTCCAGTTCTTATTTACCTCATTTGGTTAAACCACACAAGCTCAGTGCTTGGAACTTCCGTTTTCTTATCTTGAACATCATGTTCTGTTCCAGCCCACAGTCAGCCACCCAGGAAGGAAGCATTTTGTTCCTTTTGGACAGACAGCCTGGCTGGCCATATGGTCATGATGTTGAAAAGCTCTGTAAGTAAAATTATCTCTACTGTGTTAAAAAAGATCTATTAGAACTGGAGACTGCACAGCATGTTAGAGTTGAACCATTATCTCTGGTCTGCTTACCTCACAACAAATATGAAAAGAAAAATTACAGAGGCAAAGGAGAGGGCATGTGAGGACACAGAGAGAAAGAGATGGGGGAGAGGCTAAGGAGGGGAAGAAGAAAAGGGAGGAAAAAAAGGAGGGAGGGAAGGCAAGAGCCAAGCGTGGCCTTCTTTTTCTTATCATTTTTGACTTTTCCTAAACTCAATTATAACTTTAAGAAAATAATATGCCAGGCTTCAATCTATTTGATATCATTTGGAAACTTAAACTATGTTAATCTTTGATTGCAGTCATCTTGTCATTCAAATTGGAATTATGTGCCATCATTTTTTATATTACTTGAACGGTTATTATTTTTCCCTTTCCTTTTTTTAAAACTTGGTCAGTTATTTTGATGTTTATATGTAGACATAAAAAGATAGAGGAATAAATGCATCTTTTTTTTTGTCGGTCATGGGGTCTGAACTTTGGGCCCAGGGACTGTCCCTCAGCATTTCAGCTCAAGGCTAGCGCTCTACCACTTGGGCTCTAGAGCCACTTCTGGCTTTTTCTCTTTATGTGGTGCTGAGGAATTGAACCCAGGGCCCCATGCATGCAAGGCAAGCACTGTACCACTGAGCCACCTTCCCAGCCATAAATGCATTTTTTTGACTGCGAAAGAAAAGAATTTTGCAGGACAAGTTCTTTATTTTGTGTTTTTAAAAATTTTCCTGAGGGTCTGGTGTCTGGGAATCTTCCTTTGAACTAGCTATTTAGTTTTTACTTATACCACTCAGAGTATTGAGATGAAACTTAATGAAATGGAGCGGGGGGGGGGGACTGTTTTAAGTGATGCAAAAAAATCTAAAAAAAAATGTGACATGGAAAAATGCCAGACACTATTCTACTTTAAAGCTATGCTGAAGAGTGATTTTGTGTTTGTGGTCAAAATTGACTGAAGTATTGTAGGCAGGATGAATTAAATTATGAATTGTGTGGAAAATACACACATCCTTTCTTTCCATTGTAGGAAGTTAGAAAACACACACACTCAATTCTACATGAAGAGCATTAAAGTCTCATCTTAAAAATGTATTCATTGAAGTATATGGGATATGTACCCCCTCCTCTCTTGAGCCCATTATATTGACATATGGCATCTTGTGTTTGAATTCTCTATTGCCTTTATGTCTTACATCTCCTTGATCTTTGGGCAGTCTCTGAGAGTTGGGAGAAATATTTTCACTAACAATAGGTAGTACTTCCTGAAGCTTTACTCTGATCTTGCCCTGATCTAAGCTCTGTAGATATATCATAGCCTTCTATCTTCACTTGGACATCATAGATTCTGTTAATATTCCCATTTTACAGTTGAGGAAACTGAGACATTGCCAAGGAAGCACAGTTTGTACAGGAGTAACAGGCTTTCAATCCAGGCAGTCTGCTTACAAAGCATTTGTTCATAACCAGCTATTATTAATCCACAGCCACAACCATACTCCACAGCCCCCCAAAGAAAGGGCTGCAGTGTTTGGGGATGGGATGGTGGTGTAATGACAGGAAGGCGGCGCAAGGGGGTGCTTCTGGTTTGGAAATTGTGTTTTTGTGATCTGGGTGTTGGTTTCCATCCAACTTGTTGAAAACTCATGGGACAGTGCTTTTATATCTGTATTTTAACATTTCAATAATATTAAATAGAAAATAGCAAATGAACAAAACGAATCAAGGTTATATATGTATATAACCAAGTGTAAACTGGAATATCTGTTGGATCTTCAGTGATAATCTGCTTGTGGAAAACCTCTCTAACGGATGGAACTTTGCTCATGCTTAGGTGGCCCCAGTGGAGACTGAAATGCACAGGCTGGAGCCAGACTGTCTGGGCTGGAAGTTAGGCGCCTCCACTGGGTGATTTGGGGAAAATGACGTGATCTCTGTCCACTTCTCAGTTTGCTCATCTCTAAATCTGGGACTCACTTATTCCTATGTTACAGGTTAAATGGATTTGCATATTATTTGTTAAATAATTTGCATAACAATTGAGGAGCCTTGTGGAAGCAGGCTCCTGGTCTCTAATTCCATAGGGTCTTGGTAATTAGTTAAACCTCTTGGCAAAGCACTGGTGCAATAGACATCTCAGCCAGAACCGTAGTCCTCCTTTATTTGAAAGCCATTTTGTAAGCAGGATTGTTAGTTTATGAGAAAGTTAGAATTCTAGGGAGAAGTAAATGGAGAAAGGAAGAAGATCAGTGCCACAGGTAACCTGACTGGTTACTACATCTTCCCTTGATTCCATTGGTAGTAAACCAGTGAGGTCTGAAATCTGTAGGGTCTCTAGTATCACTGTCACACAGAGTTAGCCCACAGTACCACCAGGATACCTTGTGCCCTTATGCCCCTGATACCCCACCCTTTTCCACAAAAGGCTATCCTTTTAATTGTGCCAATGGTCAGTTCAGTTTGCCACTATTCTCAAAGCCGACAAATTAAACATGCATGTTGGGTGACATGTGGAAGAAAAGGCTACCTGACTCATTATGGAACTTTTTACAGATAAGTTATTTTTCTTGCCTTGTTTTATGTTGTTTGAGGTTTGATCTCATTTCAAGGCACTAGGACCATCTACTCAACTATTCCGGATCCTGAGATGTCTGAGTACTTGGTCTGTCTATATATTTGTACTTTCGAATACAATTGAAAAAGTGGACCAAAGCTGTTGATTACAAAAGGATAAAGTAGGGAGAAAAAAAATCTTTCCATACAACCGTCACTTCTAGGAATTTTAAGTTTCATAAGAACTATTTCTCAGTTGGGGAAAAAAAAGATGTAGGGTCACATTGTAATGAAATAAACCTTCGGTGTGACAAATCTGAGCATATTGTATCATCCATTAGGAGAAGCATGTAGAAATTTGTGTTTACAAGTTGCATACAGTTTTTTCTTCCTTTCTTTTAGTGAACATATATATGGTATAGGAAGGTCAGATTTGGGGCAATCCTTCTCCCCCTAGCTTTCAGGTGTCACAAGCAGAAGAAGGATAATTTAGGAGCCCAGATCTGGGTGATGGTTCTTGCAGAGCTGCCTGTCTGTTGGACCTGGAGGAAAGCTCAGCCCAAGCAAAGTAATTTACTACCCCAGGCGAGCTGAGCTCCCTGCAGGCGGCCCAACACAGCCTAAGTTCTCCATAGAACTCCTGGTTTATGAGAGAGAACTGTAAGCCTGGAGACAGGATAAGTTATGGCTTTCCAGTGGCTTCCCCCCTCTCCTTTTCCTTGTTGTGATATTTATTATTTGTGGATAAGGATGAGAAGGTTCACTTTGCCAACTTTTGAACTCTCTAAATTCATGGCTCTGAGTTTTGAACCATCCCTGAACCAGCCTGTATTTGAGTTCCTTAGCATCCTGTAGCTTCTTGTTTTGAATCGAAAAAGGCTCTGTAAGATTTATTTTAAAGGCTGGAAACAATTCCTTAAACATCAAACAGTTGGGTTTTTTTTAAAAAGAATGAATAAAATATTTTGATGAGGCCAAGTAAAAATGAATTGAAAACATAGGCTGTAAGTTCCCCCACGTTTATGTAGCAGTTTGTGCTGAATTGTGATTAGGTTTTATTGGCTTCATAGTTGATAAGAAGTAATGGAGCAATTGAAAGACCTGGACACATTTGTTCTTTTTTATTTTTATTTCTTTTGTTCCTTCTTTACTATAAAATGAGCTCTGCTCAAAGCTGGAAAGAAGAGGAAAGAGCAGGAGGCATTCATAAGCAAGGCTTTGCCAAAAAAGAACTCTGTATTAGGAAACAGGACATTTTGGCTAAAATTTTAAATTCTTGATTTAATAGCTGTAACCTTAGGAGGTCAACCTAACTTTGAAATCTGTGCTACCTAGCTCTCCACCATGCTGGAGTGGCTCATCTCCTTCACACTTGCAGCTTGTCTGGCACTTCTTTTCCCACCTTTAAACCCTGTCCTTAAGAATCCTTGGAGGCTCTTTGGGTCTAATACTTTCTATGGCCAATTGCCTTAAATATGTCTTTTGAAAGTCAGCCTCATGGAAGTACAGGCAGCTCTGCTAGGCAGCCTAAAATAGAGCAAATCGAAGCCATTCTGTTCTGCTGTTCCTGGGGCCCAGGACCAGGGGTCCAAGAGCAGAGGCCTTTCGAAATCAGAGGGTATGTGTGGTTTGTGGTAGAGATCAACAAATGTCTGCCAGAGCCAGGCATCAGTGGCTAATGGCTGGAATCCTAGCTACTCAGAAGGCTGAGATTTGAGGATCAAAGTTCAAAGCCAACCCAGGTAGGAAAGACCATGAGACTTTTATTTCCAATTAACCAGCAAAAGGTTGGAAGTGGAATTCTGGTTCAAGTGGTAGAGCTTTAGCCTTGAGCGCAAAAAAGTAAAGCATTTGAACCTTGACTCTTCAGTTCAAGCCCCAGTACCAGCATGGAAGGAAGAAAGAAAGGAAGAAAAGAAAGAAAGAAGGAAGGAAGGAAGGAAAGAAAGGAGGGAGGGAGGGAGGGAGGAAGGGAGGGAAAGAACTCCTGCCAAATGAAAGTCTCAGACGTTGGTCTAGCCAGGCAACAGTGGCTCATGTCTTTAATCTTAGCTACTCAGAAAGCTGAAATTCCAGGGTTTCAGTTCTAAGCCAGCTCATGTAGCAAAGTTCATGAATTTCTTATCTCCAGTTAACCACCAAAAAACTAGAAGGGGAGCTGTGGCTCAAGTGGTAGGTTGCTAGCCTTGAATAGAAAAGGCTAAAAGATAGTGCCCAGGCTCTAAGTTGAAGCCCCAGGATAACTACAAAACAAAAGCGAAAATAAAAACAGGAAAACCAGTCTTCTTGGGTTGACCTACTATAGTGCGTGTCTGGGAGAGAGTAACTACAAAGGGATATGGTATTTATGTTCTCTGAAACACACTTGGGAAAATGACTTGCTATGTTCTGTGGGTCT
Source organism: Dipodomys ordii (assembly GCF_000151885.1). Taxonomy (NCBI): domain Eukaryota; kingdom Metazoa; phylum Chordata; class Mammalia; order Rodentia; family Heteromyidae; genus Dipodomys; species Dipodomys ordii. Next base: position 8,676,740 of record NW_012267292.1, read on the forward strand.
ATCTTGTTTCCCTACATGATAGGCTCACAATGGCTACCCTGCTAGGGAGGTGAAGGTGACATAGATGTCAGAAAGCCAACAAGAAGCTTTAGGGTCCTCTAGTTTCAAAGGTGAGCACTCAAGAAACGCACCACACACCAGCAAAATGGCTTTGGAGCATCAGAAGCAGTTGGTGTGTGGGAATCAGGTTTGTGCTGCAAGCAGTTAGTGACCAGCTCCAGATCCCATCTTCATTCATTCTTGGGGAGGAAAACACGGCTGTGTGATGACAGAATGTGCCAAGAAGAAACTGCCAAGAAAATCCCTTCACCCAGCTCTGGCCCTGGAGCTCCTCAGCCAGCCAGGATTATCTAAAGTGCTCGTCCTTAGAGAAAGCAGGCATTCTCTTCTACCGCAGCCTGTCAAACCTCCCATTCGCCTGTTTGAAAAGCTGCAGAGAATTAAACATAGAAGCCTTTCGGTGGGGAGAGGAGAGGGTCCTCTAGGGGCACTTTGTTTGCTTTGGTTTCTATCTCCCTCCCTGGAATGCAGTAAAAACCTGGAGAAATCAGCATGCAGAGAGTAGGCCTTATGACAACCCCCCCACACACCCCCCTCTCACCCTCATGCCAAAGTGAAGGGCGAGGAGCTGTTTCTGGGTTCTGGTTTTATAATCAGTTCTGTTTATAGTCGGAAAGAAATATCCCTCTTCTTGAATTCAGCACATGGAGCCTTTTCTTATTCGTTCCTCTCCTTATACAAACATTATAGGGCTAGGTCCATCAATAGGCCATTATTGAGCAGCTAATGCTAAATACAGACGGAGGCTTCCACTTGAATGGGATATCTGTGTGGCTCAGGCGGTGAAAGTCCCACTCATGCATAGGAGGTGATGAGTGCAAAGGGCAGCCACCAGAGGCAAAATACTTGGCTGGATGGGTGGAGGGCAAAGTGACTTCCATGCTCTTTGCAAAGTTCACTGGAGGGTGGGAGGGGTAGGGAGGGGCTCAGAACTGAAATGTGTAAACCACTGGCTCTTGGAACATTGGTTTTAAGCCAGGATCCTAGGAAGGGAGAGGCAGGGAGGAGAGCTTTTGGTGAGTTCTCTCTCTCTCTCTCTCTCTCTCTCTCTCTCTCACACACACACACACACACACACACTCAAACCCCAACACATATACATGATTCTATGTTCTCCTAGCTCAGGTTTTTAAATTTTTATTATTTGTTTATTTATTCAGTGTGTGTGTGTGTGTGTGTGTGTGTGTGTGTGTGTGTGTGTGTTGTGTTGGTACTAAAGTTTGATTCAGGGCCAAGGCACTCTTTCCCTTAGCTTTTTTCCCACTCAGGGCTGGTTCTCTATCATTTGAATCACGCCTCCAACTTCAGCTTCTTGCTGGTTAATTGAAGATAAGAGCGTCATAGACTTTTCTGCCCAGGCTGGCCAATCAAGATTATAAGCATGAGCAACCAGTGCACAGCTCCTTTAAAAATAAATATATATGTCACCCCAGAACTGTGATGACAAGCAAGGAAAAATTCCAAGTGTTATCCTAGCTGGAGCTTTTGTGGAATAATCTTTTATTAGGGATCTAGTGGACTTTCTGGATTTTCAGTTGTTTGTTTTCGTTTTTGGTACTGGGGCTTGAACTCAAGGCCTGGCACACTTACTTGGCTTTTTGGCTCAAGGCTGGTGCTCCACCACCTGAAACATACCTCCACTCCTAGTTTACTGCTGGTGAATTGGAGGTAAGTCTGATGAACTTTTCTGTTCAGGTAGCTTTGAACTGTGATCCTCTTGTCTCAGTTTTCTGACTATGTAGTATTACAGACATGAGACACCAGTGTCTTGCTCTGACTCTGGATTTTGAGTCCACTTAGATCCTTGTGGGGACAGGATGTAACAAAGAGGAATAAATATAAAAGATTGAATAAGCTAGCTTAAAGAGAGAGGGCTCCTAGAGATAGCCAGACTCTGGATCCTACAGATTAAACAGGCTTATGTATTCCTGCCTTCCTCCTCCTCATCTGCCCAATTCTGCTCATACTGAGTCACTGAGTCACTGCCCTGCTAACAAGCAAACTCTCCAGCTCTTCTTACTCTGCAGTTTTTCCACAGAGTTTATGAGAAATGTAGCTTCTCTCTTCACCTCACAAGGGTGTCATGAAAATGAAAAAGTTAATGCTTTTGATAGGCGCTGTCCTGCTGAGGTGACAGCAATATTACATTTATTATTATGTTTCTTGCCCTGTCCCATACAGCCCATTGTCCCTCTCACGTTACAGGGATAAGCATGGTCTATGTGGGAAAAGGCAAGAACAGGGACTTCTAAGGAAAATGTTTATGGGACACACAGGACAGTGACTTCAAATTAGTTTCTGTGGGCATTGAGTGTTATTTTGTTCCACAGTGAGGAAATCTGGGAACCCCGTTGCCTAAAAAATAATGGTAGAGGCATGGCAGGGTGTAGGTAGACCCAATATATTCTAAATAATAGTCCTGGCAGTGTAAAACTGAGCTCAGTCACAAATATGTGTTGCTATGAAAGTATTTGAAATATGACTAGACCGAATTAAAGTGTTCTCTACATGTAAAACACACATTGGCTTTTGAAAGACATGCAATGAAAAGGATTGTAAAATATCAAATTGACAGTTCATTTCTAGTGATCACCTACTGAGATATTATTTAGTTAAATATCTTAGTATGTTTAAATTTGACCTCTTCTTTAATTTTTAAATGTAGCTAATGAAAGTATAATTATGCCTCTATTTATAACTGGCAATTTATCTCCACTGGATATCATTTTACATAAATAGCAAAGCTTTTACTATGAGGAATGCAGATTTTCTTTCCTAATTCACATGAGTTGGGCCCACATTGACTCTTCTGCTATATATATTGGTAGGAAACAATTGAAATTGGTAAAAGAAAGGTTGCAGTGTGTCCGTCTAATGAATTCTTGGGGTTATCTCCACTTTTTATTGTTCTTGAGCTATTTTATAATTCTGTACAGTGTGGGAAACTGGTAGCAATAAAAGCAATTCTTATCTATACAAATGCAAATTTGTATCTGGTGAAATATAATCCAACATTTCTACATCTCCTTAGAAATTTATTTCACCCTTCCTTATTGTTCAAATATGTCTGATTTGACCTGATGGCAGCATTTACTTATTCCACACTGATTAATGAACTAATGAGTTAAGTTAGTGAGATAGTAAGATATTTGAAAAAAAAGTTCATTTTTATCTTTGTATATTGACTAGGAAAAATTATATTAAGTGAAGTAAGTCAGACCCAAAGAATATAGGCCCTATGGTTTCCCTTATTTGCAATAATTAGTGTATGTCTAGGATAATCTTATCAGATGAACAGAAAAGCTCAAAAGCTATGTAGATATGATGCTAAGTGAAAATGAACCCCAAGATATGGACACAAGAGGTTTTTCTTTGTTGTTGTTGTTTTTAATGTACTATATAATTTTTTTTGTATTTTGTTTTGTATGTTCTTTCTCCTATGGTATATAGGTTTACATACATATATGATATATATGTATATATATATATATATATATATATTTGATTTTGGTACCTTGCATCTTGTATATACATATCTAATTTGGGGAGGGGAAAGGGAATAACAAAATGCTGAAATAGGACACAGGATGACCCCATTGCAACAATGATACTCACAAAACATTATGTTGGAAATGAACTTTACCACTTTGGTGGGGGAGGAGTGGGGGAGGTGGAGGAAAGAAGGGATAGTAGGAGAAATACAAAGGAGGGGGTAACAATGCTCAACAAGAAATGTACTCATTGCCTTACTCATGCAACTGTAACTCCTCTTTACAACATCTTTACAATAAAATTAAATTTAATAAAAGAATTATAGTCTTGCTTTTCTTGTCATTCTTTCCTTCCTTCTTTCCTTCTTTTCTCCCTTTTTCCTTCCCTCTCTCCCTCCTTCCCTTCCTCCCTCTCCCTTCTTTCCTTCCTTCTTTCCTTCCTTTCTTCCTCCTTCCCCCTCTCCCTGCCTCTCTCTTTTCTTTCTTTTTCCTTCTTTCCCTCCTTCCTTCTCTCCCTCGCCCCCTCCCTTCCCTTCTCTCTCCTCACTCCCTCCTCTCTCCCTCCCCCTTCCTTCCTTCCTTCCTTCCTTCCTTCCTTCATAATTCCTTCCTTCTATGAGAACTTAGGAGTTCAGAGGGGTCCTAATTAACAGTCCTCCTTTTCTCTGCCCTTTTAAACCCCAACCACTTCTCTGGCTCCAATAATCGAGCAACATTTGGCATCTGAAATGGAATACACAGTACATTTTCCTATAGGAAAGTGTTTATCTGATAGTTGATTGATGCTTAAACACTATTCAAATAAAAAGCAAGCTAAACAGTGGGTGATTTTGTGAGCCAGTTAGAGAATATTTCTATTCACTGGACCATTTGGTTCTCAAAATATGCCAAGGTCCAAATAACAAAAAAACTTATCCTACAATTCATGTAATTTGTGCATTGTAGGTATTTAAGAGGCACCCAGATACATTAAATCTCTATGATTTAAGGGTAACACATATTTAAGAGAAAGTGAATTGCTATAGAGTTTTGTTCTTGTTGGCTGACTTTCTCAACATTAACAAACCAGTCCCAATCTTATTTTTTTCTTACTATCTTTTTCTAAAATAAAAAAAAATTTCAAAGCAAGACAAAACAAGATCAGCCAGGTATATTATTTTGCATTTTCAATCATTACTATAAATTGAGCTCAACAAATATGGTCAAATTAAAAATATGAAATTGATAATTTCATATAATTTTCTTTTTAAATTTGGAAATGCCACATACAAGATGTATATGTTTTCACTTTTTAAAAAAAGCAGTTGATTTTTTTTAAGCAGAAAGATCATTAAATGTGACTATTTAACTCCAATATTTAAGGTTTTACAGTGTGGAAGAAAAGTTTACTGGTCTATAACAAGCAGGAATGTATGATATATCTATATGTACATACATACATACATAAAATATAAATAAAAAAGTGTTATATATGTGTGTGTATGTATAGAAAACTATAATCCTGAAAATGAAACATTTTCTCTACCAACAAAAGACTACATACAGATACAATATTTTCACTTGCATAATCTGCACATACATAATTAGTTTCTTTGTGTTTTCCTTTTTAAATTATTTTTTATTGTGAAAATACCATACAGAGAGGCTACAATTACATAAGCAAGGTAATGAGTACATTTCTTATCAAGCATTGTTGTCTCCTTTGTTTCCCCTTCCCGTCCCTTCCCATCTCCCCGCACCCCTGCCCTGCACCAAAGTTGTAAAGTTTGTTTTTCCACATAACATCTTGTACATCTCATTGTACAGGGAAATAACACAAGGAAGTTTTGTGACATGGATAAACCTATTGACTCAAGTATTTTTAACATGATTTACTTTGTGACATAATCAAGAAAACAAAAAAATTAATATAAAAAATTAAACCAGATATGGTGGTAAATGCTTGTAAGTCCAGAATTTGGGAGGCTGAGTCAAGAGTATTATGAGTTTGAAGCCAGCCCAGTATATATATCAAGTTGCAGATCACCCTGAACTACATATAAGACTCTATGTAACAAAACAAAACAAACAAACAAAATAAACAGCAAAAAAAACCCCAGCATCTATAGCTAAGTTGAAGTTTAAAAATTAGTTTAAAAGAATTAAAAGTAATAAAACTATTAACCTGTATTTAGATACTTTTGATTTTTTATATTAAGTGCTTAAAAGTTGCTAACCAAGATGAAAGTGAATTTATATGCTACTACTTGTCAGAATAGGGTAATAGGTTAATACTATTTTCTAAAATGTTGACTTGATTCAATAAAAATCTTTGACAAAATTTTAGAGTTCTCTATATGCTTTCATGTATCTTATAAAAAAGTTTTGGCATTTCATAATTTTTAGTAAAATGGGAAACAACTGGAGTATTAAATATTCTATCATGACATAAAGCAATAGAATACCATGTTTTAAAAATAAAACCACAATTTCTTTTACATAGTAAAATTTATTTCCTGTAGAAGATCCTCAGTTCTGACCCACTTTTTACCAAAAGGACTCACTATACTATTTAGATCTTTCTTCATTTACAATTTCAACTGAGACTTTCCCCCCCAACTTTCTTCTCTTAAAAACTGTCTGCTGCCAAGTACTAGTGGCTCACTCTGTGATCCTAGCATCTCAGGAGGCTGAGATCTGAGCATCACAGGTAGAAGCCAGTCCAAACAGGAAGGTTTGTGAGACTCTTCTTAACTCTTTTTGTGCTAGTCCCAGCCTTGAACTCAGGGCCTAAGCACTGTCTCTGAATTTTTTTTCTTTTTTTTCCCTCTCTCAAGGCTAATGTTCTACCACTTGAGTGACAACTCCGCTTCTGGCTTTTTGGTAATTAATTAGAGATAAATATCTCACGGACTTTCTGCCTGAGTTGGTTTTAAACGGTCCTTAGATCTTAGCCTCCTGAGCAGATGATAAGATACCAGCACCTGGCTCATAAGACTTTTATCTGAAATGAACCACCAAAAAAATTGAAAATAGAGCTGTGACTTAAGTGGTAGACAACTAGACTTGAGCAAAAAAGCTCAGAGGCAATGCTCAGGCCCTGAGTTCAAGCCCCAGGCCCAGCACAAAATCAACAACAAAAACTGTTGCAGTGATGATTGATAATTTTTTAAAAAAATAGATAGAAGTAAGACAAAGAATGGTGGAGTCTTCCAGAAAATAGTTTCCCTTTATTATTCTGAAGGTATTTGGCAATAGGTATTAAGAGGATGATGTCTCTCTCCTTTTGGTCCCTTATGGGCTGAAAAGGCTTGGAAACAATTAGTTACTATTTGTCACACATGACTGTACTATACTTCTAGTAACGACCAGATGAATTATGACCGACAGCTTCATGTGTCGGGAGTCTCCATTGTCAGTGGGCACCTTGTTTGTGGGATAATTTAAAGAGTATGAGGGCTGAGAAGATGGCTCAGTGGTAGAGCACTTGCCTTCCATGCACGAGGCCCTGGGTTCGATTCCTCAGCACCACATAAGCAGAAAAAAAAAGAGTATGAATATTCCAGCCACTTATAGTGTGAGATCCAGGTGGTCCATGAAAGGCCTGAAATTGTTGGACAAAGTGTTTCATGTTAGCTTATTTTTACAAGAGGGGTCTTTATCAGGATCTCAAAAATATCCTTAGCCACATCCCTCAGGAAATGTTTAGATCTTCTTTCCCAATAGTTTTAGTAGCACTTGTCTATGTAATATAAATAAAATGGATACTTGACATAGCTTGCTGCTTGTCTCTATTACATTTCCAAGATAAAGGTTTTACTACACATCTTGCTTAGTTAGTAAGATGATGAACTTATTGCAAATTTTTGGCAGTATACATAAAATCCTAGCTACTCAGGAGGCTAAGACCTGAGGGTCATGGTTCAAAGCCAGCCCAGGCAGAAAAATCTATGAGACTCTTATCTCCAATTAACCACTTGAAAATGGGAAGTGGCACTGTGGCTCAAGTGGTAGAGCACTTGCCTTTAGGTGAAGAGCTGAGGGACAGTGCCCAGGCCCAGAGTTCAAGCCCCATAACCGACTAAAAAAGAAAGTATAATATAATCCTTTAGTCAGTACTGCATGCATCTTTTCTCCACATCAGGCTCTCTTTTCAGCATCAAGCCATTCTATTTTCCCTGGGTCTTTCCTTTCTTATCCCTCTGAATTATTTCATTGACCTCATGGCACTTTCAACTTATGAAGGAATAGACGATTTCCAACTCCATACCTAAAACCATAGAACTGTCTATGATCCATTTAAGAATGTGATCAATATCTAATCAAATAATATGCCTATGTTAAGAATCAATTATTTATTGTTACTTTGTTTGTGTGCTGGTCCTGGGGCTTGAACTCAGGGCGTGGATACTGTCTCTAAGCTCCTTTGGCTAAGACTAGTGTTTTACTACTTGAGCTCCAGTTCTACTTCTGGCTTTTCTGATAGTTAATGGAGGCAAGAGTCTCATAGACTTTTCTGCTCAGTTTCCTGATTACAGGTATAAGCCACTGGCAACTGACAAGAATCAATTCTTAAAGGAATAATCAGCAATGTGTGATGGCACATGCCTATAAACTCAGCTCCTTGGGAAGCAGAGATCAGGAGGACCACAGTTCAAGGCAACTCTGGGGCACAAAGCTAGTAAGTTCCTCATCTCAATGGTAGTTCGATTCTGTAATCCCAGTTACACAGTAGGCTTAATTGAGTAGGGGTATATTGGTCTAAGAGGCGAAAAGAAGGAGAGGGCAAAAAGAAGGAGACCTTATCTGAAAAAAACTCAAGTAAAGGCTAGGGGCATAGCTCAAGGGGTAGAGCATCTGCCTAGTAAGCATGAGACCCTTAGTTCAAACTCTAGTTTCATACAAACACATACAAATGTATTTAAAAGTCAGATGCATTTGCTGATGGCTCATGCCTGTAATTCTAGTTTAGGAGGCTGAGAACTGAGGATTGTGGTTCAAAGCCAGCCCAGGTAGGAAAGCCCATAAGACTCTTATCTCCAGTTAACTACCTAAAACATCTGGAAATGGAGCTGTGGCTCAAGTAATAGAGAGCTAGCCTTGAGCCAAAAGACTCAGGGCTAGGCACTGTCCCTGAGTTCAAGCCCAAAGACTGACCCACACAAAAATTAAAATATAGGTAAGTAAAGGAATAGTGTACTGTTTATAAGTGGTTTTATTAAGTTTATAAACTCCAGATCCCTGTATTTCTGACAAGAACATTTACAATCAACCATGATGGAGACAATATTGTCAAAGCTTGTGCTTGCTGATGCCATTCTAAGACCCCATCCGGCCTTGACTCGAGTCTTCAAAGCATTCCTCCTTACATCCTCAATAAAAGGAGATTCCCCAAGTTTAACTTGCAAGGGAGAAAAAGTTGAAGGAAATTGTAAAGTAACCTGTGAATAATGAGTATCTTGCCAGGAAAATGTATCTGATCTCTAAGGAAGGGTATTGGAACAGATAGGAGATGGCAGGATGATTTTCTCAGATACTGTTTTCAGAGTTATTTTGACAGTGAGGTTGATTTTGAAGCATGCCAAAATCTGCTCAAGTAGCGAGGACACTATTTCAAAGAAAGGGAAGGAAGTTGTTCCAACTAACTCACTTCTCATCTCACTATTTTCAGAAGCTTTTGCTGCACCTCCACCCTAAAGACCATCATATACAAAAGACAAACCTTTTCCAGATGTCTTAGCTAATTTGCTTCCCAGCCCCCACAGACAATAACTCTTCTTTTTGAACAGCAATTTTAATGGGTTTTATTATTCTACTCTCATAGATGCATATAATACTTCAATCATATTCATCTTAATAACTAACTTCCAATTCGCATTTTACCACTTAAAAAGCATGGAACTATGCTGGGTACTGGTGGCTCATCCCTGTAATCTCAACTACTCAAGAGACTGAGACCTAGAAGATTGTCATTCAAAGCCAACCCAGGCAGAAAAGTCCCTGAGCCTTGATCTCCAATTAACTAGAAAAATGCTGAGCTGAACACATAAGCTTGGGCCCTGAATTCAAGCCCCAGCACAAAAATAAACATAATCCATTTAATTCCCCTTGAAATCTGCTGTTATTACTATGGTTATGCTGATTTCCACAAATACCAAAGTCTGAAACTCAGGCTCTTTGCCATCATCCAAGAAATAAGCTGTGTAGCTAGAATTTTAAAATACAACTCATAAACTCCAAGTTCTCTTGACCTTCTTCTCCATTTGGATGACAGTAGACTAGAATAAGATAAGCATCTTCTAATAAATTATCTCTGCCTTTTTGGGTTAGAGCTTGGAGAACAGTAATATGCCACTTTTGTGCATCCTTAAAAAGCCTGCGTTTGAAGAAGCTAATGCACTGTTATGTTTATGGGCATGTACATTATTTATGCCAGTTTGCAATATTTAGGAAAGGAGGAAAAACCATTCTTTGCCACGAAAATAAACCAATACCAGCAGGCAACAAGGCAGCGCCAACCAAAGCACCCTGACTGTTCCATGAGTTGTTGCTGGCGTTTATGAAGGTTCACGACTGAAAGTAGTGTGATCAGAGTTGAGCAGATTGCATCTGGAATTGGAGCCAGCCCTCCAGCAGGAGCCATGGGCCCCCTTCCTCCTCTCACTTTCTCCTATTCCCCACTCAGGGGCTGCAGATGTTGACACGAATCAGTCTCAGCAGCCAAATGCTGGTTTGTAACATCAACACAGACCATTTTACGAATGAGGGAGTGGAAGTCAAGAGATAGTCCCAGGTCTATAGGATGCTGAGATCTTCCCATGATGCCATGTAGTCCCTCCAGATGTTTTATTTTGTCCACAGCTAAACTAAGAACAGAAAACAGAACCACTGTAATTTCTTTCTTTTTTGATTAAATCCCAGACTCCTTTTCCAACAGGGAATGGCTCTTCACTGAGACTAGTTGCCCTTTTCTTTTTGAGGGACTGGTACTGGGGCTTGAACTTGAGACCTGGGTGATACCCCTTAGCTCTACTTCTAGCTCCTTTGGCTGCCTTGGATATGGGTCTCACAGACTTTCCTGCCTGCACTAGCTTCAAGGGATGGTTGTCTTTCAACAGCAGATGCATCGTTGATGGAAAGAGACATTATTATTTGCTCAGTGACTTTTCAGCTTTTGCAAAAGCATGTGTAGTTCCGATTGTCACAGGGAGATCACATGACATGAATACAATGTGCCCTATAACAGGGCATGTCTCCACCAATCCTGATGTACAGGGATCCATGTTTAAGAACTGGACCCTCATCAAGGCCAGCAACAGAATAATAGGCCAGCATTTGGGAGAAGGCAGTGATTATGTGATTTCAATTCCATACCATCTGTCTCCAGATTTCTTTCACTACCAGGCTAGCCACTGGCTTTGGAGAACCGTCAGAATGCCAGAATTCTGGTATGCTCTGCATGGAGTTCAAAGGTAAAGGTACCCTAAGTCACAGCTAGTTCCTGCCACAGGGAGTGGGCAGAGGCTGCTGGCTTTCAGCAATAGATGTCTTTGAATGTCCTAAGAAAGTGTGTTAGACCTCCCTTTTCTTTCTCCAACAGGATCTCATCACCCCAATATGAACCTATCCCAGAAAGTAAAAGCATGAAAAGTACTTTTTTGGACCAGTGAGTTGTGTTATTTTTAATGGTGGCTTATTTTCCACAGGATCTCTTGAATGATTATTTTCTTTGCTCTCCTACAATCTGAATTAATTGATATAATAAAGATCTAGAAGCCCTAAAAATGTTGGCTCAATTCCCAACTCTGACACAAAAAGCTAAACAATCTGCAAGAAAATATATAAGAAAAGCCAACAACCATTTTCCTATTGGTGAAATAAGAGTAGGGGATACTTCTGGGATGCCAGGAGGGCACTTTAAAATATTGTGTTTTAAATGCTGATGATTCACCAGTTGGCATTCCAGACTGTCTCTTGACATCAAACAGGTTGATTGCCAATAAGATGATGGTCGTAGTTTAACTTTTAAATGTGAATTTCAAAAGTATAACTTTTCAAATCATTTATCAGAGAAGCAGAATATTGGATGTGGAAACAACTTCAGGCAGGAATCATGACGTCTAAAATCCTCAGTTCTCAATAGGGAAGCTGAAACTCAGAGAAGCTAGTGACCCATCAAGGCCAAAGTCAAGATTAGGGCAGAGCCAGGATGATGTGCTAGGTTTGATCTTTGAATAATTTCACAGTTCCCTTTAGAGGCTTGCCTTCTAGCATGGTTCCTGGGGAATACATAGACTTTTTACGGCCTTGATGGGATATATATATATATATATATATATATATATATATATATATATATATATATATCTGCTTCCCAACAGGTACAATTCTCATTTTTTGATGACAGGATTGCTGGGTCTCCTATCAGCCCTTGAAGTCTTAGAAGGCATGTAAATAAACAAAGCCTGACAACTCTGTTCCCATGTTGTGACCTGTTCACCTCCCCTGCCACTTCCAACTTGACTTCTCCCTGAGCAGACTCCATGTTATTCAAGTCAGCAGGACTTCCAGAAATCAGGCAGCACATGCTGAGGATGCCAAAGGAATAGTTGCGGGGGTGGGCATGTGGGAATCCAGCTCTCTTTAAACTCTAGGCTGGGCCAGCCTGGAAGGGACTCTGTTATTATTCTCCGGTTGTTCTCAGTCTTGAACTTTCCTTCCAACCCTTCTCTTTCTCCCTCTTAACCCACTTCATGTTCTGGAAGCACATGGTATTCCTTGTTTTTTGTTTTTGTTTTTGTTTTATTTTATTTTTGGTCAGTCATGGGGTTGAACTCACGACCTGGGTGCTATCCCTGAGCTATGTTGCTCAAGCCTCGTGCTCTACCACTTTGAGCCACAATGCCACTTCTGGTTTTCTGGTAGTAAACTGCAGATAAGAGTCTCACAGACTCTCCTGCCCTGGCTGGCTCTAAACCATGATCCTCAGATCTCAGCCTTCTGAGTAGCTAGGATTACAGGCATGAGCCACCAAGGCTCTAGAGTCAACTTTATTCTGGAATGTTCTGCTCTCACAGTCAGCTTTAACAAGAGCATGATCAACATCTTTGAAAAATAAATAAATAAGTAAAACCCAACTTAAAGTTTATTGCAAATGATAATAGCAATACTACCTTTAATTCACTTAATATCTATATGCAGATGATCACAGCAGCATTTTTTCCTAATAGCTACAAAATAAAAATAACCCAAATAATTGTCCACCAGCTGATGCCTGGGTAAGCTCTATGTAGTGTAACTATACAACAGACTATTACTTATCAATGAAAACAAACTATTGATGCAGATTAAATGTAGATAAATCTTTTAAAAAGTTATACTAGCTGTAAAAAGACAAGGCAAAACAGATCACATAGTACATGATTCCATTTCTAGGAAATGGCATTAAAAGGCAAATCTAAAGAGACAGAAAACAGATCGGTAATCATCTAGAACTGGAGGTTGGAATGAGGAGTGATGGAAAAAAAGGTGTAAAGTTTCTTTTTGGTGTGTGATTGAGGAAATGGTTCTTAAATTAGGTTTCAGAGAGGGTTACCTGATTCTCAGTTTACCAAAAACCATTCATTTGTATGTTTCAAAAGAGTAAATTTTATGGTATATGAACACAGCCCATAAATAAACAATCCCATGATGCATCGCTCTGCTGCTAGCATGGAGGCCATCTCTGGAATGCTTGGTGACCAGACTGGCTTAGTCTTCCAGTTCCTCTCATCCTGATTACCCCTCAAAAACAACCAATGACCTTCAAATCAGAGCAAGGACCTTCACCATGATGCAGTAATTTATAAATCAGACTCCCTGACAAAACCTTAGTTCAGGGACAAATGCACTCAATGTAAAAAGCCTATGGCAGGAGCAGCAATTAGATCTGCAATTAAGACATTTAAAGTGTTTAGAGCTGACAAGAAGTTAAAGCAAATGTTGGTATGGTTGTAAAGTCTTCAAAGATACAGCTTTGCAAACAGGCCTTGCATTGTTGGCTGGGTTATATTTATTTATGCATTGTTATTGTAAGAAAAAATATTCCTTTTCCCTCCTAAAATTTTTCGAACCAGCACTGGGATCCTTTGCAGGGGAGACTAGAAACACGTCTGAAAAATGCATTCAAGATAATTTCGAAAAATCACCTTTTAATGAGTACCATATTCCCTCCAATTTTCCCTTATATATGATTCACCATTTTGCAAATACTGATGTATAAAGAATGCATTGAATGTGACCAAAGTTGAAGATAGCCCCTGTGGATAAGTCCTAATGGACACCATCCTGAAATAATACATAGAGCTCAACCCCCAGACATGTGTCTTCAATTTAAAATAATTCAGCAATCATGTTCAACCAGAACCTGATTACACAAAATGGGACTTTTTAACTCCCAGACTTGGATCAAATTTTGAGGCAAAAAAGGGGGTGGAGGGATAATATGTGCCATGTTTATATATCCCAGATACTGTGATTAAATGATCCACACACTCTTTTAAAAACTGTTTCTTTGAGCTTATCAAGGCACCTAGTATCATTTCCCCACTATAAATATTTAGTTTGGTTTATAAGAATTTGCAAGAAAATCCTGGCTTGGATGCAATGGGAAGAAAGTGGAAAGTAAGTTCTGTTATTAATATTATAGTTTCCAAAGTTGTGAAGGAAAGTCTCATTCTCCACTTTCTCAGAGGCTCAGTGGAGATGAGCAGCCAGAGTCAGCTCCCTCCGGAGTGACACAGGGTAACCTAATTCAAGGGCCCAGCACATTGTGTCCATTGGGTCTCAAGGATGATTTATTCTGCTTTGATCTTTTATGTTGTTGCTGACAGTCTCTGTTCTTATGATTATACAGTCTTTCTTCACGGAGACAAGTATGACCTGTATTAGGACTTCTAAGATACTAAGAGGTCCTCAAATCATTCTCTTTGATTATACTTCAACTGCTGTCATATTAGGCACTTACTCCTTGAAATCTCTTTGATCAGAAAAAATCATGGATATAGAATGTTTGGTGCATCTCAAGCAATGGGCTAGACAAAATACAAAGCACTCAGTTCAATATGAATTTCAGGTATAACTCTAGGCATGTCACATCACTAGGAAAAAAAGGTGTACTTATCTAAAACTTTAGATGATCTAAAGTTAGGCAGCATATTGTCAAGAAAACTAACAACAATAGATGCTGGTGGTGATGTGGCTGAAAGGGAATGCTACTACACAGCTGGTAGGAATGTAAACTGGTTCAACCACTCTAATAAGCAATATGGAGTTCCTCAAAAGGCTAAGCATAGAGCTTCCCTATGATTTAGAAATCCCATTTCTGGGCATCTATCTAATTGACCACAAACCAGGATACACTAAAGCTACAGCACAACCATGTTTATTGCAGCATTTGTTACCATAGCCAAGAGAAAGAATCAATCCAGATGCCCCTCGGTGGACAAATAAATCAAGAAAATGTTGTATATGTACACAATTCATAAGGAAATGAAAGACTTGGAAAAATATATTAAGTGAATGAAGGTAGACCTACAGAACCATAGGTTGCATGGTTTCCCTCATTTGTTGTAATTAGAATGTGCCTATAAGTCTACAAGTAAACACATTGGATGGTAAAAGACAAAAAATTACACTTGGACATGATAAATTAAACAGGACTCTAAATATTCACAGAGTGAGAACAAAGGAGAGGATCCCATTGGCTCAACAGCTATGTGCATATGATCATATAAAATGGTGTTTATGGAAATGAACCCCAAGAAATAGAAACAAGAAGTTTTTCGTTACTTTACTTTTGGGTTTGGTTTTTTTTCTGCTTTGTCATTGTTTTTGACTCTTGTACTTTTTGTCTTGTATGTAAGTTTATATTTTGAGGAGAGGAAGGGGAAACACATAAATAGTGGGACAAAGGGGGAAGTAATTCAGCAGTGATATTCACTAGATACTATGTTGAAAATGAACTATACAACTTGTAGGAGAGGGGGATCAGGAGGGAAAATACTGGGGAAGAGGTGACACTGTTCAAAAAGAAATGCACTCATTACCTGACTTATGTAACTGTAACCCCTCTGTACATCACCTTTACAATAAAAAAATAAAGTTAGACAGCATAACAATACTACATATAAAGCCTTCTGTTTCAATATCTTGTTTAAAAATAAATGAATATTAATTTAAATGTGTGGTTTTTCTTTTACCTCCCCTGCCCTCCATAGTGCTGGAGTTTGAATTTAGAGCCTTGAATCACAGCTCCAGTCAAGCTTTTCTTTCCATGTTGAGCATATTTCTACCAGAAGATAAAATGGGAGTTTGGAGGTTACCAGTGAAAAGGAGACCAATGCTGGGTACTAGAGAAAGGAAGAGTTTCTGATGTCTAACCTCTGGGTTTGGGGTGGGGTTGAGTAGCTCACAAACTCTCCTGGGAAGTATACTGGAGCAGGATGCTCTAGGTGGAAGTACTCTAAGCTGATTGGTTCAAAGAAATGTTATTAAAAATAAAATAATAATGTTTAACAAGAAACATACTTATTACCTTATGTAAGTGACTATAATCCTATACATCACCTTTACAATAATTTTGTTTAAAAAAAGAAAAAAATACATAACAGCCTGGCATTGGTGGCTTATACCTGTAATTCTAGCTATTCAAGAGCTGAGATCTGAGGTTCAAGATTTGAAACCAGTCTGGGCCAAAAACTATGTGAAACTCTTATCTCCAATTAACCACCTAAATGCCAGAAGCAGAGCTATGGTTTAAGAGATAAACACTAGTCTTGAGCAAAAAAGTTTGAGGACAATACCTAAATCCAACTCAAGCATCAGCAATTACATTTCTTCTCCCCTTTAGTGTGTATGTGTATGTGGGGGCGGGTGTGTCTTATTCCTGGGGCTTGAACTCAGGGCCTGGTCACTGTCCTTGAGCTTTATTGCTCTACCACTTAAGCCACAGCTCCACTTCCAGATTTTTGCTGTTTAACTGAAGAGTAGAGTCTTATAGACTTTCCTGTCCAGGCTGGCTTTGAACCACGATCCTCAGCTCTCAGCCTCCTGAGTAGCTAGGATTACAGGCTAAAGCCACTGGCGGTGTTTCCCCTTTAATTTTGTCTTTTGTTTTGGAGGGGGGGGGTCCGGTCATGATGCCTGAACTCTGGGCCTGGGCACTGTCCCTCAGCTCTTTAGCTCAAGGCTAACGCTTTACCACTTGAGCCACAGCACCACTTCTGGCTTTTTTTCTTTTTGCTTATGTGGTGCTGAGGAATCGAACCCAGGGCCTCATGCATGCAAGGTAAGCGCTCTACCACTGAGCCACCTTCCCAGCTTCCCAGCCCCTAATTTTAAGTCTTTTGAAGGTAAAAATGGTTTCCTTCTTTCCTTCCTTCCTTCCTTCCTTATTTTGTTTCTTTCTTCCTTGTATGTATTTATCTATCCATCTACTTAGTGGTCTCTAATAGCATTTCACAGTGTTTGGTCCATTATAAGGATTTAGTAAATATTTGGCTGAATACACATTTCTTTTGCTTGAACAAAGTACAGTTTCAACTAGTTCCTGTTAACATGTCATATAAATATAAGCAAAAAAGCAGTCGTGTCAGATTAGGGTTTCAAATGACAGACTGAAAGTCAATTTTGCAATGATCTTTTTTTAGTAGAAGCTGTCACATGCTCTCTCTCTCTCTCTCTCTCTCTCTCTCTCTCTCTCTCTCTTTCTCTTTCTCTTTCCACATCATCACACATTTAAAACTAAGGACAATGATGATAATCCATGCAGTTATGGTACATTAGAAGTGCTCAGAAACCAGGGTGAGTGTGAGAAATGAAACACAGGTTATTTTCAAAGATTCCCTCCCTCTGAACATTGATGATAAGTGAAAAGCCTGCTAATTTGGAGTTTTACCTCAACTTGCTTTGTGTAGCCTCTCTTTTAGTGGAAGCAGAGACATCCTAAACAACAAATGCAGAATTTTATCAAATCTAAGAAGGCATTGGATGTAAGATGTGCAATCATTTTAGGTACTAAGAAAGGAAAAGGCAAACCAAGGAAATACCCTAAATTCAGAAACATACAGATAATGTAGAAAAATGAATGTTCAGGATCTATTAAAGACAGGTAAGTCTTCCCTACAGCTTTTATTGTATATACTACTTATAATATGCAAAACTCCCATATTATAAATAGCCCATAAACTTGTTGAATGCATGAGTGAAAAAAGAAATTAATGCTTTCTTCTCTGTCTCTATCTCTTTCTCTCTGTGTGTTGTTTTTTTCTCTTTCTGCTCCCCTTTCCCATACCTGACTTCCAAACTTCTTCTTAATGTTGTAAGTAATCACTTAAAGACAGGGGCCTGGGAATGTGGCTTAGTGTTAGAGTGCTTGCCTAGCATGCATGAAGCCCTGTGTCCAATTCCTCAGTACCACATAAACAGAACAAATCAGAAGTGGTGCTGTAGCTCAAGTGGTAAAGTGCTAGCCTTGAGCAAAAGAAGGTCAGAGGTGGTGCCCAGGCCCTGAGTTTAAGCCCCAGGACTGGCAAAACAAAAAAGAAAGAAATGACAGAGGCTATTTTTGGTAAGAAGAAAACATAAACAAACAAACATAAAGCTAGCTTGCAGAACAGCATCCTGGGGGGATGGCTCCAGACAAGGGGCTATGAATGTGGTTCAGGAACAGTGAGATCTTCATCCCCAGGTTCTAGTCCAACAGGGCCTTTTCTCTGAACAATCAAAGCAGGGATTATTTTGTGAAAAAAAATCACATGAAAACCGATGGTAGTGTATCAGTTATAGAAGCCAGAAAGGTAGAAGTATATGCAATATTCATTTTTTTAAAGAAAAACTTGTTGGGCTTAACACATGCATCATTCACACATCAGAAAATAGTGCACGCTCATGACTCTCTCCTACAATCTCAGGCTTGCAGCTTGCAACTTGGTGTCTCCTTTCAGTGATAAATATGGGTAATATTAATGTCATCTTCCAAGCCCCCAAAAATATAGCTGACTCTGTTCAGCAGAGCTGGTGGTACTGTTGCTGGTAAATCATCTCCAGACCCTAAGTCCAAGTGCACACAATCCTTGGAGCTTTGACAAAGTCTGGGGCCCAGAGTGACAGGTCTGGAATATTGATATTACCTCATAGGCTGTCCTTCTGCACAATTTTAGCCCATATTCTCTAGCACTGACCTCCTTGTAAACTGACTTCTATTTCATCTTTTCAGAGCACTGGATGAGAAGTCCTTTTGATTAAGATGAGAATTATAGGTTTGGAATAGTGATTGGAATAGTGACCTGACTTTGGAAATACTCTCTTTTCTTCTTATTTTTAAATAATGGCTGTGTTACACCCTGGTCATTTCGGTTCTCAGGAGAATACTACAAGTACCTCACTCATTGTTTCCACCTGCCCGTGCCAGCGGAGGGCAGCTTCATACTTGGTCACTGTTGGGCTCTATAACAGAAGCATGTATGACTCCAGTGGGATTTCCCTGGTTCCTAGCTCCTGCTAAATTAGTATTTATTAAGTGAAATAAATTCCTAAAATAATATGATATTTGTCAGTATCATTTAATACTTCTTAAATAAACCAATAATGAGAGCAGAAGCACAAACCTGTTGGTACTTTGGTGTAACAATGACAGGCTTAGGAGTTATCTACATTTTGTTTCTAAAATTGTTTTTGAAGAGTGTGGTTTGATACAGTTGTGCCGCTCATCCATTGCTAGACACCCCCCCCCATGACCAGTAGATGCCTGAAACCACTGACAGAATCATTTCTATATAGTTATTTTTTTAAACTATATGCCTGGAAACATCATTCATCTACCTCCCATGTCATATGCCTTGGGATCTCCTCTGAATCACTACTTTTGACATTGGGGCCATTACTAAGTAATAAGGGTTACTTAAACCCAAGTACTGCATTTCTACAGTCAATCTGATAACCAAGATGACTACCAAGTAACTAATGAGTAGGTAGCATATACTCTGTGGATATACTCTGTGACCAAAGATGATTCATGTTAAGGAATGGGGTAAGATTTTGTAATGCGACTCAGTAAAGTGCACTTTAAAACTGGTATATTGTTTATTTCTGGAGTTTTCCATGTAATAGTTTTAGACTGTCCCTGAACCACAGGTAAGTGAAATTGCAGATGATACTGGAGGTGAGGTTACTCTATTATACAAGAAGAATTTCTGTTTGAAAAAAAATCACGAAACAGAGTGGATTTATCAACTGTTTCCAAATTCTCTTTTGTATTTTTTTTTCTGAAAGGGTTTGAAGCTCTGTATTCTGTCATGGTTTTAGGTCAATATCTATGGTTTCCATCACAAGGTGAAATAGTTACAAAGGACAGAATTCTGGCATGTTTTAAGTATTAACATTAAAAAAAATGAAAAAAGCTACATGGTTCTTTTAAATGTAGCCACAACATCTAGGTCTCCCAACAACAGGATACTTTCTGTTTAAAAAAAGTCTAGAAAAAAACTGCTCTTGAAGTTTTCCAGCACTTCCTTATTTCCATAAATGCATTATTTATAGTATACTCCTCCCACATAATTTCATTTCTATGGAATGTATTTTTATGCTTAAAAACATTTACTGAATGCTTCATTTTACTTCTCCACATCAAAAATATGTGTGTAACTTGAAATGAAAGTTTTTTTTCATCATGTCCCATATGAAAAGTTCTATGGATACTCAACAAATACCAATTATTATACTCAGATAAAACTATTAAAATGGAAAGTAAAAATTAATGAATACATACTTCTTAATTGTTCAAAACAATTTAAATAAGACCTACATCTGACAAATTTTCTAGTCTTTTGAGTCTCATTCCTCTCTCTCTTCTTCTCCCTTACCCTCTCCCTCTCCATCTCTCCCTTTCCTGTAAACTCTTAGTCAAATCTGGATGCAAGATTGGATTCAGGCTCAACTTTTGGTAATATTATTTAATTTTAGGCAATAATAATCCATTTGTGTATCTTTCTTGACCTGCTAGATTCACTCCAGTATCCTTTCAACCAAGTTACATTCATGGACTCTCAAAGGTCCTTCTACCAGAAGATGGGAGGTGATGCCAGGTAATGCTCAGCTGGAGACCAGGGGCTGGAAGGATGCTGTGTGAAGTTCAGTGGTTCATAAGGGCATGCCTCATATTCCCTTGCCCAAAGATCTCTGGTGACAAGAAACTGAGAAGACTCAGTAAGGGCAAAGCCATCAAGAATACAGACTATCACCAGGCCCTGTTGGCTTAAGTCTGTAATCCTAGCTACTCAGGAGGCTGAGATATACAGATCAGGTTTGAAGCCAGCCTGGGCAGGAAGGGACATGAGACTCTTATCTCCAACTAACCACCAGACCACCAGAAATGTCGCTGTGGCTAAAAGTGGTTGAGTGCTAACCTTGAGCACAAAAGGTCAGGGACAGCACCCTGAGTTCAAGCCGTACAACTGACAAAAAAAAAAATACAGACTATCAAGAACATAGGTCATTTGGAAGTTTGGACATCCCATCCGATAAAGAATCTATTTAGCTGAACACCTGTCAAAGGATGAAATAGCATTAACCCACAGCTGGCATGCTAGTCAGCTTTGTATTGCTATAACAAAATACCTGAGATAATCAACTTACAAAGAAAAAAATGCTTATTTTGGCTCACAGTTTCGAGTTATTAGTCTATGGTTAGTGGACATCACTGCATTTGTGGCTGAGATAGCACATCATGATAGAGCACATGGCAGAAGCAACTGCTCTTTTTGTGAGAGCCAGAGAGCAAAGAGACGCAGAAGAGGCCAGGACTCCAATATCCCTTCCAGGATGTACTAACAGTAACCTAACTTTTACTAGGTCCCTTTCCTAAAGGTTTCACAGCCTCAATCTAGGGATCAACTCCACAGCACATAAGCCTTTGAGAGATGTTCAAGACCCAAAACATCATACCTGGGCATGGGCTTATCTGTTTGAGATTCCGGTAGAGTTCGAGTCACAGGCATATTTTATTTTCCTAAAGGAATTTATCTCCCAGGACAAGCGTTAGTTCTCCCAAAGAGTACAATCCTAATCCTTTAACAAGGACAGAAATCATTCCTGGGTCATAACTGGAGTAATATTCCTATCTCTATGGAATAAGTCATGTCACTAAGTTCTCAATCCAATTATGACCATTCTTACAAATTTCAAGAAAAAAATAAAGAATACAAGTTTAATAAGACAGTTATGTTCTTAGTTAAGGATCCTTTGTCTCTTGTTTCCTTCTCTGTGAGAAACCAAGGAGACTTGCTGCGCATGGAAATTGCTAGGCCAGATGATGGTGACTCATACCTGCAATCCTAGCTACATAGGAGACCTGGATCTGAGAATTACAGTTCAAAGTCAGCCTGGTAAGAAAATTCCATGAGACTCTTAACTCTAATTGGCCAGCAAAAAGCTGGAAGCAGAGATCTGGCTCAAGTGATAGCATGCCAGTCTTGAGTAAAAATGCCAAGAGAACGGGTATTTTTTTATTGTTGGTAGTAGTGATGTTGTTTGTTTTTGTTTTTATTTTGGTTGTTGTTGTCTTTGGGGAGGGGCAAAATGGGGCACAGAAATGGAGGGAGGGCAAACAAATGTAGTCATTGTATTCAATATATATTATGTAAAAAATGAACTATACAACTTGTGGGCAGGGATGGGAGGGGAAAATGGGAGCAAAGGCATTGTCAAGAAGCTTTATACTCATTACCTGACCTGTGGAATTTTAACTCCTTTGTGCAACTCCTTAATACTGACAATAAAAATAAATAAGATGACACTGACAAAGAAAAAAGTGCCAAGAGAGGGTGTGACCCTGAGTTTAAGGCTAAGTTTTGAGTTCAAGCCCCAGTACTGTCACAAAAATAATAAATAAAAATAGTCAATCACTATATGGATTACCTATGTGTATTTTACCTTCTCTTGTTTTTCAGGAGTTTCAAATAAGAATCAGTATAAGTACCACCTAACGTCAGGAGGGGTGGCGGTCCTTTCTTTGTGTCTTTTCTCTTGCCTTGATCCATAAAGAGGCAAGTCCTGTCTTACCAATAGCTCAGTTGTCTATTACTTCTGCCTTACCTGTAATTATTAATGACATCAGGGAATACAATAGGATAGACCTCGAGGAGTGAGATAAGAAGTTTGGTAGTTATGCAGAAAAGAAGATTCATTTCCTCTATCAACTACAATTTAGCACCCAGATTTTATGTTAGGAACCCTGTTAGTCATGAAAAACTATAATACAAGGACAGATAAATTTCCACACCTTTAAGGAATTCCTGGTGTAACAAAGCTATTATGTAATCTACTAATTGGAACTCTGTCTGATAAAAATGAACTATTTGGGCTGGGAATGTAGCTTAGTGGTGGAGTGCTTGCCTAGCATGCATGAAGCCCTAGGTTCCATTCCTCAGTACCACATACACAGAAGAGGCCAGAAGTGGTGCTGTGGCTCAAGTAGTAGAATGCTAGCCTTGAGCTGAAGCAGCTCAGGGATAGTGCCCAGGTCCTGAGTTCAAGCCTCAGGGATGGAAAAAAAAGAAAAGAAAAGAAAAGAAATTGCATAGCATGCTTCATTCATTCATTCATTCAACATGGTGGGTGCCTGTGGCATCCTAGGGCTTATTTCCAGCCACTGAGATCTAACACTGAGAATAATGAAAGTGGATTTTGTTGTTGTTATTTTTTGTGTGTTTGTTTTTCTTATGAGCTTACATTTTATAAGAGCAACAGAAACCAAATAAAATGCTTGATTTGCATTCTCGGCACTTCAGCTTGGAAAAGAAGAAGCTTAGAGATAAGCAATCTTGTGGCAGTATGGCAAGGATGGAAAGCTAAATGTTTGTACCTGGAGAAACCCAGTGTGTGGGAGCTTTGATTGCAACACTGTATCCAAATCAAACTGAAGCCAACACCCCCCCAAAAAAAAAGGCTCATGAAACTTAGCAATATACAGCACAGCCACAATGGGAAAACTCTGGTCTAAGGCTTTATGAAATATCAAGATCCTATGTTTCTCCATTACTTGGGTTTGAAATTGACCCTACATCTTCAATCTCAGTTCTATAGTAACCCAAGGCTGCTGCTAACTCCTGTTCCTGTCCTTGGCTGTGGGAGGTTTAGTATAAAGAGCAATTATTAAGTCTCTCAGTAGTGAATACAAAGACGTTTTTTGCTGCTTATGACTGCTGGGATGGCTGCCTGCTTCTTGCTGGAATGGGACACCCTTATTGTCAAACCTGAGTCACATTGCTTCTCCTGGAACCAGGAGCCAACAAATAGTCCCCAGTGCACCATGGCTGGGGTGCACAGACTATATGACTACATAGAATAGTACCTGAGTCAGGACAAGGTTAAAAGACAGCTGGGCACCACTGTGGGGAGATCAGAGCTCAAGGTAATGACAACAGACACAAACTCCCAGTCTCAAGTGGCCTTGGATTTACCTGAGGCAAGAGAGGACAAGTGTGAAAGAAATGGGTTTAGGCCATTGCTTCTGACGTATTCTACTCAGTGGATGTCTGCCATGAAGCAAGCAATATGGCTGTCTATACCCTATTTCATGCTACATAGAAGAACTCCTCCCTTGGGGTGTCTGGATTACAGAAAGGGGGAATGTGCCTAAGAGTCATTGACACAGGCACCAAGCAGAACAAAGGTATGCTCACGGAGTCTAACACAAGGGAAGATATTCCTGAAAATGTCCCAGGCCTAGCACTTGCTGCGTGTGTTCTGTACCACTCAGCAAGGTAGTGCATCTGGCTCAAGGCATATTCTCTTTTTAATTTTTGCTAAATCTTTAGTTATACAAAGGGGTTTTTTAACTCATCATGGTACTTATAAACTGATAGGTTAAATTGAAACCTTTTGGTACAACTCAAGGCACATTCTTAGGTGGCCCCATGAGAATGGAAAAATGGCCACACAGGAAGACTGCTTTTCCCACTACCAAACTCCATTCTGGGAAGGTGAATAAATGATGCAGAGAAAGTCAGGAGTGTCAGGATCACAGTAGGCCTATTCTGGCTACCTGAGGTCAAATTTCAGCTTTGCCACTTTGTGGTATGTAACTTGAGACAAGATCTTTAACTGCTCTTGGTTTTAGTTTTCCCATCTATGCAGCCAAGGTAATTGCAACAAATCTGTGTGAATAGGTGTTTTATGAGGGTTAAATGAGATAGTACATGTAAAGTGCTTAGGCTAATGCCTACCCCTTGAGACTATATTGCTGCTACGTTGTAAGCAATTTAAGGAGCAGCTCATGTGATATAATTTCTAACAGGCTGGTGGCAGCTCCACGACCTTGACCTTGGTAAATGGTAGAAATAAAGTCAGTTGTTTCATTTTCAAGACAAGGTATTTGATTCTGAGTGTGAAATAACCACTCACTTGTACAGCGACTTGCAGAGGTGACAAAGTTTATGCATAGAAAAACCCATAAACAAAGTACCAATTAGAAAGGAGCCTGGTTAGCAAAGGGAAGAATGGCTGCAATAAAATGAGAAAAAAAAGTAGAAACTATATTCCCACCAAAAGCTCACTTCTAAAATTCGGACAGCCTGGAGAGGTGCATGTATTTGAATTACCCACTAGAAAGTAATGGAACAACATAGGTGACCCAGGAGATAATGTGAACCCTGTAGTGCTTGGACCAAGAGGGCAGGGGGAGGGAGGGGGCTCTATGAGCTAGGTATAAAATTTCTTGTTATCACCTCAGAGAGAGTGCCTACCATCAGGAGGGCACCCAATCTGGCAAGCCCCGCATTGAGATTTTTTGTGTTCTGGTCTCTAAATTTATCCTTTAGCTCTCATAGTGAGCTTTTCATGTTACGAGCCTTGTTTCCTCCTCTACATACAAAAGGATCTTCTTCAGATGTAGTGGTTTGGTTGGTTTTAAACTTTAATCTAGGCCCTGTCCCCTCTCCCATCACACACACACACATTTTTTTTTGTACTGGTACTAGAGCTTGACCTCAGGGCCTTGTACTCTTGGCTTTTTCACACAAAGCTAGTCTTCTACAACTTGAGCCACTCCTTCACAGCTCAAGTATTTTGCTGGTTAATTGAAAATAAGGCTCTTGAATGTAGGAGTTAGCTTCAAACTGAGATCCTTAGATCTCAGCCTCCAAAGTAGCTAGGATTAGAGGCAGGAACACCAGACCCAGCCACTCCTCATCCTTTTGAAGGCAGGGAACTGACTCCAAATAGACACAAAGCTTTGTAAGAAAAAAAAAATGAAGCACACAGTCCAGTGTAACCTATGATCTCTCCTGAGAAGCCATCTTCTGATACTAGTAGCAAACATCCCCCTCTCCACCTTTATTCTCAGAAACAATAGCACACACTGTCAGATGGCTTTTCAATGTACACAAACAGCTTCTTCCATCCCTGCCCCCAATTCTTTTGAGCATCTCAAGCCAAATGAATTCTCCACTTCAGCAGAATTTTACATATGTTATGCAAAAGCATATCGAGGAAGCACTGGAAAAAAAGACATAAATAATGCAAATCGAGCATCCTTCTTAGCCTTGGCCAGATGACATGGGGGAGGGGCTACAATTAGCCAGTGAGGCCTAACAATGGTCATTGTGGCTCCATTGATCTATGGGAGGCATCTAGTTACAACTGCACATTTGCAAGGCAGAAATATGGCGCTTGATAAAAGGGAAGGACAAAGAAAAATTGTGGGAGGCCAGGGAAACAAGTTAGGAAGAGAGATACACAAAAACTCTGAGATGGCTGAGAGAGAAAACGCTCACAAAGGGAAGCTAGCCTTGGCTAGCAAGCGCAAGAAATGGCATCATTGCCCTTGAAATCCTGCGGTGGTGTCTGGATCAAGCTGTTGATTCTGTTCTGAGCTAAATTACAAAAAGACTGAATTATACATGGCAGAGTGTCTGGATGCGCCCTTCAGCAGATGGGAAGACGATGGTGGCAAATGAAATGAGCAGGCTGCCTGTGGAAAGAGACTCGCTCCTTCTCATTATGCTCAGAGTCTGCATGGGGCACCAATGCCAGCATCATCAGGAACAAAATAGCCACTTAAAAAACAGCTCCTTTCTAGTTAAAAGAATTTAAGCTGCTCAGAAGGGAAAGATAGGAGGATTTGAGGGCAAGGCTGGACTAGAAAACAATGCAAGATCAGATCTCTCAAAAAAAATTTAAAAAACAATAATAGAAAACAAATTGAACTGGAGATTGGAATGTGGCTCAAGCTATACAGTACTTGTTTACCACACATGAGGCATGAGTCTCTGAATTCAAGTTCCAGTAGAACAACCACAAATAAAATAATAAGCTGGAAACATTTGAAGAGAATCAAATTACAGTGGAAAAGATTGTGTCAGATTTGCCAGTAAACCTTAGATATCATTTGTTATGTAGGATATATAAATAATGATGAGCCCCAAGATATGGACACAAGAGGTCTTTCTTTGTTGTTGTTTTTAATGTACTATGTGATTTTTTTGTTTCTTTTGTATGTTCTTTCCCCTAGGGTATATACCCTGTTGTCACTGTACTTGATTTTGGTATCCTGCATCTTGTATATACATTTGTCTAATTTGGGGAAGGGAAGGGGAATAACAAAATGCTGAAACAAGGACACAGGATGATCCATTGCAACAACGATACTAACAAGACACTATGTTGGAGATGAACTTTCCAACTTCCAGGGAGGGGGAAGTACAGGTGGGAAGGAGTGAGGGAGGTGGGGAAGGGAAGGGATAGTGGGAAAAAACAAAGGAGGGGGTAATAGTGCTTGACAAGAAATGTACTCATTACCTTATTCATGTAAGTGTAACCTCTGTACAACATTTTTAGAATGAAACAAAAAATTTAAAAAAATGAACATATGATGAACATATCAATTTCCAGATGCTCAATGCACAAAAATGAGAAGCTTTCAGATTACTCTAAAAATTGAAGCATTTACCAATGGTTATCATTTTCTATGCAAAAAATAATTCTGGAGAAATAAATAGTTTTAGAAAAGAAAAAACAGTGATAGACAAGATATATATAGCTATTGATAAGATAGATGATGTAGATAGATACAGCGCTGTAGCTACATATAGAAAGAGTTTTGAAATTGTTAAAAATTATATTAATATTTTTAATAAAAATTACTTTTTTATCAGTCATGGGGCTTGAACTTTGGGCCTGGGCGCTGTCCCTCAGCTTTTCAGCTCAAGGCTAGTGCTCTACCACTTGAGCTACAGTGTCACTTCTGGCTTTTTCTGTTTATGTGGGGCTGAGGAATTGAACCCAGGGCCTCATGCATGATAGGCAAGCACTTTACCACTGAGCCACCAGCCATAAAAATTACTTCTTAAATCATAAAAATTTATATGGTACTATTTTTGTCTTTACAGTTCTGCAAAGTTTGGTTTACTTGATTGTGTAAGAGTTGCTGAGTATTTAAACAATATGAAAATATGGGAAAAGTATTTTTTGCCATTTATACTACTTATCTGAATTATATATTCAATATATCCTAAAAATTTAAAAATGTTAAAATCAAATAGTCCTTTGTTAAGAAACAAATTCTCCTTTGCAAGACATTATTAACCAATGGATATAAATTCATGAGACCTGGGTTGGAGTAGGTATACGAGGAAGGAAATTTCTCCTCCTCCCTCACTTGCCACCCAGAATGACCTCATCACCCCCAGAGACTGCACTGGGTACAGATGGAGCACTGGAAAGAAGCAGAAATTTAACTGTCCAGGGAGAAAACCCCTTTCCCCTCCTTTCAGAAGAGGCTGTGCTGGCTACACTTAGTGGTTTGTGCTGAAATCACAATGACGATTTCCTTCCTTGAGGGTTCCAACTGAGGGACACACAAGGCATTCAGGAAGTGCCAAGGAGCCAACATAGCAAAAACCCAGCGAGATGAACCCTTACCCAACAGCATGAGGGAAAAAATCAGGTGGCACATGCCAGAGACCATCCCTCTCTGATCAGCAGCCTCTGCTGGAACAGCCAAGGTTGCCACTGTCCGAATTGTTTGGAAGCAAGTCCACTACTCTTGTATCCTACCGGGACTCATAACCCAACAGCATCACATTCATTCAGACCAACGTAGGAATACTAATGATAGTAACAGTATACATTACAATCATAAATACAAGCACAATGAACCCTAATACTTAGTTAATGCTTACTTTATGCCCAACACTGTGTTTAGTACCTATTATGGATATCTGCATTTAATTCTCAAACAAGATTTTCAGACACATACCAGAGCTGTTTTTGTGTCAGTAATGATGAAACTATCATGTAGAAAAAACAAACATCTCTCAAAAACCACTGGAGAAGATTAATGACCAAAGTGGCTGCCATTTTTCCTCCTCTCTGGTAGACACATTCAGCCATGGAATTGTGAAGCTGTTTGCTGGCTTAATTTTGCCAATAGAATGAGGCTTTGCTGGGCTGGGAAGGTGGCTCAGTGGTAGAGTGCTTGCCTTGCACGCCTGAGGCCCTGAGTTCGATTCCTCAGTACCACATAAGCAAAAAGAAAAAAAGCCGGAAGTGGCGCTGTGGCTCAAGTGGTAGAGCGCTAGCCTTGAGCTGCAGAGCTGAGGGACAGCGCCCAGGCCCAGAGTTCAGGCCCCATGACCAGACCAGACCCAAAAAGAAAAAAATAATGAGGCTTTGCTGAGTGTGTCTCTGTCTGTGTCCGGCTCTCACT
The DNA here is from genome assembly GCF_000151885.1 of Dipodomys ordii. Taxonomy (NCBI): domain Eukaryota; kingdom Metazoa; phylum Chordata; class Mammalia; order Rodentia; family Heteromyidae; genus Dipodomys; species Dipodomys ordii. The sequence continues at coordinate 8,706,014 of NW_012267292.1, forward strand.
ATCATGCCTGCATTCTGCTTTTGCATTTGAACCTGGTCCAGCATGGGAAACCACCTGGAACAAACATGCACTCTCTCAGTGGAGACCGTCCTAGACCAGCCAGTTCCCATAGCCACAAAAGAGAGTGCAGACTTGCTCACACAAGCCTGGCCCAGATTGGCAGACCCCTAAGCGGGTCTGCTGACCAGTGAACAATGATAGATGCATGTCATTTTAAGCTTAGGGTGGTAGTTCTCTAGTAATAGATAACTGAAATAATAAACATGGTCCTATTAGCATTCTACATTAGTTTTGTTACTCCAACGCCCTTCACCTTTTATAAACTCTAGTTCTTAGTGATACATTCTCCTGTCCATATTGCTCACCATTGCCATATGTCCATTTTTGTCTTTTTTCTAGTGGAAATCCTGATGGTAAAAGCCAGTGAGGACAGCTGTAAGACCTTTTGAAGTGGTCTTTTGGTGAGATGGATGGGCCACCCAGAGCATCGGACAGAATTCTTCTTGCTAAGGGTAGATGCACCAGACAAGGCAGGTTTTGTGGTTTGTTTCTGGGTTTGGGTACGCGGGTTTGAACTCAGATCATTTCACTTGTTAGGCAGGTATTCCATCTCTTAAATTATGTCCTTACCTCTTTTTGCTTTAGTTATTTTTTTTTCTGATAATGTCTCCTGTTCATGCTTGGCCAAACTCAGAACACAATTCTCCTACCAGTACCTCCCCACAGCTGGGATTCTAGCCCAACCTATTTATTGAGATGAGATCTTGCTAGATTTTTTTCTTTGCTTTTGCTGGTGTCAAACCAATATCTTTCCAATCTCCGTCTCCAAAATAGCTGGGATTCCAGGTGAGAGCCATCGTGTCTTTCCCTAGACAAGGCAGTTTCATCATTGAGACGAAGACTGAACCATACCAAGGGCTCACATGATTTTTTTCTTTGAATTTTCTCTGTTCAAGTCACTCAGAATTTGTTTGTTTTCAGCCAAAGCCTTGAAAGGAGAGTTGTGTTTGCCATTTAAAAGGATCCCAGCCACTTTCTTTCCTTTATTTCCACAAAAAAAAAAAATGTTGCTCACAGAAAACATTGAAGTAGGATGTCGAGGGGGATGCTAGCTTCATGGAGCTCTGTATTTGTGTCCATCTTTTAGGTTGACTTCATGAGGAAATGGTGGTCTTGGGACTCGGGCAGGATGGCTGTTGGATAGAGAGGAGGAGAAGACTTATGGGAAGAGTTGAAGAGCAGAAAGGAAGGACCGTCCTAGGGATGTCCCAGGGAGCAGCAGGCATTGTAACATTGTGTGCTCTCTAGGCCATTATCCTTCTAGCTGTCCCACTTTCCCTTCTTCTATGCCTAGGAGAAGAAGGAACACAGCTCCTTATTATTTTTATTTGTTCCTAATCTCTACAATAGCCAGAGAGGTTGATAGTGAGTTAATCTGTCATAGGTATGATAAATGGGGGCTCAGAGAAGTGAAATGAGTAGGTTCATGAAATGTATCAGTATCATGAATATTAGAGCTGGCTCCTAGAATCCATCTTTTCTTCCTCTACAGGTGTAAGGTATACTTTTGGTTTGGATGTGATCAGTTCCACCCTCAGCGCCAGCAAGTAAAATAGATTGGTTTAAACCAACCCTGGTAATCCTATCCCCTGTGGACAGCGATTGGTTCAAATAAGTGCAAGGTATTCCCCTAGCCAATAGTATTTAAGTCTCTGATTCTCCTCTCCCAGATGCCACCAAAAAATAATATACACGATACACATGATTGCTGACTACAGCTGTCCTACAGCTCTGAGAAGAATTGGGAGTGTCAGGTTGAAGCTGAAAACCCAAAGCAGAAAAAAAATTAGTGGCTTATATTGAAGCTGAGGTAGAACATTCCTCTGGTTGCTTATTGCTTTTATGTAAATGAGACAATTTATAGCATCTCTTTGGTAAAGCTATGCTCATCTCGTGCTTAGAGCTATTGTTAAATAAAATAAGGGTTGAGCTCAAGTATGATGATGATAAACTAACATGTCTACTAAGTTACTACTGGTGGGTGGTATATACTATGTGGATACACTGGACAAGGAGATAATTCATGTCTTGGGCAAAATGGACCAGGACAGAGGGAGAGTTCATCACACTACTGAGAATGGTGTGCAATTTAAAACTTATGAGTTGTTTCAGAATTTTCCACTTATTATTTTGGACTGTAGTCAACTGTGGGTAACAGACTGTAGAAAGTGAAACTTTAGATTAAAAAAACAGGACGACTTTAAAAAGTAACAAAAAACCTCTTTGTATAATGATTTCAGTCAAGGAATGTTGTAGCAAAGGCAGACTACAGCGGGCACCAGAGAATTAGACACATCGCTGATGGCTGATTATCAGAGCTTGATGTATTGAACATGAAAAATGCTAGACTCCTCTGACTGCAATCTAATTTGTACAAGTGCTTAGAAAGAACACTGGATTTATCAGAGCTTGAAGTGCAAAATATTAAAAAATAAATCACTGCTAGTAAAACTGCAGAGCTATCAGGAGATCCATACAAAAAGACAGTTAGCAAAGTCAATTTGGGACACGCTCATCAAGTTTCAAAATCACAGAGAAAGCTCTACTCATGTGGCTTCCTTTTAGCCAGCCCAAGAGAGCCTTACAACTTAAGGCAGAGAACAGCTCAATCCTGATCATTAGGAATCAGATTCTTGGGAATGTTAATTTTTAAAAATGTTTAAAAAGATAAAACACTAGCACAAGTAGCTAAACTCAAGGGGAGACTTTTTAGCTTTTCCTTCTTTTGGGTTTCTTAGTCTCAATATACAAGGTGGGTAATAAATACTAGTAAGGCAAGGTATTACATCATTTTCCCAGGACTGGGAAATGTCAGGTGACACTGTGATGAGCAAGCATCTGATAGTTTGATCTCTCAGTCTCCTCAGCAGCCTGGAATTGATTGCTCATGAGGACCTCATCAAGAAGCACCTAACGTCTCTGCAGCCCAGTTTGATCCCTACCCATGTTTTCACATCCTAAATTCGGACTGGTCCATGTCTTTGTCCAGACTTCCAACCTCAATGAAGCCTGAGCAACTTAGGTCCCAGATCGCTCCATCCCATTGGCATGCAGTATTACACCCAGAGCCCACCCCTGCAGCCCTGTCTGTTTTCCCCAGGCCTCCTGGTGGGGGGCTGAGGGTGATTGAGTCCTAATGCAGATCTGACTCCTCCCTCCTTCCCTTGGTTCCTTACTGGAAGAGTAGTCTGCTCCCTTGTGTGTTGATTGTTTTATAAACAGCAGAACTGTCAAATACTGTACTGCTTACACTCCCTGAGGGGAATGATCAGTGCTTTACATTTTCAATCTATGGCAAAATGAAATGTGGACTCCAGCAACATCTCCCAGGCCACCACATGTGATTCACAATGCAGTCAACAGCCTTGGGCTCACTCATGAGAGATGGCCCTGATCTTGAGCATGGATGTCATGGCAATGTCCAATTACAAAAAGAAAAATCTCATCCCATCTGTGTCTCTACTGGGGCTTGATCTCAGGGCCTCATGCTCCTGTTTGGGTTTTTCATTCAAAGCTATATCACTCTACCACTTGAGCCATGCCTCTGTCTTTTTGCTAGTTCATTGGAGTGAAGAGTCTCATGGACTTTTCTGTCTGAGCTAGCCTTGAAATTTGATCCTCAGACCACAGCCTCCTGAGTAGCTAGGATTATAGGCATAAGCCACCAGTGCCTGGCTTTCTTTCAGTTTCTTCACTGACGTTGTCATAGGCCAGTAGGAAATGCTCATATTCGCAGCTGGTTTTCAAAGCTAATTTTTAACAGGTTTAAGAGGGAAGGACCATTTTATGCATTCTTCTTACCTCACTCGTATTTTCCCCACTTTTTGTCAGACATTCTCCAACAACACACACACACACAGAGCTTCTCAAAAAGAAGAAATACTATGGATGGCCTGAGCTCAAATCTTGACTCTCCTTCTTTACCCTACTTACCCTTGTAAGTAGGGTAATTATACAATGTACATCATAGGCAATTTTGTTTTAGGATGAAACATGATAGTCCAAGAAAGCAGTTTTGTCAGGCTTGTATTTAATTAATATTAACTATTTTGAGCACTTACCAAGCATGGACTTTTTCTTGATTGGCACAACAATGTTTTTTGTGCAAGTACTATGGCTTGAACTTGATCACTTAGCTTTTTCACTCAAAGATGACTCAGCTCCATTTCCAACTTTATGCTATGTAATTGGAGAGAAGAGTCTCCTGCCTAGGCTGGCTTTGAACCACGGTCCTCAGTTATTAACATCCTTAGTAAGTTAGGATCACAGATGTGAGCCCCTGGCACCCAGTGCCACAATGTCTTTTTGGCGTCAGGTTTATCATCCAAGGTTAGAGAAAGGTGACAACCACTTACTTAAAGTACAGAGATTATGATTGCTGGTTGTAAAGGAAACATTGGCTTTCTCACCCAAAACATATCATACCTGGAAATAGTCCAGTTGATAGGCACGAAGCCAGAAAGCAGTAATAATAAGCAAAGTGGGGCATGCTACAAAAGATTTCAAACCCGTGCCTGCCAAGTTTCCCTTATTTGGAAGTAGCCCATGTGAAATTCTAGAAATCTGAACAGGTCATGTACATTCTGTCCACCGCCTTTCCTCCTTTCTCTCTTGCGTCTACTTACGTCAACTCTTCTTAATATTTAAGAGCTTTTCAGGAAATTCAACTTCGAAAAGACAGCAAAGCAGTTTTGAATTGGCAAAAGCTTCCCATTTCAGAGGTGATACTAATCTAGAGAAACACACTATTATCTTTGTAATTTTCAATTGTTTCTGGAAGCATTTTGCAGCTAAGACCAGTGCCAGCTGTATTAAGTAGAGGAGCATTTACTTGGGTTGCCAGAATTAGCTGAAATTAAGATTCTTTGACATCTTCGTACAGACCAAAAAAAAAGAAAAAGAAGTCAGGTTCAGTACAAACAATTCAAAATTTAATAGATTGTGACAGGTTATAAAATTCGGTGCATTTGAAAGAAAAGCTTTGTGGGTGGAATAATGTGTTTCTAATTTACACATAATAGGACCATGAAGCTGTGACTGGAGGAACATTAAAATAATGAGGAAATTTCAGTTATGGACACCTTATGCAGAGATCTTAGAGATTATGATTAGGGCAGTTATTTCCCCAAGTACCTTACATAGCTAAACCAAACTAAGGGCATCAGAAACAAAGAAAGGAGAGGGGAGGAGTGAGTGGCTGTAGGCTGGGTGGGTGAGAAAGGCATTTTTTGAGATGACTCAAAACTGCTTGACTCAGAAGTGGAAGATGCTATTAAACTTAGCAAATGCTACACTTACTGAAAACCTACCAGCAGCCACACTGGTGTTTTTACTATGAATAAGGAAGATCCACCTGTGACATAAGCAATATCATGGCAATATTCGTGGCTAAAATCCTTCCCCAATTAGAAGGAGGGAAGAAGAAAGAAGGAAGACAAAGAAGGAGGAGAGAGAGGA